>NW_028249214.1:0-300397 GCF_964263255.1 Lissotriton vulgaris
TGTCCATAAAAGCCTTTGTCAATTTCCCTCCAAATGTTTATCTCCCACACTATTTCTCATCTTAATGCTCCACGATATTGCTGCTATTGTTCAGTATTTCTTCTCAGTGTTCCTACTGTTCAATTAAATTAATAAGGCATGGTTGTGACAGTGAAATGGAATAATAAATAAAAAAAACAAATAAATAAATACATACATACATAAAATAAAGTAAAGTAAAATAAAATATCTGTTAAAAAAAAAGATAAAACGCCACTTGTCAGCGAGCGGTCTGATTTCATACCCGACTAATTTTGATCGTAAGGCCTGTTTGCGATAGTTACTACCGCTTTGCATGAGATTCAAATATCTTTCTTCCCAATGTGCTGTAGAGGGCTATACCTGCTATTGCCTAAACAATGCAGGGAGTGTTTATTAACAACACTGATAGCATGACATAATATAGGTCAAACGCCATTCTGGCTGTTATGTCTCAGAAAATATAAAAAATAATCACATGACTCTTTTCGGTTTCAAAAACATTGCTGGATCAGTCAGCTGTTGCCACTTGCAATGTCACCATCATTATATTGTAGAAGCAAGGCTCTCCTCCAACCTACCCAGGTGCCAAGTACCTTAACCAGCATCACAGGAAAAAGTGCAGGCACTTTAGAAATGCAGATGTTCTCAAAAAGGACATATTTTGCTATCATGACGGTAGAACAGATGGTCCAAGAGCAGCTTGTATAAGATCACATAGAGTGTCATCGTCTGAGCCGGAATCTGAAATTACAAGCATGAGATCTTTAGTTCTTAGGGTCTTTCTAACCGTTCCGAAAACACAGCCAGTACTCCCAGGAGTATTCTACTTTGTATGTCTCACTGAAGAAATTGTAGCTACTTGAAAATGAGGAAAAATGCCACAGGGTTAGTTTTGACAAAGATTATGGGGCACATGCATCAAGGTAAGATTTTGCGAATCCTTAATTGCGATTATTAAGGAATCGCAATTAAGGACTCGCAAAAGCCTATGCATGTAGGAATGGCTATAAAAATAGCGATTCATAAACATTCCTTAATTGTGACTCGCAATTTGCGAGTCGCAATTAAGGAATAGCTCCCCATTCATTCCTATGGGCCTACAGGCCCATAGGAATGAATGGGAGATTGTATGCACAATTTACGAGTACCTATTGGCACTCGTAAATTGCACTTGCAATTTCAAGGGTGCAAGGGTGTCAAAAGGACACCCAGTTGCACCCCTGAAATCGTGATGTGCACCCAAGTTGCGCTCACACATGCCCCAAGGGCATTTTTCAAAGTTTTTGCAAATTACCGACCAGTTTAATTGCTCAGTAATTTGCACCCCCAAATAGAAAAATCGCTATTTAAAAGTGGTTCTTACATTGCATTTAAGGAATCGCAAATTGCGATTCCTTTAATGCAATCGCAATTTAGGAAATCGCAATAAATTGTGATTTCTTAAATTGCGAGTGCCTTACACCTTGATGCATCGCAAAAGCCCTTTTTGCAGGCACAAACGGCCAGTTTTTACCAAGCGCACCGTTTGTGCTTGCAAAAAAGGTTGATGCATGTGCCTGTATATGAGTTGTGAAAAACATCAGTCCTGGCATTGATCTCTGAAGCATGCACAAACTTAGGTCACTGTTATTGGTAGTTCTGGGCCAGATGTACTAAAAACCCAAATTGCGATTCTCAAATAGCGATTTTTTGAGAATTGCTATTTGAGAATCGCAAAACAAGATGTCATAAAAATGAACAAATATTTTGCAATTCCTCAGTATTCCTTAGGGCATGTATGTGTGCCACATGGCACTTTGAAAAAAGCAAAAAATTGATTTTTTCAAAGAATTTGCAAATTACTACCAACTGTCAGATGGTGGTAATTTGCGATTTCTTATGCCAAATTCGAACAACTTAGGTGCTTTCTAATTCGCATTTAAGGAATTGCAATTTGCGATTCCTTAAATGCAATTGTAAAATAGAGAATCACAAATTTTGCGCTCTCTAAATTGTGATGCACTTTTGGGATGATACATCCCAAAAGGCCTTTTCCCGTTCGCAAACGGGTCGGTTCTGAGAATCGGGAAAAGGGCTTGATACATATGCCTCTCAGGCCTTAAAATAGCTATCACCCCTATTTTTCCTCCACATGATGTCTACAACTGGCGCTAAGAAGTAGCTCCCATCCAACTCACAGTGGCGCCTAGAGATGTTTATGGACTGATCAATGAAGCTGTTTACCAAAGCAGCAGCCAAGTGAGCCAGATAAACACAAAAGCATCTGTTGTTTTCTCAGATGTCAACCCTCTTCATGTGAAATTTCAATTTCCTGATTCAGCCATGAACCATGGTCACCAACTCAAGGGATTACGAGTTGTGTGGAAAAACTGCAAATCAAAGTGTTTATTCCACACGAGCAATTCACCAGGAAAAAACCTAGTGACCTGCATGAGTGAACGTGCAGGAAATTTGGGTGGTTGTTCCTCATTTCTCAGGGGCAAATTGATACTGGTGGGCTACTACTGCATACAGAAACTATGCAGTACCATGTACTGAAATTCTAGGGTTTTTAGGTGTGGTATTCCTACATAGTGAAGACTTTAGATAGTTTTCTTTCTATGTCAGCAAGCATTTGGAATTAGATCAGGCACAGAAACCCTGGTCTCACCGACGATGCCTGCTGATGCCGCCACCGAGCCACTACTCACACCGCGACCTGTGGGCACCGCACTCTGCATCGCCTCATTTCACGACGATGCCTTGGTATCTCCAACTACACCGCTCCACGCTGAAATCTATGCCGCTGCTTGCACCGTGGTTCGAGGGCACTGCTCATAAAGTTACATGACGCATTGCCCTTATCTCGCACCGCAGCCTTGGCCTACTGACGCTGGTGCCATTGACTCCAGACGACAGCGCTACAACTACGACGATGCGGCTGCTTGCACGGCGAGCTGCCAGCTCCACGACGAGCAACGCATTCACTTCACACCACGACCCCAGTATCACTGATAAAGCCATCTGATGCCACCACCGAGCCGCTGCTTGCACCGCGATCTGAGGGCACTGAACACTGCACTGCTGCAATTTGCACTGCAGCACCCAGCCCCTGCCGACACCAGCACTCCTGACTTCAACAGAGAGGAGTTCGATCAGCAACGCCTTCCGGTAATTGTTTGCGCTTTACAAATACTGGACATTTACATTTACATCCTGACTAGGAACAAGAGTCCCTATTTGGACAAAGGCACCTACCTCTGCCAACTAGAAACTCCCATTTCTGACATTGGTTGTCAGCAGTGAGAATAGGACTTGTGTTTGCTCTTTACTTACATTGATTGGTGTGCACTACTACCATATTGCAGACCATTACATGCCACATACTGTTTTTCCCTTCGGAATTTGTGGGGCCTTGGCAAAATGGACTTTTGGCACCTGAACATCTACAAGATGAGGTAACTAAAAGTATTTTGCAAAAAGAGGGGGCTACCTATGAAGAGGAGATCCACAAGGCAGGATCTTGAGGCAGCCCTGCATAGCTATGAGGTGCTACGATGCGAGGCAACACTCTCAGATGACTCTGTGGAGGAATCCGAGGGGGAGGATCCCCAGCCAGAATACCAAGAGGGCATTGGCCCCGAGGAGGAAACATTCTGGGAAAGAGTTGCCTGTGAGGAGAGGAATCGGATTCGTGCTCGTGACTGGAGGCTGAGGTAGCTAGACCAGGAGTGCGAGGACATGGAGCGAGTCTTAGTTGAAGAGAAAAAGTGTGCAGCTCATGAAGTGAGCTTGGCTGGGTTGGAGGTGAAGTCCAGCTCAGATGGTGGCAGCAAAAATGCAGTATCCAGTACTGAGGGTGAGGTAAACACCCACACGGATTTGGTGCCCTGCTTCAAGAAGGGGGTTGACATACACCAGGGGGTTCAGGATTGTGAGGTTACTCCAGTGGTGCGCAGTGTCCCTGAGGTGGATTGGGGAACTGGCACAGGGGATACTTTTACCAGGTAATGGGAGGGGCACTCTACTGACTCTAGATGAGAGGTGCAGGGAGAGGGGTTTCCCCATGATAGAAGCCCTGGTAAGTGGGAATGGAGACCTGTCAGAAGACTATGGGTTGAGGGACAGCAACAGTCAGACACTATCTAACCAGTCTTGTGAGAGTGATGTGGGGTGGTAATCTACCATTACTTTGCGGCCACCACTATGACTTACCATTACTACACATTTTTTACTTAACAGAATATTTTACTTTGCATGCTTTAAGTTCTCATGCTTCTACTTCGCATATACCGTTACTTAGCAAATTCAATTACTTTGCTGACTATTCACATCGTTGTTTGGAAAAGAAGGCGCTTCCGTTTCCAAACAACGACGTGCAGCTCTGACAACGTCTGAAGCAGGAGAAGAGAGAAAGCAAGGTGAAGTGAGGGACCACAAGGAGAGAGAGGTAAGTTGGGCAGTTTAGTTTTTGGGGTCGTCCAGAGGGTTGTCTTTTAGGTTTTAGTGTTGTGTTTATGTAGTGTAGAGAAGTGTATTTGGGTTTAGGGTAGTGGTTGTGCAGGGGGTTGTCTTTTACATTGTAGGGTTGTGCTTATGGAGTGTAGAGTAGTGCATTTGGGTTTAGGGAAGTGGTCATGCAGGGGGTTGTCTTTTAGATATTAGGGTTGTGGTTATGTAGTGCAGAGTAGTGTATTTGGGTTTAGGGTAGTGGTCGTGTGGGGGTGTTCTTTTAGGTTTGTGTTTATATAGTGTAGAGTAGTGTATTTGGGTTTAGGTTAGTGGTCATGCAGGGGGTTGTCTTTTAGGTTTTATGGTTCTGTTTATGCAGTGTAGAGTAATATATTTGGGTTTTGGGTAGTGGTTGTGCACGGGGTTGTCTTTTAGGTTGTATGGTTGAGTTTATATAGTGTAGAGTAGTGTATTTGAGTTTAGGGTTGTGGTCGTGCAGGGGGTTGCCTTTTAGGTTGTAGGGTTGTGTTCATGTAGTGTTGAGTAGTGTATTTGGGTTTAGGATGGTGTTGTGGTGTTTGTGTAGTGTAGGGTAGTGTTTTAGGGTAATATAGTGGTGCTTGGGTAGTGTAGGGTAATGTAGTGTATGAGGGTGAGGGTAAAAGAGTAAAAAATGCATAGAGTTGTATACTTAGTAATATACTGCGAAGTAAATGCATATTTAGTACTTTTAAATGTATTTGCGAACTAAAAGCATGCTCAGTTAAATCTTGTGTAGTATTGGTATTTCCAATGTAAAAACGTTGTAGTAAAATCTTGCGAAGTAATGGTCTGCTAAATGACATCATATATTGGAAGCAGACCTTTTGGTGGACTCCAAAGGGTCTGGAGAAGCATCAGGGAGTGATCCTGAAGGAAGTGGCCTAGGTATTTCCCAACCGAGGGTGGTGGGAAAGGTTTGTGGTAGCCCTGATAGGTTGCGATGTCTTGGGAAGGGTGTGGGGATTCACATCCTGTCTCCACGGAGAAGGAGTGGGAATGGGCTGCGGCCCAAGGTGCCTGAGACCCGGTCCCAGAGCCCGGGTGGTTCCAAGAGGGAAACCCAGGTAGGGAGCCTATGCTGTACTGGAAGGCCACCCATGGATGGGGATCCCCTAGTGTCTGGGTTACTGGGGAGGACTGCTGTAACAAGCATCCCATCGGTTCTGGTGTCTGGCAGCACCATTCTAGTTGGAACTGTGCATGAGTCCAGAGAAAAGGATGAGGGGAGGACGTCGTCCCCAGTGGAAGGACCAGTGGATCAGGGGTTGCCAGCTCTGAGGTCAGAGCACCCCAGGACTGACCCTGTTGAGGCCACTTTTGCCCTGGGGGTCTTCATGCTCTGTCAGATGGACAGGAGGCTGGAAACCTGAGCCAGGCAGACTCTCGCACAACTCATTAGGAGTGTGTACTCCCCCAGAAGTCCTGGGTAGCCAGGCACATATCCAACCTAAGGAGTACAAGCCTTGGTTGGAGGACCAGGTTCAGGGTGCCTCCCCTGACCTGGAGGAAGGGGCGACTCCATGTGGAATGGTACAGAGCCCCAGGGTGGAGGACCGGGTGTGGGAGACCCCACCCCAGTCCCTTGTTCAGCCTCAGGGTACAGACTGGGCTGGTGTACCAGTTGCAGGATAGCACCCCTGAATTGGTAGGCGAATTGTGCAAGACACCTGCCACAGGTGCCCTGACAATTCTGGAAGGGAGTACCGCTCCAAGGTAGGAGGGTACAAAGCCCCAGTAAGGAGGACCGGGTGTGGGAAAGACAACCCCAGTCCTGTTTCCAGCCTCAGGGTACAGACCCTGGGCTGACGAACCAGTTGCAGGATAGCACCCATGAACTGGTGGGAGTATTGTGCAGAACACCTGCACAGGTGCCCTGACAATTCTGGAGTCAAGGGGGACTGTTCCTGGTAGGGGGGATGCAGAGCCCTGGGGAAGAGGACAGGGTGTGGGGGAGCCCACCCGTCTCCTGTCCAGCCGCACGGTACAGACCCTGGGCTGGTGGTCCAGTGTCTGGATGTCATACCTGACTTGGCCGGAAGGCAAGTAGAGAAAGGGTGCCAGGCACCTGGGGCTACCGCCCCCACTCTCTGAGGCCGCAGAGGTTAAAGAGGCCTGAAAGGCATAAGGCCTGGCTCACATCACAGACAGCTGTCAGTGACCACTGTGGCTTGCTGTCCTGGTGGACAGAGTTGCCCCCTGGATTGGGGACAGGAGTCACACCCCAGGGGTGGACTGGGCAACACCACTGTGTTGACCAAGTGGGTACTAGCTACCTGTTGGTACACATCTGAGAGCAAAGTAAGGCGCTGCACAGATGGGGTCCACAGGTGAGGAGAAGGGTTACCCATGGGTCAGCTTGGTGGGCCCTGAGAGTATGGATAGAGGGATCCAACTGGGTTCAGGGAGGCACAGAACAGGAATAGACCCCTACTGTTGCGGGCCAGGTACCATGTTCTATTGCCCCAAGCAGGTAAGCCAATCAAGGTATGGATTGGTCTACCCTGGCTCTAGGCTGGAAGGGGGTTGTTTTGGAAAGGGCCCTTTTTGCAGGGTTATCCCAAAACTTTTTGCTTCTTCCTCCTATTTTTTCCTGACCTGCTGTTGTTGGTTTTAGGACTCTGGGCACTTTACCACTGCTGATCAGGGCTAAAGTGCATATGCTCTTTGGGTAAATTGTGTTATGGATTGGTGTTTACATGATTGGCATATTTTATTTACTTGTCAGTCCCTAGTAAAGTGCACTGAGTTTTCCAGGGCCTGTAAATCAAATGCTACTAGTGGGCCTGCAGCACAGATTGTGCCACCCACATGAGTAGCCTCGAAAAGGTAACGCAGACCTGCCACTTCAGAGTCTGCACTCAGTTTGTAACTGCCATGTCGACTTGGCAAGTGTACCCACTTGCCAGGCCCTAACCTTCCCTTTTCTTACCTGTCAGTCACCCCTAAGGTAGGCCAAAATTACCTCTGTGGGCAGGGTGCAGTGTATGTGAAAGGTAAGACACGCCCTGGAGTGTGGCATGACCTGATAGAGAATTACTGCCAATTTCGTTTTTCACTATTGAAAGGCTATCCGGCCCATTGGAAAGCATGGGAGGTAATTTATAATATCTTATAAATATAACTTCCCATTGGGACCAGATAAGGAAATAAAGTTTTGTATGCCTGAACTCAGAATCTAAAGATGCATCTTTTAGTAAAGGTGATTTTTACATTCTGTGTTTGAAAATACCACTTTTAGAAAGTAGGTATTTTCTTGCTTAGCTATCCTGTGTACCTCTGCTAGGATGTGTATTGACTGTCTGGCTTTGGAGTGACAGGAGTTGGGGAGGCGCATTCTCTCAGACAGTCACTGGGGGGTTGATGTGTGTCCTGCCTTTCCTGAATGAGTCAGTACTCGGATGAATAGACCTGGGCTGCATTCAGAGTAGCGGGAGGAGTTGTCACTAGCATCTGAATAGGCCCAGTCTGAAATTCGAGTGGTGGGAGGAGATTTCCCTTGCACCTGAAGATGTCCTGTCTGCCTTGGACAATGTGGTCTATACTTCCTGCCAGGAAGCTGCGCCAGAGATGACTGCGTACAGACACCCTCTACCTTCAGAGAACAAAGGATTTGGTGGCATAAATATTGGGGCCAAGACTCCAGAACTTCAGAACTCTTTTGGACAAAGAAGACTGCCTAGAAGAAGAGCTGGAGAAGCTGTGAGGAGTAACTACCACATTGCTGTGTGCTTACTGTGTTGGCCTGCAGTGGCTGCTTCTGTCTTGGGAAGTCAAAGGACTGGACTGAACTTTCTGCAATCTACTTTTGTGAGTTTCTTCAAGGGCTTGGGGTAGAGCTTGCCCCCTGTTCAAGAAGTCTCAGGAACAGCAAAGACGTCAAGCTCTTC
The DNA here is from genome assembly GCF_964263255.1 of Lissotriton vulgaris. Lineage (NCBI taxonomy): Eukaryota > Metazoa > Chordata > Amphibia > Caudata > Salamandridae > Lissotriton > Lissotriton vulgaris. The sequence continues at coordinate 8,382 of NW_028249214.1, forward strand.
TGCCCTCTGCACTGGGAACTGTGTGTTTTGTGCTTCAACAGAGGAAAAAGCAACCCGACCACATCGACAATGCTGCTGCAGACTCCGTGTCCTGACAGCACCGCAGAGGGCACCCCCACAATGCCACACCGCGACCCTGGTCTCACCTACGATGCCTGCTGATGCTGCCACTGAGCCGCTGCTCGTACTGTGACCTGTGGGCACTGCACTCCACATCGCCTTGCTTCACAACGACGCCTTGGTATCCCTGACGACACCCCTCCACGCTGAAATCTATGCCGCTGCTTGCTCCATGATTTAAGGGCACCGCTCATAAAGTTACATGACCCACTGCCCTCATCCCGCACGGTAGCCTTGGGCTAAGGACGCTGGCGCCTTCTACTCCAGATGACAGCGCTACGGCAACGACGATGCTGCTGCTTGCACCGCAACCTGCCAGCTCCGTGACGAGCACCGCATTCACTTCGCATCCGACCTGGTCTCACCGACGATGCCATCTGACGCCGCCACCGAGCCGCTGCTCGCACCGCGACCTGAGGGCACCGCACGCCGCACCCCTGCACTTCGCACCACAGCACCTGATGCCTGCTGACGCCAGCACTCCTGACTCCAACAGAAAGGAGTTCAATCTGCAACGCGTGTGACTTCGAGGGCCCTGACAACTCCTGCACCGGCCTCCGGAACCGACGCCTGCGGATGCCTTGCTTTCGGAAGCTCAATGAGAGGTCGCTGACGCCCTGCATTTCAAAAGGTAGTGTTTGCGGGTCTTCCCGACACTGTAGCTGGCCTGCGACCCCGCGGTCAGCCAGAACTGTTTGGATTTGTTTGCTCACAACGCCGTGATATCCCCGGACGGAGCTATCGACATCAAGGAACTGTTTTTCAAGCCTTTTTTGATAACTGATGAGTTTTAAGTATTGTTTTGTGGATTTTTATCATTTTTGGTCTTGTCTTAAGTATATAAAAATATTGGATATTTTTCTAAACTGGTGTCCCTTTGTAGTGCCTACACTGTATTACTGTTGGTTATGTGCAAATGCTTTACATGCTGCCTCTAAGAAAAGCCTGACTGCTCGTGCCAAGCTACCAAGGGGTTGAGCATTGGTTATTTTAGGAGTGTAACTCCCTTATCCTGAATAGGAAGAAGGGTCCCTACTTGGAGAAAGGTACCTACCTCTGCCGACTAGAGACACCCATTTCTAACATCTGCCCCATATAAAAGTCTAGGGGGAATAAACAAAGGTACAGCATGGACAGCAACAGCGCTAAATTCCATAACGCAAAGAATAATTAAAAGGCAGGTGTCAGTAGCAAAAGAAACACCACACAACCCTATCATACATACAGGACACACACAATAGAAGTAGCTTACTGCTAAAGAAGTGGTCAGAAGAGTTAAATGATTGTTGTACCCTGTCTTTAAACAGACATAAGCATAATGAAGGACAAGAAGACTTTAAACCATAAGCATCCAAAACTCTTGTGGAATTGTCAAAAGTTTATGTACGCAATAAGGATGAATAATTCTCACCTATCTGGTGTGGTGCACTTTATTAATAGGTTCCCCATCTAGCACCTGAATGCATTCAAGAGTGTCACTTGTCACTGTTTTATATATTCCCTATTTATGGTGTCCATAGTACAAGTAAGGTCATTCTTCTATGCTGACACTCCATTTTTAAAGTGTCATACCTATATTAAAAGTTTCTGTGGATACGCTCAACTGGTTTTACTGACATTTCCCTAACACAATAATAAAAACAGGAGGGTCAAGCAATGGACCATGCTTCTCATGTTTCATATATATTTCATATGGTAAACAGACAAAATATCGACTACAAAATATCGAATGGACATAATATCGAGTTCAAAATATAGGCTGGACAGACTATCGAATGGACAGAATATAGACATCAAAAATATCGTTTTGAAGGTAAGTAATGTAATATCGAAATTTAAAATATAGATAGTCAAAATATCGAAGTACATAATATAGGTTAATAAAAATATTGAGAATTTAATAATATCAAATTTTTTATAGCATATTTTATGTGTTAAAAGTGTTTATTTATGTTATAATGTATTTTAATTAATGAATTTAATGTTATTTAAATTTCGCGTAATTTAATTCTGTAGCGGGTTGTGGGTTTATAGGGGAATAGGTAGGGAAGTAATTTAATTAAATTAATTAAATATGTACATTTATTTATTGGTATTTGTTTATAATTAATTGTTAATTAATTTTTATTTAGTAATTAATTACATTATAATTGCCAATGAATTTTATTTAATTTATTAATTGATAATTATGTTAATTTAATTAATGTAAGTTTTTGTAGCGGGTTGTGGGTTTATAGGGGAATAGGGTGGGAAGTAATTTAAATATAAATAATTAATTATGTAAATGTATTTATTGGTATTTGTTTATAATTAATTGTTAATTTAATTTTATTTTGTAATTAATTACATTGTAATTGCCAATTAATTTTATTTAATTGACTAATTGATAATTATGTTAATTTAATACATTTTATTTTTGTGGCGGGTTGTGGGTTTATAGGGGAGTAGGGTGGGAAGTAATTTATTTATAATTAATTAAATATGTAAATTTATTTATTGGTAATTGTTGCACTCTTTGAAGTGGGAATAGTAATTTTTACCCCTATGCTATCCAACGCTTTCCCTACTGTTGCATTCTCTGGAGTGGGAATAGTAATTTTTACCCCTACGCTATCCAACCCTTTCCCTACTGTTGCACTCTTTGGAGTGGGAATAGTAATTTTTACCCCTACTCTATCCAACGCTTTCCCTACTGTTGCACTCTCTGGAGTGGGAATAGTAATTTTAACCTCTACGCTATCCAACGCTTTCCCTACTGTTGCACTCTCTGGAGTGGGAATAGTAATTTTTACCCCTACGCTATCCAACGCTTTCCCTACTGTTGCACTCTCTGGAGGTGGAATAGTAATTTTTACCCCTACGCTAGCCAACAATTTTCCCTACTATTGCACTCTCTGGAGCGGGAATAGTAATTTTTACCCCAACGCTATCCAACGCTTTCCCTACTGTTGCACTCTCTGGAGTGGGAATAGTAATTTTTACCAGTACGCTATCCAACCCTTTCCCTACTGTTGCACTCTCCGGAGTGGGAATTGTAATTTTTACCCCTACGCTATCCAACGCCTTATCTACTGTTGCACTCTTTGGAGTGGGAATAGTAATTTTACACTTCCGCTATCCTACGGTAAAAATATTGGATATTTTTTTAATTATATTATGCTACTATATATATATGTTTTAACAAATATGATTGTAAAAATTTTTTTATAACTTTTTATTAATTATTTAATTATTATAAGTTAATTTAGGTATTTTTAAGTATATTTTAGTAAATTATTTTTAATATTAATTTAATTTAACATTGTTTTAACTAAAGTCGATATTTTTACAAACTATATTTTAGTAAACAATATTTTTACTCGATATTTTTGTACTTACCTGTTTGTAGATACAACGTCGATTTTCTGTCTGTCGATATTTTGTCAACGATATTTTAGGTACTCGATATTATGTCCCTCGATATTATGTCAGTGATCCATTTCATTTATTCGAATTTTACCCGTCCATGTTCAGGTGCCTTCCTCAGAACTATAGTTGTCGGTCATGAAATCTTACGAACAAGTCCCTAATTTATAGGGCATGTTATGCAAGTGCATTCAATGTATCCTTTGCTTTTAAATAAGATGGGGTCACGGCTGTTGAAAAAACTCTTTTTGATACAGCAGGTAGTCCTTCAGTAGAAACAGCGAAAAACGTCTGTCCTTCAGACTGGAGGTATTGCTAGGTAAGAGGTAGCTCAAGTTTGTCACATGACACATGCAAATTGGGGTGAAGCAGGGAAAGCTTTAATCTCTTACATAAGGCAGGGAATGCACCTTTTTATTCCCTGCCAGCCAGAATCTATCTGCAGGGCAGATTAATACAAATTTTCATTTCTCATAGAACTTGCACAGTTAAGGTATGACTGACTGGCAGTTTACAGACATATCTCTGGTGTGGGTGCTTAACTCACTGAGAGGAATATATAGCTGCAATGGGCCACATAACTGTAGTTTTGGAGAGCATGTGGAGAGATGTCCCCACTTATTGTCTCATGGAATGTGTAACAGCAGGCCATCTGGCAATTCACTTTCTATAGACTTCCTCCACAGTTTTCGGCCCACACCATATTTGCTGAGGCTCAACTAGTTCCCAAGGCTTGCCATTGAAAATCTTGCAACAAAACATCAATACTTTGTCAACTACAAATGCGTATTGATAACCCATCCTATGGAACACAATCATGTAGTGGTAACAACTGCCTGCTCCTCAAAAATGTTACTTTGCTATATGTATACAAGTTCTTACCAATTCTCAGTTAGAAAATCGCAATGTCTAATGTACGAAAAAGTATTAGTCTTAAATAGTGATTCCTAGTAGGTTGCAAATCAACCTACCTCATAAATATTAATGAGGTAGTTTGCAGTTTGTGGCCCATTAGGAATCACAGTCATCAGAGGTATGGTAGCCTCTTGAGGTGAATCGTTTCTTGTTTTTTTTAAATGCTTAACATTTTCCTTAAACTTTTCAGTTTCATTTTTTAAAAGTAGCAGTGGTCTGTGGGATAACTGCCTGCTCTTAAAAAAAGGTTTTTCCATTCTTAAAGGGGAAAGGGTCGCTTATGGCAAGGGTGCCTGGATTGTAAGCAGGATTGTTTTTGTGCAGGAAGGGACAATTCCCTCCACAAAAGCAATCCTAAGAGGCATTATCTTTTCTATATGTTCTGCATACTGCAGCACACATAGAAAGAGGAAAGAATGAGGAGAAATAAAGATATTTCTCCCCGATGTACCTCTTGTGGGGAGGTGTACAATTCTGACTCCTTCCCAGTTCTACCACTCTTGGTAAATCTGGGAATTAATCGGAATACATGGCTTGTTGCAATGGAACACCCACGCTGCACCCATGTAATTCCCTCACCATGCAGTGTAACGCAAGGCAGTGACTTGCGCTCCCATACATTACAATAGATTTACCACGCCACGCTGGGTCAAAGAGGGTGGCCTTGTGTGGCGTAATAGCTCTCATTGTATGTTTTTTTTAAATAACATTTTATTGAAATAGAGAGGCAGAGTCGACAATCAAATCACAGAATGGGCAGTAGCAAGATCAATACGGTATACATCGTACAGTAAAAACATAATATATCAGTGGGCATTTCGACGTGAAGGTCCAGCTCCGTCCATGGCCATGTCGGCTGTGGGGGAACTACAAATCTCACCCCTATATAGATTCCAATGTCCCCATTTCATGTCCCACTTTTGGGACATCCTCTAAGTTTATATACGGTCTTTTCAGTAAGCATGCATCGATCCATCTCAGCCAACCACCCAACCACCAACGGTCGCGAAGGAATGCCCCAAGACATTGCTATCGAACATTTCACAAGCAGGAACCCCAGGGCCACCCATTGGAGCTCTATTTTAGTTAAGTCCGTGGCCCCCCATATGTTGAGGACACCCTCCTTAGGTGACAGTGGGATAGGTTTCCCCAATCCTTCATTCATTTTCCGGGCCGCCCCCTCCCAGAACCGCTGGATCACAGGACAGTCCCACAAAACATGATAAAAAGTACCAGTCAGGCCACATCCCCAGAGACATAGCTCGTCGGGACGTCTCCCTATCCCAGCTAAGAGGAGAGCAGACATATTGGCCCTGTGTAAGACTTACAACTGGATCAGCTGGAAGCGATGACTAATTGCCGTTTCCTTGGGGGACATCAGTGCTGCCTGCCATTCCTCGTCCTCTAAGTGTCCCACATCCCCCCACCATTTGTCACGTAGGGTTTGGAAGGTATCGGGGAGGTTGTTGCATAGTTTACAGAAGGTATATGATATGGCCTTCGTAGGGAGGGGTTCTGAAAGCAGTCTGTCCTCAAGAGGTGAGGTCTCCGGGAGGGAGGAGAGGTCAGGTATGTTTGTGAGGATAGCATGTTTGATTTGGAGATATCGAAAGACCTCTCTCTGTGTAAGTGTGTGTTTGTGCTGCAGCTCTTCAAAAGTTAGTAGCTTCCCTTCGTGTATCATATCACCCAAAGTGGATATACCAATTGTGTCCTATTTATCGAAACCTAAGTGGAAACATGGTGAGAAAAGTTTCTGTGACGCCCATAGTGGCGTGGCTCTGGTGAATTTATTAAACCAACCCATATTTTTATTGGCTTGATGCCATATAGCTATTGTCTGTGCCATGGGCCCTATATATCGAGTTCGAGTGGGTTTACTGTAGAGGGCTCCTAAATAGCCTTCCTGTCCCGTCTGGTAATGCTCTAAGTGGAAGGCTGGATTGAGAGGTGATCCGTGGATCCAGTGATTTGTGGCCACCAGTTGTGATGCCCAATAATAAAGGCGTATATTAGGTAGGGCAATGCCCCCATCGTACCATCCCTTGGTGAGTTTGTGAAGGGCTATACGGGCTGCCCCTCCATTCCACAATAGGAGCTGTAGATCTCCTTTCAGTGTGGTAAAATAGGAATCGGCGATAGGAAAGGGACAATTTTGGAGAGCATAGAGGAATCGTGGGAGTGCTAGCATTTTAAATAGGGCTGCTCTGCGGGAAGGGACAGCGGCAATGATCGCCAGTGGGATATATCACTGTGTAGTCTGTGCAGAGGGCCCAGCAAATTACGCTCATGAAAAAGCTTAGGATAACGAAAATACCCAGATATTTAAATCCATCTGGGGCCAAAGTGATAGAGTATCCCCGGGGCAATGCGGGCGGAGGACCATGTAACATATATAATACGGATTTAGACCAGTTGATCGAGTAGCCAGAATATTTTCCAAAGTTGATTAGGACATGGAATATGCTGTTAACAGAAAATCTAGGGGAGGCGACATAGACAAGGATGTTGTCAGCATACAGAGAAATGTTATCCATCGTATTGTCACTCCATCTGAGTCCCCTGATGGAAGTATGTGTTCGAACCCAGTAGGCCAGTGGTTCTAGGGTCAGTGCAAACAATAATGGAGACAGGGGGCAACCCTGTCTGGTTCCCCTGTGGAGCACAAATTGCCGAGAAGTGTAATTGTTGACCCTTACCTGACCTAATAAATCTGTGTATAACAGTCGCACCCACTGGATAAAGTTGGGCCCGAAACCAAATCTCACCAGAACTTCGAAAAGGTAGGACCATTCTATTGAGTCAAACGCCATTGTGGCGTTGAAGAACAGTATGGCGGCATCTTCTTGCAAATAGGGTCGCCTGCTCTGAACATTATTCACACTTCGGAGATTCAGGGCCGTATTACGGCCCAGGTGGAATCCAGATTGGTCATCATGAATCAGGGAGGGGAGAACGGTAACAAGTCTGGCCGCCAAAAGTTTTGCTAGAACTTTGGCTTCAGCACTTATCAGAGAGATCGGTCTATAGGAGCTGCAGTCGGAGGGTGGCTTATTCAGTTTATGGATAACGACAATGGACGCCAGCCTTTGATCGAGCGGCAGAATGTCCCTTTCCCGGCTTTCTTCAAACATGTTCTTCAGATAAGGGGTTATGCCAAGGGCCACGCCCTTCAGAAATTCGATGGAGACGCCATTGGGCCCCATGGCCTTGCCCGACTTAATGGCGAAGATATCGTTGCTTATCTCGTCAGTCGTGGAATCTGCATCCAGCGCTCTTTATCTGGCTCCGAAAGAGTCAGTAATTGCATTTCCTCCAGGAGTTGTCTAGATTCCTCTGAGGTATAGTGTGCACTGGTAGAGTAAACCTGCTCTAGATGGTCAGCAAAGGTCTCTGCCACCTCTTGTGGATCTGTGATGCATGCCCCATCTTGGCGGACAAGCAAAGAGACCCACTTGTGGGACACCCCGCGCCGCACGGCCACCAGCTGCTGCGTGTGCCCCTTGCCTGCCCTCTGCCTCGCTGCTGCCTCGTTTGCCGGCTGCCGCCGCTGCGAGTGTTTTTTTCCCTTGTTTTGACGGTTTTTTGTGCTTGCTTTGTTTAACTTTGTGTAACTCTCTTTTTCCCCGCTTTTTGCGTTAATTTGTGCCTGTTTTTGCATTTGTTTCCGTGTTTGCTCTCCTTCCTTGTTGTCCGCCTACCGCGCCGCCCCCACCCTCCCTTCCCGCCACCGCCGCTTGTCCCCGCCCCTTTTGTCTTCTGTAACCCTCCCCGCTCCCGCCTCCCAGCTGCCCCGCCCACCCGCGCACTTGGCCTTAAATGGCGACCGTGCGACGCAGGTGAGTGTGACCCACTTGTGGGACACCCCCGCGCCGCACGGCCACCAGCTGCTGCGTGTGCCCCTTGCCTGCCCTCTGCCTCGCTGCTGCCTCGTTTGCCGGCTGCCGCCGCTGCGAGTGTTTTTTCCCTTGTTTTGACGGTTTTTTGTGCTTGCTTTGTTTAACTTTGTGTAACTCTCTTTTTCCCCGCTTTTTGCGTTAATTTGTGCCTGTTTTTGCATTTGTTTCCGTGTTTGCTCTCCTTCCTTGTTGTCCGCCTACCGCGCCGCCCCCCGCCCTCCCTTCCCGCCACCGCCGCTTGTCCCCGCCCCTTTTGTCTTCTGTAACCCTCCCCGCTCCCGCCTCCCAGCTGCCCCGCCCACCCGCGCACTTGGCCTTAAATGGCGACCGTGCGACGCAGGTGAGTGTGACCCACTTGTGGGACACCCCCGCGCCGCACGGCCACCAGCTGCTGCGTGTGCCCCTTGCCTGCCCTCTGCCTCGCTGCTGCCTCGTTTGCCGGCTGCCGCCGCTGCGAGTGTTTTTTCCCTTGTTTTGACGGTTTTTGTGCTTGCTTTGTTTAACTTTGTGTAACTCTCTGTTTCCCCGCTTTTTGCGTTAATTTGTGCCTGTTTTTGCATTTGTTTCCGTGTTTGCTCTCCTTCCTTGTTGTCCGCCTACCTCGCCGCCCCCCGCCCTCCCTTCCCGCCACCGCCGCTTGTCCCCGCCCCTTTTGTCTTCTGTAACCCTCCCCGCTCCCGCCTCCCAGCTGCCCCGCCCACCCGCGCACTTCGCCTTAAATGGCGACCGTGCGAACGTGCAGCGGTCACGCGCAGCGGGCGCGCCGATTGTGCGCCGAAGGCGCGCCAAAGGTAAGCCCGTCTGCGCCCGTCCGCGACCGGATCGCGACCAGCGCCAGGACCCCTGGACCTCGAAGACCCCGACCGACCCGCTGGACGTACTCAGCCGCCACCCTCAGCGCACTCAACACCGGCCGACTCCCAGAATGCCACCAAGCCACTCCAAGACGCACCCACGGACCTTTCAGCTGCCACGCCTGCAAGTTCTCCTGCATCCGGACCAGCCCCGCACCAGCACCCGCCAAGTCGAACTCCAGCAGCACCCACCTCAAGTGCATCCTGCTCAACACCCGCTCCGTCCACAGACACGCCATCGAACTCTGGAACCTTCTAGACGCCACAGCCCCTGACGTTGCCTTCCTCACGGAGACCTGGATGAACGCCTCTTCAGCTCCCGACATCGCCATCGCTATCCCAGAGGGCTACAAGATCGTCCGGAGGGACCGAAACGCCAACCAGATGGGAGGAGGCATCGCCATCATCCACAGGAACACCATCCGTCTCACGACCAGCACCGACAACACCCTGACCAGCGCCGAACACCTGCATTTCCAGATCCACACCAACCCGAACACCACCCTCAGAGGCACCCTGATCTACCGACCCCCTGGACCACGCACGCAATTCAGCGAGGACATCGCCGACTTCATCAGCCCGCATGCCTTCCCCTCCGCTGACTACATCCTCCTGGGAGACCTCAACTTCCATCTGGAGAACAACAACGACCACAACACCAGCACCCTGCTCGACAACCTCGCCAACCTGGGACTCAAGCAACTGGTGTCCACCCCCACCCACCTCGCCGGACACACACTCGACGCCGTCTTCTCATCCAGCACAGACATCGACTTCAGCCACGCCACAGAGCTTCAATGGACGGACCACAGCTGCGTCCACTTCACCTTCAAGAGAACGACGACCCACCAACACCAGCAACACACCGCCCGCAGAAGCTGGAACAAGATCACAGCAGACCAGCTCGCCACCTCCCTGAGCCAACACCCTCCTGCCAGCTCAGCGAACCCCAGCCAGGCCGCCGATAACATCACGAAGTGGATCAGCAACTGCGCGGACGAACTCGCCCCGCTGAGGACCCCGCCTAGCAGACCCGGCAGCAAGAAGGCCCCATGGTTCACCGACGAACTCAAGAGCTCCAAGAAGAACTGCCGAGCCCTCGAGAAAGTCTGGAAAAGGGAACCGACACCGGACAACAGGACCTCCTACAAACTTGCCACCCGGAAACACCACCAGCTGATCCGCGCCGCCAAGAGAACAGCATTCAAGGACCGGTTGGACAACAACGCACACAACAGCAAGGAACTCTTCAACATCGTGAAAGAGCTTTCCAACCCCAGTGCAGGAAACAACGACATCACCCCATCGCAAGACCTCTGCAACTCCCTCGCCTCATACTTCCACAACAAGATCACGGACATACACAGCAGTTTCAACAACCAACCAACGCACACCACGACCGTCCAGCCACCCCCCCCACCACCACCCTCCACGCCTGGACCCCGATCAGCACCGAAGACACCATCCGCACGATGAACTCCATCCACTCCGGATCACCAACCGACCCCTGCCCTCACCACGTCTTCAACAAGGCCGACGCTGTCATCGCACCCCACCTGCGAGACATCATCAACACATCCTTCGACACCGCCATCTTCCCTGAAAGCTGGAAACACGCCAAACTCAGCGCTCTACTCAAGAAACCAACAGCGGACCCCACCGACCTCAAGAATTACCGCCCCATCTCGCTTCTCCCGTTTCCAGCCAAAGTCATCGAGAAGACCGTCAACAAGCAGATGGCCGCCTTCCTCGAGACGAACGGATCCCTCGACCCCTCACAGTCCGGCTTCCGAGCCAAACACAGCACCGAGACCGCCCTCATCGCCGCCACCGATGACATCCGAGCCCTGATGGACAATGGAGAAACAGCGGCCCTCATCCTCCTAGACCTCTCCGCGGCATTCGACACGGTCTGCCACCGCACCCTAATACGGCGCCTCAGCAACATCGGAATCCAGGACAAGGCGCTGGAATGGATCATCTCCTTCCTCGACGGAAGAACACAGCGAGTCCGCCTACCACCGTACAAGTCAGAGGCCTCCGAAGTCATCTGCGGCGTCCCCCAAGGATCATCCCTGAGCCCCACCCTCTTCAACGTCTACATGAGCCCCCTCGCGGCCATCGTACGCAAACACCACCTCAGCATCATCTCCTACGCCGATGACACCCAGCTGATCCTCTCCCTGACCAACGACCCCGCCGCCGCCAGAGCCAACCTGCACGAAGGGATGAAAGAGGTAGCCGAGTGGATGACGACCAGCCGCCTGAAACTGAACTCGGACAAGACGGAGGTCCTCATCCTGGGCTCCTCACCCTCCGCCTGGGACGACTCCTGGTGGCCTCCCGCCCTGGGCACCGCACCCAAACCGACAGACCATGCACGAAACCTGGGCTTCATCCTGGACTCCTCCCTCTCCATGACCAGGCAAGTCAACAGCGTCTCCTCGGCGTGCTTCAACATCCTACGCATGCTACGGAAGATCTTCTGGTGGATCCCCACAGAGACCAGGAAGACCGTCACCCAGGCCCTCGTCACCAGCCGACTGGACTACGGCAACGCCCTCTACGCCGGGACCACCGCCAAGCTCCAGAAGAGACTCCAGCGGATCCAAAACGCCTCAGCCAGACTCATCCTCGACATCCCACGATCCAGCCACATCTCCGGACATCTGAGAGACCTTCACTGGCTCCCCATCAACAAGAGAATCACCTTCCGCCTCCTCACCCACGCACACAAAGCCCTACACGACCAAGGCCCGAGCTACCTCAACTGCCGAGTCAACTTCTACGCTCCCAAACGCCACCTCCGATCAGCCAACCACGCCCTCGCCGCCGTCCCCCGCATCCGAAGAGCGACTACAGGAGGAAGGTCCTTCTCCTACCTGGCCGCCAAGACCTGGAACTCCCTCCCGTCCGACCTGCGCCTGACCCAAGACCACCTCTCCTTCAGGAAGAAGCTGAAGACCTGGCTGTTCGAGCAGTAGCGGCACCCCCCCCCAAGCGCCTTGAGACCCTACGGGTATGTAGCGCGCTTTACAAGTGTCACTGATTGATTGATTGATCTGGTGCCCTGCTCACGGTGCTCCAGCCACGCCAGCAGTTTGCCCCTCGGTCTCCAAATTCGTAGACCCGGTGGTTCGCCTGAAGCAGCCTAGCCTGTGCCTTCTCCTGGGCCAGGGCATTGTATTCAAGCTGTCCAGTGCAAAGACGACGAGCCGTCTCTTCGGATGAGGTATTATTGTGAGCTAGCTCAAGGCGAAGCAGGTCGGCCTCAGCCAGGGGGAGATGTTAATTTTGCTTGCGTAGCTACCCGGTTTTGAGCACTAACGCTCTTCCCTTAATGACTGCTTTATAGGCCTCCCAAATCGTAACTGCTGAGCGTAGTGATCCGACGTTCTCCGCAAAATAATATTCTGTGTGCTCGACCAGGCTTTCCTTAATGTCAGGAATTTTCAAGAGCCATGGGTTGATAATTATCGGCCCTCGAGTGAATTGTTGATGGTAGGTAAGTTCAATACTGAGAGGGGAGTGGTCGGAAATGCCTCGAGGGAGGCCTTTTAGATGTCTAAAAAACCCGATATCTGCTGTGGGACAAAAAAGGTAATCAATACGGGACATACTATTGTGTGCATTAGAGTAATATGTGAAATAAGGGGTGTCTGGGTGAAATGTTCTCCACAGGTCCTCAAGCCCCATCGCCTGTGTGAATTCCATAAGTTCAGACCCTTGTCTATGCAATCGTTGTTGGGGATATCTATCTAGTTCATCCTTCATTGTCATGTTGAAATCTCCACCAATAATCAGTGTACCTTGGGGGAGGTCTAGTAGTATTTTGCTTTAGGCGTGTAATGTCTCCCCACCCAGCGCTGGTGAAAGGTAGGCCGTTACAATGTTTAACGGTCGCCGCTTCCATGTGGCCTCTATGACTGCAAAGCATCCCAGGGAGTCAGCCCATGTTCTTGTGTGTGTAAGTGCTAGGCTTTTCTTTACTAGGATACCCGTACCTCGGGAGCTGGAGTCGAACCCCGCATGTATTAGTTGTTTGTAGCCCCCCATTGAAGCGCCTGACAGTTGTTTCCCACCAGATGTGTTTCCTGTAACAGGACCAGGTCAGGAGTATGGCGTTTAAGGTACTTTAGGACCACCCCCCTCTTTATCTTGTTGCCAAGACCATTTATATTCCATGTCATGACCGTGAGCGCTCTAGCAAGGGACTGTGCCATGTTAGTGATTATGGTGGGGACAGTGCGGGTACCTCCAAAGAAGATCATCACCACTCCCTCCCGAGATCATAGCCACTGGAAGTGCATTTTGGGGGAGTATTAGAAGGGAGCGAGGATCTCCCATACCTAGATTCACCAGGCCCGTTGGTGCCGGACCATTTCGACAGGCATGCCCAGGATTTAGAAAGACTGCAACTAACAAAGAAAAAACTAACCAACAACTCAAACATTTGCACCTCCCCCCCCATCACCACACCCTGCCCCCCTGCCCACGGACATCAAACTATCCACACCCCAACTCCGCAGAGTGCCTGCCGCCCTCCCAACCATTTGGTTGGGTACCTGGTGAGCCGCTTCTGCTGCTCGCCTCAAAACATTATAATCATGTAGATAAGTAAAAGTCACAACATAACAGCCCAGTGCACAGAACCATACCAGACAGGAACATCATTGGACCTGCTCGATCCGTATTCGCTGGGTGAGAACAAATCCGAGGAGTCCAGGGAGGAGTTGTGAGCCCCGGGTCACCACTTGGAGTAAGGAAGACGCCTGCAAATTCAGCCTCCACAATTGTCATTGTATCCATTGTTCAAGTTAATCCACTGTGGTGAAGGGAGCCCTACGAGCCCCCCTGAGCAACCTCGTTGAGTTGTGACGTCTGCTCCAGCATGTGGTCCCAGCGGGCATCTGCTTCCGATGCTCTACGATTGTTCGAGGACTTTCCCACTTGGCGCCATCCCTCCAACCACTCCCATGCCTCCTCTGGGGACAGGAAAAAACAGGCCTTCCTCTCTGATTCCACTCGTAGCAGGGAAGAGCATGGAATACTTTATATTTTTGTCACGCAGTGCTTCCTTGACTTCCATGAAACTGCGCAGACGGGCCTGCACCTTCTTCATAAAATCCGGAAAGAATGTGATGTGAGCGTCATCTAGTTTCGTCGGCGGTCCAGCCCGAGCTGATTGAAGGATAACGTCCCTATCCCGGAAGTTGAATACTCTCCCAATAATGGGGGGGGGGGAGGGGGTGGGGGCCCGGCTTCGGTCTCCCTCCCGGGACTCTATGTGCCCGTTCGATAGAGAAGTAGCTGGAGAGATGTTTGGGCCGGAGATGTTTCAAGATCAGGTCTTCAACAAAGAGATCAACCGCAGGTCCCTCCAGCCGTTCCGGAACTCCTAGGATACGGACGTTATTTCGTCTCGCTCTCCCCTCGTAATCATCTAGGAGCTCCCCCATCTGACTCTGTTGCTTTTGAAGTTGGGCCACCTGTTTTTGGAGAGTGGAGGTGTCATCCATAAGGGCCGGAGTTTTGATCTCGACGTCTTTGACCTTTGAGTCCATTTTGTGTAGATCTGCTCGCAGCAAGGTGACCTCGATATTTACAGAGTCTATGCGAGTTTCTAGAGAGGACCGTACCCCAGCTATCGCCTCCATGACATCTTCCAAGGTTAAGGTCTTCGATGCAGGCGATGAGGGTGTCATCTTTGGGTTTCCTTCAACTGCACTGTCTTTGTTTTCGCTCTTGGAAGCCCAGGAGAGCTTATTAATCTGTTTTTGTGTGGATAGTCTGTTTCCTCTGTTGGAGGCCATCTGGGAAACCAACAACTGGCCGTGTCCGGCCGCTAGCCGCTGGGGATGACTATGCACCAGAAGGGGCACTTTGCGACCAGATAGGGAGCACCCGGGCAGGCCACCACGGAACAACAGGGAGAGGGATGGTATCTACTGCCAGGACCTGCCGGCCGCAGTCACAGCAATTATTGTGTCCTACAAGGAAGGCAAACCAGGGGAATGAACAGTCACGTTCGTGTGTTTCACGGAGTCACAACTACAGGGTGTCGTCCCCACAGAGGTAGGCATCTCTCTGTTCACCCCAGATAGACTGCGGGTAAATTGCGCCTCCAAGAGTGCCTCGTAGCTCCAGGTAGGCCCAGTGTTGAAGTGTAGGCCGAGGGTATCTCAAGGGCCCGGAGGCCCACTGCAGAACCAGATGGGGGGGGGGCACTATCCCCGGGTGTGGGACCGGCACTGGGCCCCTAGGCTCGATCTCCGCTCTCGCACTGTCTTTTGTGGGGCTGATATCGTTCTGCAATGTCCACGGGTGACTCAGGTCAGAGCAAGTGAGCAAGGGTCTTCACACAATGTAACCAGCCACACCGCGCTGTCGATAGTCAGGGCCCTGGGACTGGTAGCATATGGGCCATGGATGCAGGCAATTGGAATTGACTACTTCGTTCTCTGCTCCCACACCCGAAACGGCAGCTCTCAGAGTGTGGAGGGGAGAGGAGGGGGGGGCAGGGGACCGCAGGCGACATCGGCCGCGGGAGGATCCGCCACCCCTCCGGTTCGGCAAGTTCGCCGGGTGCCCCAGCAGGGTGTCACGCAAAGTTCTTCGGCTGGCACACAGGCCTCAAAGCCGGGGGACTCACGTAGTTGCCGCCCCGGTCTCCAGCTCAGGCAGCCACTCCTCCGAGTCCCCGCCGCTCGTCAGCCGCCTGATGCTGCGATTTCCTCCAGCACATGCATGCAGCCTCCAGGTGTGCTCCGGAGCCAGCAATCAAGGTCGCCCCCCTCCGGTACCTCCAGCAGTGCCCAGGTCGGGATCCTGTGTTCAGGCGCCGATTCGCTCCACTCTGCCGGCTGCCATCCTGGCCTCGCACGCCCCGTTTCGCGGCGGGGCTCGTTCTCCTCCCCAACTGTCCCTAGAAGCAATGCAATAGGCAGAGGCTGTGCCCGGATCGTAGGTGAGGGGGATCCCCGAGTCTGTGGCGACCCCTCACAGGAAAAAAACGGATCTTTGTGGCGGATCTACTGGCGAGGGCCGAGGAGTCACTTAGCAAGCGACCATTCCCGTCGGCTGCCGGCCACGCCCCCTCATTGTATGTTTTGCGGTGCTCTGCGAAGCCTTGCATGGTACAGGGCAACACAGAACCCATAATAAATATGTTCCTGAATATTTGGCAACCATAATTCGCAAAACATTCATACATAGCACTAAAATTCGGCATTTGGAAGGGACTCCCTAAACATGCGTCTTCCAAATACCAAAGAGCTAAACCAAATTGTGATTCAGTAACAAGTTACCAAATTTCATTTTGGGATTTGTACATTAAAACGATTTTCTGCATTTTTGGGGCCACAAACGGGCCAGGTCTATTAATTTTGCCCCTTTGTGACCAGAAAAAAGGCCAGTATATATGCTGCTTGAACTTAAAAAAAGAATGTTTACACTTCTCATTTTCCTGTATGGACAGCAGGTTGTCTTTAACAAAATTGCTTTATTTAAAAGCAATCACAGACATTGTGGTCTGCTGACCTCAAGCAGGCCACCCTCCCTGTGATGGCTCCAATTCATGGTGGGTCGCAATTTGCAACCTACTGCATGAATATTGATGAGGTAGGTCCAATGCCATTCTCAGTACATCTGGTCCTTAGTATATTTGACAAAGTTTATAAAGCAACAAGAACAAGCAAACAGTAAAATGGCGTATAGGGCTCCTAAATTACAATATGGAGAATTCCCATTCGAACTATTGAATTGACGCCCAAAGTGGAATACAAGAGACTGGTGGCAAAACTACAGCAGGAGGATTTCAGAGTCTAAAACATAAAGTGCATCCATCCACTTGCATGCGACATTTTATTAATTTGAGTTTTATTAATTTTCGTCACGGACTTGCCCCGAGTAGCCTGTTAAAAAACATATGTTTACATAATTACATTTTCTTCACACTGTTCTGGGAATTTCTGTGTTGAATATCTACCAGACGGTATGGCTATTGCTCGTTATGTTGTTATAGTTTTTATTTGTTTTCAAGAAAACCGTGGCATATTTGCTCAAAAGGCTTTTGATTTGTTTGAAAAGGCCGGGGGTGCAAAGACTGCAAAACCATAGAAGCGAATGAATTTTAAATATTTAGTAATCCCCCAACTGCTTCCCTAGCAACAGGATGTTGAATTTAAAATAATTCTAACAGTGGTTTGATCTCCCTATTTCAGGCGCCCCCTCTGCACTGAGGTACCGCATTTTCATATGGAAACGTGACCACAAATTATACTTCACGCCAGCCTTTCATGTGCTAGTGCAAACAGCGCGTTGTTGAGTCTGTCTTCTGATGGCAGCTGTAGGAGCAGACGTGAAACCTTACAATTGTGTTTCACACGCTCAGCCATAGAAAAAATATTTTACCTGTTTAAGAATCCGAGGATGGAAAACCACGAATCTGCACGAGCACGACAAAGGAGGTAGTCGAAACTGCCGTTTCGGTAGGGAGAGCTGCATAGGGCAAAGGCTGGAGTTGCATAGGGCAAGGGCAGGAGTTGCATAAGCCAAGGGCTGGAGTTGAATAGGGCAAGGGCAGGAGTTGCATAGGGCAAGGGCAG
Organism: Lissotriton vulgaris; assembly: GCF_964263255.1. Classification (NCBI taxonomy): domain Eukaryota; kingdom Metazoa; phylum Chordata; class Amphibia; order Caudata; family Salamandridae; genus Lissotriton; species Lissotriton vulgaris. Next base: position 26,181 of record NW_028249214.1, read on the forward strand.
GAGTTGCATAAATCAAGGGCTGGAGTTGCTTAGGTCAAGGGTCGTCATGTTGCTGTAAGAAGGTATAGTGTGGTAGTGTTTACTGCTGCAGAAGGAGGTGGCACGGGCGTAGCTTTAAGGGGGGTTTTTGGGGTGTTATGCCCCCTCCCCCTAAATAAATATATTTTCAGAAAAATAGTTGTGTACAGGTGCTTTCAGTCGAGTATTGTGAGTTGTCAGTTGGATTTCACCAAGGATTTTTACATACACAGGGAGAGAAAACGCACACACACTATTCATTTTTTGTTTTGAAAGTCCTCGGAATATTGGTTATTTTACAACATATTGTGGGGGATATTCACGAGGAAGTGGCGGAGAGGGGCGTTAGCCTTCTTGGCTTACCGCCTCTCTCTGCCACTTCGGAAACGCAAGGCTGCACCATATTCACAAGGATATGATGCAGCCTTGCGTTTCCCCCTGCGACAACTTAGCACCAACGCAGGCACCCTTGCACCAGAGTGCAAGGGTGTCTGTGTGCAAGGGAGGTTTGTTTATTTGTAGCAACGTGCCCCTTCCCTCTCATAAACACTCCTAAATGCAATTCTCTCACTTTCATTTGTGCTGCCTTATGCAGTACACATGAAAGTGACAGAAAGACATTTGTAAACACGGTTTGTTTATGTACAGGAAGGGACACCTTCCTGTACATACACAAACCATGGCAATTTGCTCATTCCATGTGTGCTGCACAAGGCAGCACACTTGGAAAAAGCAAAAACGAGGAGAAATAAAGCATTTCTCCTCGTTTCGCCTGTTTAAGACCAGAATTTTCCTGGTCTTAATTTTGGCGCTGCCTCCTTTTTACGCTGCCCTTGTGAATTGGGGGCAGCGTCAAAATCAATGGATATTGCGGTGGAACGCCCACCGCAACACCCATTACCCTCCCCTTTCACGCTAAATACAGCAGGAAAGGGTGCTTTATTCACAAGGCAGCTTTAAGCCACTTTAAGTGGCTTAACGCTGCCTTGTGAATAAGGCGAGGCCCATATCGCCATCACAACGTCACTGAAAGTGGCGTTGTGGTGGCGATAGGAGCTTGTGAATATGCCCCTGTATTTTCTCTCTTAGTACCTCTACCAATCCGCATTCCTCTCCCTTTCCACTGCTCCTTAGGCCCCTCTCATGCACCCTGCTTGTCTTACAATGTTTTTAAATATTATATACCAGCTTGATTGTCAGAAAATCTGAAGCTCAGCCCCTGCAAATTTATAGGCCAAGCTACGCCCCTTGGAGACGGATGTTTCTGTCAACCAGTGAAGTGGCGGTTTGTTAAGTAGGATTTGTGGTGATTTGAATTCAAGCAGATGTAACTTAACTATGGAAACTGCAAAAACCACATGGGTGGCAAACCCATTGGATTGTCAACTGCAAGCACAGCCATTGTCACTCTCTAGTTTGACAGTACGCTTTCAAAAGGATGCGGGTGAGGGTTGCCTTAAAATTGAAAGATCATTTTAAGGTCTGCTGTTTACAGCATTAACTGTGTGGCAGACTCACTTGATAAGCATTGGCAATTGCAATTGGTCTGGCTTTAAAGGATTGTTATGTAGTAATGTGAAGCATGGGAATGGATATGTATTTGTGTGGAAGCAAAGAACTGTAGAACTTTCAAGCCAAACCTAAACTTCCATGTAAGTTAATGACTGTCCATCTCCCATCTGTGTTGCTGCCAGAGAAAAACATCATAAATGTTATGACCCTTTAATAGCTTTACAATGTCATGAATGTGATCCTAAAAGTCCAAGGTCAGGCTTCTTGATAAATAAACAAAATGATCACAGCTGTGTGGAGGGTAAGAAGTTTTTTTGTGTGGAAGCAGACACTTTCTGCCCTTTCAAAACATGTATTCCTGCTCCGAACATGTGGGCGGAGCCACACTCTAGCATTCCTCACATAATTGTGTGATGACAGCTGCACTGTCAAGTCAGACCATAAAAGAGAGACTCTAGAAGAGGGCTGAAATGTTGATTAGTGCATGGATACATTTTACACTTTTTGTAGTGGAGAGAGGTTAAAACTGATTAATCTCTGCCATTATACTATGCATAGAAATGCAGCTACAAGTGCTCTGTGTGATACAGTGGCAGTGTGTGCTTTGTATCCATATGGCTTCTGTACCCTTGAAGCCTATACTCTTTCTGTGGGCCTAAATAAAGATGCTCAGGGAGAAGCTCAGGGCTGCTGGGATATTGAATATTTAGTAAGTGGAAAAGGTAAGAAGTTCCCGAGCACAAGAAAACTCCAAAACGTCTTTAGAAAATTAAAGATACTTTCAATAGTCCAAAGAATGAGTTCCTTATTTATATGTTTATTTCTCTTTGTCTTTTCTCGTCATACATCAGAGAATTCTTCATGAGTGTTCATCAAATTCACATCAACGTAGCCAATGAAAAAAGAAATGCCAACACGTGTTTCGTCATGGGACACAATCTCCCAAATGACTTCCTCAGGGCTACAAATGAAAATGAAATAATACAGGGTATCAGTACTGTCCATAATTTCAAAAACACCCATCACCAACCAGTGATCACTCCACACACAGATCAGGGTGTCGAGAAAGCCCAAGAATTGTGTGTAACAAGAAGGCTGCATAACACTAGCAGTGTTATTCATACTAAAAGAAAAGAGAGTAAAGTTTCACAAAAAATTACAAGAAATTTGTGCTGTTAATAAGTTCCAAAAAAGAATATAAGTCCACCTAAAGATAGAAACAAGGAAAACAGGAAGAACAAGGCAAACCAATTATCTATATAAGGGTGCGTGTAAATATCTATCTATACTAGTGCGAGGTCACACAATCAGTCATCCGAAATAGAGGGACCTAACAAGCCAGTGAAAAAGGAATATCAGGACTAATAAGCCTGTTTAGGGTCAAATATTTGCTCACCATATAGATTAGAAGCTTCAATAGGATATGTATTTTCAAGTCCAAAGATCAATAGTATTCCAAATACAAAATAGGTACTAGAATAGAAGAAAAATCAATTAAGGGCTACTTGTCCGTGTAATAAGTAGATAAAACCGGCATAAGGCTAAAACTACATCCAATTTAAAAACATAATATCCCAATTAGTCATAGGGATAGCATAAGAATTATTATGATAATTATACATTAAAATAACAGGTAGTATTGGTGAAAAGATTTTTTAATGAGTTAAGGACAATTACCTGCGTCCATTCCTTTAATTGAATTTCTTCGTATAAGTAGTAATTGAGTTGATATTCTGCAATAAAGGTATGGGCCAGTATATTAGTTCTAAATACGTACTAGCATTTCGTGACAAGAGTCCTGACCTACAAAAGGTCACCAATACAAGACACCTAACAGATATATTCAGTGTTATAAGTTTAACATCAGAGAAAAAAAGGACCTATACAGTTTAAGAGGCAAACGAAAACAGGTAAGCCTAAAATATATCGTAAATAAAATTCACATTCATAGTACCCTTTTGTTAAGAGACTAAGTATTTAATAATTGACTCACGAGTTTCTATATATATATACACAGGATACAGGGTAAACCCTGATCAGTTTATGGGAAAATTATCTATAATATGCAGTTTGTATCTTGGCACATCACACCAAACTCTAAAGATCAGACTGCATGTTAGTGGCGTCTCATATCTCTATGCAAATCGTGGTCTACACAGCGTCCCACATGTTATATCAAGGACCATGTAAATCTCTAAGTATTATGGCCCGTCAACCTCACAGGTCGTTCAAATGCGTTTCAAGTAGGGAATAATCCTAGCCGCTGCTATCCGAACACCGATAATTCAGCCTGCGCCCAGTAAAGTGTAACACTAGGCACACGTAGGAAAAAAACAATAACCCTTCGGCATTATAAACCACAAACGGAAAGCAAGTGTTAGAAAATACCCAGTTGTGGTGCTGAAAATACCCTCGTATAAATGTATTACAGCATTAGAAAGCTCACGGGGTCAAAAACGGGGGCTGCACATAGTTATTTCAGTGAACCGATACCTAGGTATTAAGGCCAAATGCCAAATTAAAGAGTCGCGTAAGCATTGTGAATAAACCGGTACACACATATGAAAGTCAAGCGCCGATTTAAAAGAGGCGTGAGGGGCTTACCTAGGAGAGTACTCCACACTGCATCAGATGGGGTCCATTTTCGTGAATCGACCTCTCGACATCAAATCGGCGTTTAAAAGCCGTTCGCGCTTGAAGCATTTGATGAAAACAAACGTAGGACAATACCTATCCGTAATTGGCCGCCATCTTGAGCTAGTCAATTCCGCAAATACAAGGGTAAGAACCCGAGATCGCATCAATAGAATTGTGTAATTGAGCTATTTAAGTATCGAGCAATGAATCTAATCTCTAATTCGGTAACAAACGAGGCCTAATTCGAAAAAGTGAAGTTGGCCTAGAAATTAAAAATGGACCACATATATAATTCTATATATCAAATATAGGATTCATTCAACAGTGTAATGAAGATTTGTGTAAGACATCAGAACGACCACTAAGAAAGTCTATGTGCCCCCAGATGAGGAAAAACAGAAAAGGAAAGAAGTGCATCTGGAAAGGAGAAAGTGTAAATAGCATATATAGGGAAACATTGTCAAAATGAGGCCTCAAGTCATACACTAAGTACAAACATAATAAGAACACAGTATTAATACAATCAGAATAATTTGCAATCTATAAGATTATCTATGTATGACCATACACATAAGTGTGTTAACAATTATTACTCAATCAGAAGATACCAGTCATATGAGAATGCATCATGAGCAACATACAGGCTATACATCAAATCTTGTATTTCATAAGGCTGCAAATGTACAGAAGCAGATTCAAAAGGTCATTGAGCACAGTTGCAGTATCAATCAGTTAAAGGAAATAATGTAACTCCTGGTCAACATTAATTCCACACTCCACCGCATGAAGTTTAAGAATCCACCTAGCATCACATCTTCTCAGTTTATGTTCACGATCTCCACCCCTTGGGTCACTGTTTATACTCTCCAACCCATGGAATTGGAATCCCAAACTCTTTTTGTTTTCAAAACAATTTGCTGCATGGCAGCCAATGGGATATCTTTGATCCAAGTTCTTAAGGGCACGAAAATGTTCAGTCATTCTCTCTTTTAGGGGGCGGATTGTACTGCCAATGTAGATCTTTTTGCATTTGCAAATAATCGCATATACAACATACTTGGTCAAACAGTCAATGTGCTGGTTGATTTTAAAAGTGCGCGACCCATTGTAACTAAATTCTTTAATCCCTTTTATCGACATCCGGCACATCTGACAACTGCCACAAGGAAAAGAACCAATATTGAGCTCCCGTAACCATATTTTGGGCGCACTGCGTTGTTTAGGGTAACTGGGACTAATCAGTCCTTGATTGGTTCTACCCTTTCGATATGTAATACCAGGTGATTTAGGGATAAAATCCATTAAAGTTTTGTCTGCCAATAGTAGAGGCCAGTTCTTTTTAAGAATCATATAGAATTTATGTGACCATGGGTGATAATTCGTAACCAGACGTATTTTGTTGCGTTTATTGTCAGTAATTTTCTTAGGGGCTCTCAGAGTATCTGTATGTTTCATTTTAATTACTCTGTTTTTAGCAGGTAGTAGTACATCATCAGAATAACCCCTGCTACGGAATCTGTTCTCAATGTCTATAACATTCTTCATGAAATCTGGTTCCAAACTACAATTCCTTCTGGCCCTGAGCATCTCACCAAAAGGAATTGCATCCTTTTGGCTTTTAGGATGCGAACTGTCAGCATGCAATATAGCATTGCATGCTGTAGATTTCCGATACATTCTGCTCTGTATCCTTCCTTCTGAATGGAACAGTTCTAGATCTAAAAATACTATATTATTAGGGTCAGAGCTCATGGTAAATGTCATGTTACATGTATTGCTGTTCATGTGATCAAAAAACTCCAACAAGTCCTCATCCGAGCCTGTCCAAATTAGGAGGCAATCGTCGATATAACGACCATAGTACAAGATATATTCCTGCCACTTAGCCCCCGATGGGCCCCAGATGTGCCCCGCCTCAAACCATCCCATAAAGAGACAGGCAAAGGACGGGGCAAATCTAGAACCCATCGCAGTCCCACAGACTTGCAAGTACCAGTCTCCATTGAAGAGAAAAGCATTATTTTTCAAGATAAGTTCTGACATTTCAATTAGCATTTCTGAATGCTCGAGTAACTCCACAGGGCGTCTGAATAGAAATTTCCTCAGAGCCTCTAAGCCTTGTTCATGTAGTATATTAGTGTACAATGAACAAACGTCCATTGTTACGAATTTTATCCCATGGTCCCAGGTCAAGTCGTGCAAGAGATTCAATACATGTTTACTGTCTCTAATGTAAGATGGTAAATTGATTACATATTTTTGTAAATATCCATCAACAAATTCTGACATTTTCTCTGTAGGTCCACCAATACCCGATATGATGGGTTTACCGGGGGGTGCAGTCAGATTTTTGTGGATTTTGGGTAATGTATATAAGCACGGGTAACGTGGTTTGTCTGTCTTAAGGAATAGATATTCCTCTCCTGATAGTAACCCACGATCCCGCCATCTGATAAGTTCAGTATTTATTGCTCTAACAATCGCAAACATTGGGTTTGTATCAAGTTTTCTATACCATTCATGGTTGTCAAGTTGAGATAAGATTTCAGCATCATATTTAGACCTGTCCATCACTATTATGTTTCCCCCTTTATCTGCTTTTCTTACTATTATATCAGCGTCTCTGGATAAATCTGTAAGTGCTTTATGTTCCTTTGCAGATAAGTTAAATGTTTTAGGGGTAAAGTTCTGTCCAATCATATGTGCTTCCCACTTGTCAATTTCCATGATTACAGTTCTATGAAACAGATCAATGTTGTTACCACTAGTGAGTTGTGGGGTTCACCGTGATTTATTCTTAAGACCACTGTCTTCACTTTTGTTAGTGCAGAGATCTAAGTCTGCAGCAACATCAGATATATTCGTAACAGTATCCACATCATCATTCAATGAGAGCAATAAAGTCGTATTCTGCAAAACATCAATAGAGACATCCCCAAAAGGTTCCATGTGTGATTCTGAAACAGTAGGTTTTGGATTGTTTGCAAAGAACTTTTTTAATTTTAGATGACGTACAAATTTATATAAATCAATTTTGACATCAGTTACATCATACATTGCAGTAGGACAGTAATTCATTCCTTTTTGTAAAGCAGATCTCAATTCTTCAGATAAACTCTTGCTCGACAAGTTAACCACCTGGATTTCATTGTTAACATTTGGATTCATTTCCTGGTTTTGTTGTAGGAGCGTGTCTGCATTCCCTCCCTTCCTTTTGCTTCTCCTCCCTCCCCTTTTTCCTCGTCTTGTCTTGGTTGGGTTACCTGATTTGTTCTCCTTTCGCTTCCCTTGTTCCCCATTCGTATTCTCTGCACTTCCCGTAAAAAAGCATTAGCTGGAAGCGCAACAAGTGAATTACCCTCAGCATTTTCTTCCCCACTGCTAGAAAGATTGCTTGATGACCCCACACTAGTACCACTAGGTGTTGAGTTCTTGGGCACTAGTCTGGATAAATCCTTCTTCACAATGTCATCGAACTTTTTAGTAAGTGGGAAGATCTCTGGCAATGCCGTACTGGGCATTGTGCATTTCCGCAAGAGGTTGGAATGGTGGGGGCAGTCACGGCCGGCATGACTTGCTGGTGGGTAGAGAGGGTGTCCCATGGAGAGGGGGTTGCAAAGGGAGGTTTAATTTAAGATACAAATAAATAAAATGTTAAATCATCTTTGCCGGCCGGGTCCAGCGTCATCTCTGCTCCTCTCCTGAACAGGAAGCAGGCAACCTCCCTCCCCTCCCCTAAGCCAATCACAACGCTGCAATGGCAGTGTTGTGATTGGTCGGGACGCCGACCAGCAAGGCATCTATGGGGAGGCATTTATCTCCATGTAGGCAGTGCGCAGCCTACATCGGGAAAAGGCAGAGTGCGCATGACTGGTTTGGTTGGCCCCAGAGGGCCGACCAAACAGTCAGCGACCTCAGAAGTGGGCAAGCCACTCCTCCCCTGCCCTAGAGAAGACCCGCCCATCCACCCGCCCCAAACCAAACCCATCTGCTTACTCCCAGTGCAAGAAGCAGAAACATAAAATGGTATTTATCATACCATTTTATGTTTCTGCTTCTCGCACTGTGGGAAAGCAGTGGGGCGACGCTCCTCTGCCCACATGGAAGAGCCGCCCCTGGGTGGGGGACGATTTTGTTACTGGGGGCCGGTTTCGTAGCTGTACTGCAATATCGGTCCCTAGTAACAAAAGCAGGTCAGGCAGTGCTTTCTCAGGGGCTGGTCCAAGTAAGTAGTTGGCAGGGCTGCTTTGTGATACCCAGTCCAGCCCTAGTCTCTGTTCTGCTCATTTATAATTTGATATCCCAGCAGCCCTTATTTAACCCCCAGACCATGGCCACGAACCCCATGGAGTCAGATAATAAATTCTTAGGTCCATTTTTCTGAAGAGCCAAGATTTTAGACAAATTGTTCAAAATTATTATTTTTATTTCTTTCCATCTCCAGGGGACTGGGACAGATCCTAATTGTCATCAGGATGAGGACAGCGGAATCCATGTAGCCCATGGGAAGCACTTCAGTCTTACTGCTCATGAGGCACAACCAAAATGCCAGTGCTCAATATACATTGGGGTATCCTACTGCCGATAGATGGAACATTGTTCACCTTAATCTGTGGGCCTCTAGTTAAGAGAGCAAATTGAACCCCAACCATGTCCTGTTATTTGAATTCCCATATAGTAGTCCTGATAATCCAGGTGTAACCCATGGTCACTGAAGAGACTAATGCAGACAGATCTTAAAATAGTTTGCAATAGAAGCACCTGGCCTGATCACCCAGGTGGAGAGGTTCCCACCACATTGTTTTCGAGCAGGGTCTGTGCTCCCTAAAGGCAAACACTCACTGGCAAGCCACTGACTGACTGCTCTTCTCCTTCACGTTTTACTTAAAACTGTTCTATTACTTCACCTCTTACTTGTGGAAATAAGCTGAACAGGAAGTAAATGCCTTAGCCTTTAAAGGTTTCAGGTAGCTTTAGGCTGGAGCAACACCAAGTGGAAGAAAATCATTAAAAATAGGCCTAGGCCCATAGGAATGAATGGGAATACATTCCCCAATAGCGAATCGCAATTAAAGATATGAAAGAATCACAACATTTTTGCAATTTCTACATACATTGCATTTTGCAATTCTAAAAAAGTGAATCGGTAAAATTCGCTATTTTAGAATCACAAAAGCATTTCTTGATACATCTGACCCTTAGCGCCTTAGTTGTGCGTGAAACACAAACATTTCATTTAGCTATTCAAGGCCTCTGATACTTTTTTTTTTACCAGAGAGATAGAGAAAGTAAAGGAAGAAAGAAAATGAAAAAGAATTAAAGAGAATAAAAGAAACTAATAAGGAGAATAAAAGAATGAATGTGGGAGATTAAAAGAAAAAGGAGAATTCAAAGAAAGAATAGAAGAAGAAAAAGAGGTGACCCTGGGTGGCTTAATAAATCTGGAGTAGCGCAACACAGTGCAAATCACTGTGTTGCGGTACTCCGCACCAGGGAGGCATTCCATGGGTTTAGAGTGGGTGCTGCAACGCATCCACCCATGGATTTTGCTCATTCCTAGATTTACCATTACTGGTAAACTTGGTAATGCATCAACAATCATACTACTCCTTCCCAGGTGAGGCGTAACAAGGAAAAACATCTTTATTTCTCCTCATTTTTCCTTTTCTATGTGTGTTGCATTCTGCAGCATACTTAGACAGAGGAAAATCCCTCACATGGTTTGTTTTTGTGCAAAAAGGTGTTCCTTCCTGCACAAAAACAATCCTGCTTACAGCGCAGGCACCTTTACACCATGCGGCGAGGTGCCTGCAGGCGCAACATTGTGTGCCGGCACAGGGAAAAGACAGGAATGGCAAGTATCATGTTAAACAGGGTCCATTCCCGCGCTTTCCCTTTCAAGCAGAGCAGCAAGGTGGTGTGCTGAGTGATTTTTTGATAAATATGCCCCATAGCATCTGTCTGCATGATTGGCAGCGGAAACTAATTAGCAATAGCCTTCGAACTCTCTCCATTGTAAATGCTCAAATCCTTGCTCCGAACGTTTGGCCAATAACAATCTTCCCGAGTGGCCGTCTAGTTTATTTAATTTCACCCATAATGGAGAACATCAGACCTGGCGCGCGCTGCAGACGTCCAACTTCAAGGGAACAAAAAAAGCCACATCCAGTAGCTGGGAACTCAGAAAGTAGAAGGGCGCTCATTGGAAACCACCGGGGAGACCCGGGGCCTGTAATCATGTCTTAAATATCACGAAGCACATGTGGAGGCAATGACTTGGCGGCCACGCAACCCCGAGACCATGATATGGCGCAGACGGCTCCATGCTCACGCGCGAGCCCTGTGCCCATCTTCGAGGAACACACAGTTCTTAGACTTCTGTGTAAACTCAGTGTGTGGCATCCGGTGTCTTGAAAGTTTTCCACGGAATTATTGTAACTGTTACTTTGTGTTGAAGGAACGTTTCAATCACTGGTATTTGAAAGAATAGCCTATGTTTATTGCTTAAGTGTTCATTTGTTGTCAAGTTGCTTATTTCATTTTTTCCCCAGGAGTTTTATATAGCGCTAACTTGGTATCAGAGCACTTTACATGAGCACCAGTTGCGTTACAGACGGACACATTATTTTTCATTGCATTTGTTCTATTTACCTAAGGCACTTTTAATTTTATTTTTGGTTAGGTTCCATGTTGAGACACAGTGAGGTGATCAGTGATGCGTGTGTGTTTCAATTGAGTTATTATCGGCTAGCCTGGGAGACTCACCTTTATGGGATACCCATTTTGTGCCATAATTCCTCTCCAAAATACCTGGTCACTTATGGTATTTTATTATTCCATACAGTTCTATTTGATGTGAAGTTTCTGCCCAAATGTACATATTCCGCTTTGTCAAACCCTCTCTTCCCTCTTACACCTCAACCTGTTTATCCCCATTTTCCTGCCCCCGCATCACCATTACCTAGTACATGCTCCTGTAGAGTGTCTAGGAAACTCCTGTCAGCTGCTAGAAAGCTGAACTGCTAATGATCATTAATGGCTGACATCTGGCTGGATTCCTGTTGGCCTAGGGAATTGGGTTCCCCTCCAAAACCTTCCACCTCAGTTAAAAGTCTGGGTGTGAAGAGGGGCTGCCAGCTCACTCTGTCTAATCAGGTCATGTCCACTGTTTCAGGCTGCCACCAATAAGGCATTCTTAGGGTAGTGTTAACCTACCTTACTCGTGAGGTCTGCCATATTGCAGCATAGGCTTTGGGAGGCTCTAGCCTAGACTATGCCAAATGTTGTGCAATTGGAATTGTCACTTACTTTGATTAACAGACTCAAGGTCAATCGGAATTAAGTAGTCCGATTACTCACAGGGTGTCCAAGGTACACAAGTTCCAGATCCACCTTCCACCATCTTCATTCGTGGCCTTTTAAAGAAAGCAAGCATTTCAAAATGTTATACATGGTACGCAAGGCCCTTTACAGTTAGCGGCTCTTATTCATTAAAAGCGTATACAGAAATATTGCCATGGGGGAGAATGCTTCATTCTTCCCCAGGTCACCTTATAATGGTCACTAGAGCATGATGGAGCAGAAGAGACGACCACTGTTTTCCTCTTATTCCCCTAAATTATGAAGATCTTTGGGGGTAGATTTACAATTACTGGCGCATCCCTGCATATCGGCAAGGATGCGCCAGTAATTGTGCGCCGCAGCTTCGCCACCCATGATGCGCCGCATTTACAATGCGGCGCACCATTGGGGCAAAAACGGCACAGATGAGTCACGCATCAGTGCCGTAAAAGTGGCGCAATGCTGGAGTTGCGTCGCAAGCGCGACGCAGCTCCAGCAATGATCAGGGGGGACCTATGTGTACAATGCTGCGTCAATCCTTACGCCTGCTTCAAGCAGGCGCAGGGTTTTGACGCAGCATGGGCCCAAAAGTGACTGAGTGAAATCTTGTAGATTTCACTCAGCCACTTTTGGGAGGCGTTCCTGCGCAGGAACGCCTCCCCCTGCGATGGTACGCCTCTTCTGGCGCAGGGCTTTACAACGTGACGCATCTGGGAGATGCGTCACGTTGTAAAAACCCCTCACCATGGTGCATCTTTTGCGCCGCCGCTGCATCACAAAAGTGACGCAATTGCAGCGTAAAAGCGGCGCAAGGGGCTTGTAAATATGCCCCTTTATCTTTAGGCTTCTTTGACCAGATTCAGGCATGGTATGAAAATGTGGCTTTTTCCGCAAACATTTCCGTAATTCCTGATTATCTGCAGCACTCCTCACTTAATGCTCCTATGGACCCATGGTTATAGTGCACATTATAAATGTTCCATAACATAAAGTAGCATAACATAACTGGCCACATGCATCAATGTAAGGTTTTGCGATTCCTTATTTGCGAAAAATAGGGAACTGCAAATAAGGAATCGCAAAACGGGATTTTTGCGATTTGGTAAAAATCGCAATTTTTACTGAATCGCAAATATTATGCGAATTCTAATTTGCGATTTCGCTATTCCCATTGATTCCTATGGGCCAAAAGGCCCATAGGAATCAATTGGAAGGCATTGACATTTTGCGAATTTTAATTAGCGATTCGCAAAATGTTAATGCATTCCATGGGTGCAGGGGGGGGTCCAAAGGACCCCCCCTGCACCCCTGAAATGTATTTTAAAGTGTATGTTTCACACACACATGTCCTAAGGACATGTGTGTCTGTAACATGACAGTGTTTAAAATGCTAATTTGAGCATTTTAAAAGTTTTTCGCAAATTACCACGAGGTTCACCCTCGTGGTAATTTGCACCCCCTAATTGCGAATTCGCAATTTTAAAAGCAATCATGCATTGCTTTTAAGGAATCATAAATTTGCGATTCCTTAAAAGCAATCGCATTTTTGGAATTCGCTAAAAATAGCGATTTTCCCCAAAAAGTTTGATGCATCTCAAAAACCTATTTAGGAATCGCAAACGGCCAAATTTACCGATTCGCACCGTTTGCACTTCCTAAATAGGTTGATGCATGTGCCCCAACGTAACATAACATAGCATAGCATAACATCACCTAACATTTGTTACTTGAATGAATTCACTTCTGTCTAAGCCTTGGGCTATGATTTCATCAGTTTTATCAGCATGATCAGGAGATGATCAGTGGGAATTCTAAGGAACTTGGAATGCGAACTAAACTAAGAGAAAACACTATAAAGTGGTTTCAAAAGTAATCTTTTTGCACTTACATGACTGAAATTTAAGAATATATGGCTGATGGGACCTTAAGCTTAATGCAGAAAGGGTCCCAGTTTCAGCACACAACCTATAGTAAAAATACTATTTGATAAAGTAGAAATAGGATGAAATATATACGAGGCCTATAGTATTCTTAACATTGAAAAGTGTCTCTCCCCAACATTACTTCACCCTGTGCACCCGGATTAACAACTCCTGAACATCAATGGGACAAAGCATTGAGGACAGACTATGGAAAATTAAATAATGACAGGTAGGTAAACCTAGATCTTCTAAACATAACTCCTCATATATGTAGTTACATAGTACATATTTCTTGAAGGTGTGTAGATGTGGAGTTAATATTAGTAAATCTGGGGCTAGGAGGGAAGGGGTCCCTTCTAGGGGCCCCCAATTCAGCTTCCGGGCAGCCTTTCCAGGTTGGAAAGGCCAACATGGAATGGCTGTTAGACACCAACATCTAAATCTCGACGGCAGAGCCGCTGTAATCAAGGGAATATGAAGTGTTTCTGATGCTCCGACGGGCTCCTTGAGCCTGCCGGAAAGCATCAGACTGTCCCTACTACTGCGGCCTCCAACCGCAGCAGCAAATGGTGGTCGGACCGTCCAACTGCAATCATATTCAAGCCCACAGTGTTTAATTAAAATAAATTATTTCAATTTTTTTAGACATGTTTAACTGATTATTTTTGAAATATGTTTATTATTAACATTTAAAATAGTAAAATAATCATTTAAGGATTATATGCAGTTTTTTTAACATTAGTATGTGTGTGTATATGGAACTACCATATTACTACCAATTTTGCATAGGAAATGCATTTATTTCTTTTTTTTAAATAACTTTGGCGCTGCTTAATGAGCCTGCATAAAACTTCACAAAAAACACAGGGGCAGATTACCAACAACTAGCGATAATTATCGCTATGTTGGTTTAGCGGCGATATTTTTATCGCCGAGCTGCAGCGATTTTTATCGCTTAGGAACCTTGCTATTATCAAGGTTTATCTCCTAAGCGATAAAAATCGACCGAAATGCATGAATATCGCTGAAAAGTCAGCAATAATCATGCATTACCGAGCTAATGCTCTTAGCCATGTTATCCACCTACCATTGGATAACATGGCTAAGAACTGCTCAGGGCAGGTGTTAGCTTTTGGAGATATTCGCGCTTAGCGCGAATATCTCCAAAAGTTGGTAATAGGAGATAGCGATGTTAGCAACTGTTTCCAGTCGCTAACATCTTGGCACGCCCACTTTGCATGTCATTAGTGATAAATATCACTGACATGCAAAGCGGGGCCCAAGATGGTCGCTATCTCCTACTAGCTGTCGCTAACTGGTGTTAGCGACAGCTAGGTAATAGGGAGATCATTTTATCTTCGCTTTCTTGGCTTTTAAAGCCCAAAAAGCGGAGATAAACCCCCTTGATAATATGCCCCAAAATGTTTATTTACTTTTCTCCTTAATGGTAAGTTTCATGCAAGTCTGTGAAGCGGGGCCAAGTAAAAGGGGGAAGGGGTCGGAGAAGTGAATTTTCCCATTTTAATACCAATAGGATTCTTTGCTCCTCGATACAGGGAAAGCAGTTGAACTGAATTACACCAAATTTGGCAGGAAGCTAGCACTTTACCCATGGATTATGCTTTTTAGGTCTCGCTATGCAGTGCGTAAGCGCTGCTTAGAGGGACCTCTTGGAATGGCTCAACACTTTACTTGAAACTCGTCCATGTTTTGCACAGTTTCCTATCAGTCCTCGTGCATGTATGGCGATTGCCTTGCGGGAGCCAGTAGCAGCGCCATCTGTTAGCAATTATCGCGCCTGCGCTGCTGGCTCCCGTAAAGGAAACGCTGTACATGCACAACTTTAACTTTTGTGGCCACAAGGCCGCGCTTGTCTTTCAGCGATGGGCTTCTTTGTAGTTTGCCGGTTTTTTAATGGTTGGGCCTTTTAAAACCTCTCGGCTGAAGTCCCTTCTTGCTCTCTAATGAATACAAGTACTCCGGCTCATGCGGGCATCAGTAGCATTCTAAGTATATTCAATGCCAGAGTGATTCACACGCTGAGGAATGTTCGAAAGCCAGCTCGCCACCCCCCTAAACACATACCAGAGATTTCCCTACCCTGGCATCGGGCCTTGTTCTAAACCCCAAACCCATGGCGAGAAAGGATGGAAGTTGTCGGCAACCCAATAACCCAATAACTTTACTTCATAATTTAATGATAACATTAGTTTATGGTGAAGAAAACACACCGAATGGAAGTTTAGTTTGCATACACGCAATTAGATATTACTCTCAAATATCGTGAATATACCTAAAGAAATTGTATAACTGGTGAGTGCTAAATTTGAAGGGGGCGCCCTCCGCCTTACTTATAAAATAGCCATTACACAGTTTACAGTTTATGTATCGAAGTGTTGGTGAACTAAACATTCTTTAAAAGAGGGCTAGGTGGACAGAGACTTGAGGTGTAGGAGAGAGGGACAGCGCAACCCTCATTGCATGAAAGTGAGTTTTTCATGAGCTTCGTTGCTCAATAGAGTCTGCAAAAAGAAGTCATGCTGTGTGATCTTTGCAGCTGGTGCACAGGAATATACCATTTGAAGTACCCCACAGGCTGCAGAGGCGAACCTGTCTGATGATTGGGGTAGACTTAATCCGCCAGCCCTCAATACTGCTTCTCAACCCAACTTCTATTCCTCCAGTCCTCACCATTGCTTCTCATCACTATTTCTATTCCACCAGTCCTCACCACTGCTTCTCATCCCTACTTCTAATCCACCAGCCCTCACCACTGCTTCTCATCCCTACTTCTAATCCACCAGTCCTCACCACTGCTTCTCATCCCTACTTCTCATCCATCACCCCTACTTATCATGCATCATCTTTACTTTAATCCCTATTTCTCATCTATCAACCTTCACCACTGTTTCTCATCCCTTCTTCTAATCCACCAGTCCTCATTACTACTTCTCATCCCTACTTCTAATCCACATATCCTCACCACTGCTTCTCATCCCTACTTCTAATCCACCGGTCCTAATCACTGCTTCACATCCCTACTTCTAATCCACCAGTCCTCACCACTGCTTCTCATCCCAACTTCTAATCCACCAGTTCTCACCACTGATTCTCATCCCTACTTCTAATCCACCAGTCCTCATCCCTACTTCTAATCCACCAGTCCTCATCACTGCCTCTCATCCCTACTTCTAATCCACCAGTCCTCACCACTGCTTCTCATCCCTACTTCTAATCTACTAGTTCTCACCACTGCCTCTCATCCCTACTTCTAATCCACCAGTCCTCATCACTGCTTCTCATCACTACTTCTAATCCACCAGTCCTCATTACTGATTCTCATCCCTACTTCTAATCCACCAGTCCTCACCACTGCTTCTCATCCCTACTTCTAATCCACCAGTCCTCACAACTGCTTCTCATCTCTACTTCTAATCCACCAGTCCTCATTACTGCTTCTCATCCCTACGCCTAATCCACCAGTCATCACCACTGCTTCTCATCCCTACTTCTAATCCACTAGTCCTCACCACTGCTTCTCATCCCTACTTCTAATCCACCAGTCCGCATCACTGCTTCTCATCCCTACTTCTAATCCACCAGTCCTCATTACTGATTCTCATCCCTACTTCTAATCCACCAGTCCTCACCACTG
The DNA here is from genome assembly GCF_964263255.1 of Lissotriton vulgaris. NCBI lineage: Eukaryota > Metazoa > Chordata > Amphibia > Caudata > Salamandridae > Lissotriton > Lissotriton vulgaris. The sequence goes on from NW_028249214.1 coordinate 43,266, forward strand.
CTTCTCATCCCTATTTCTATTCCACCAGTCCTCACCACTGCTTCTCATCCCTACTTCTAATCCACCAGCCCTCACCACTGCTTCTCATCCCTACTTCTAATCCACCAGTCCTCACCACTGCTTCTCATCCCTACTTCTCATCCATCACCCCTACTTATCATCCTTGCTCCTCATCTTTCATCCCTGCTTCTCATGCCTTTTTCTCATGCATCATCTTTATTTTTTTTCCCTATTTCTCATCTATCAACCTTCACCACTGCTTCTCAACCCTACTTCTCATCCATCACCCCTACTTCTCATCCTTGCTACTCATCTTTCATCCCTACTTCTCATGCCTTTTTCTCATGCATCATCTTTACTTTTAATCCCTATTTCTCATCTATCAACCTTCACCACTGTTTCTCATCCCTTCTTCTAATCCACCAGTCCTCATTACTACTTCTCATCCCTACTTCTAATCCACATATCCTCACCACTGCTTCTCATCCCTACTTCTAATCCACCGGTCCTAATCACTGCTTCACATCCCTACTTCTAATCCTCCAGTCCTCACCACTGCTTCTCATCCCTACTTCTAATCCACCAGTTCTCACCACTGCTTCTCATCCCTACTTCTAATCCACCAGTCCTCATCCCTACTTCTAATCCACCAGTCCTCATCACTGCCTCTCATCCCTACTTCTAATCCACTAGTCCTCACCACTGCTACTCATCCCTACTTCTAATCCACCAGTCCTCATCACTGCTTCTCATCCCTACTTCTAATCCACCAGTCCTCATTACTGATTCTCATCCCTACTTCTAATCCACCAGTCCTCACCACTGCTTCTCATCCCTACTTCTAATCCACCAGTCCTCACAACTGCTTCTCATCTCTACTTCTAATCCACCAGTCCTCATTACTGCTTCTCATCCCTGCACCTAATCCACCAGTCATCACCACTGCTTCTCATCCCTACTTCTAATCCACCAGTCCTCATAACTGCTTCTCATCCCTACTTCTCATTCACCAGTCCTCATCACTGCTTATCATCCCTACTTCTAATCCACCAGTCCTCACCACTGCTTCTTATCCCTACTTCTAATCCACCAGTCCTCACCACTGCTTCTCATACCTACTTCTAATTCACAAGTCCTCACCACTGCCTATTATCCCTACTTCTAATCCACCAGTCCTCACCACTGCTTCTCATCCCTACTTCTAATCCACCAGTCCTCACCACTGCTTCTCATCAATACTTCTAATACACCAGTCCTCACCACTGCTTCCCATCCCTATTTCTAATCCAAAAGCCTTCATCACTTTTTCTGATCCCTACTTCTCATCAATCACCCCTACCTATCATCCTTGCTACTCATCTTTCATCCCTACTTCTCATGCCTTTTTCTCATGCATCATCTTTACTTTTAATCCCTATCTATCATCCATCAACCTTCACCACTGCTTCTCATCCCTTCTTCTCATCCATCACCCCTACTTCTCATCCTTGCTACTCATCTTTCACCCCCAATTCTCATGCCTTTTTCTCATGCATCAACTTTACTTTGAATCCCTATTTCTCAACTATCAATCTTCACTACTGCTTCTCATCCCTACTTCTAATCCACCAGTCCTCACTACTGGTTCTCATCCCTACTTCTAATCCACCAGTCCTCACCACTGCTTCTCATCCCTACTTCCAATCCACCAGTCCTCACCACTGCTTCTCATCCCTACTTCTAATCCACCAGTCCTCACCACTGCTTCCCATTCCTACTTCTAATCCAAAAGCCCTCACCACTGCTTCTCATCCCTACTTCTCATCCATCACCCCTACTTATCATCCTTGTTACTCATCTTTCATCCCTACTTCTCATGCCTTTTTCTCATGCATCATCTTTACTTTTAATCCCTATCTATCATCCATCAACCTTCACCACTGCTTCTCATCCCTACTTCTCATCCATCACCCCTACTTCTCATCCTTGCTACTCATCTTTCATCCCCAATTCTCATGCCTTTTTCTCATGCATCATCTTTATTTGAATCCCTATTTCTCATCTCTCAACCTTCACCACTGCTTCTCATACCTACTTCTAATCCACAAGTCCTCACCACTGCTTCTCATCCCTACGTCTAATCCACCAGTCCTCACCACTGCTTCTTATCCCTACTTCTAACCCACCAGTCCTCATCACTGCTTTTCATCCCTTCTTCTAATCCACCAGTCCTCACCACTGCTTCTCAGCCCTACTTCTCATCCACCAGTTCTCACTACTGCTTCTCATCCCTACTTCTAATCCACCAGTCCTCACTACTGCTTCTCACCCCTACTTCTAATTCACCAGTCCTCACCACTGCTTCTCATCCCTACTTCTAATCCACCAGTCCTCACCACTGCTTCCCAGCCCTACTTCTAATCCACCAGTCCTCATTACTGCTTCTCATCCATACTTCTAATTCATCGGCCCTCACCACTGCTTCTCATCCCTACTTCTAATCCACCAGTCATCACCACTGCTTGTAATCCCTACTTCTAATCCACCAGTCCTCACCACTGCTTCTCATCCCTGCTGCTAATCCACCAGTCCTCACTACTGCTTCTCATCCCTACTTCTAATCCACCAGTCCTCATCTCTGCTGCTCATCCCTACTTCTAATCCACCAGTCCTCACCACTGCTTCTCAGCCCTACTTTTAATCCACCAGTCCTCATTACTGCTTCTCATTCCTACTTCTAATCCATCAATCCTCACCACTGCTTCTCATCCCTACTTCTATTCCACCAGTCATCACCACTGCTTCGCATCCCTACTTCTAATCCACCAATCCTCACCACTGCTTCTCATCCCTACTGCTAATCCCCCAGTCCTCACTACTGCTTCTCATCCCTACTTCTAATCCACCAATCCTCATCTCTGCTTCTCATCCCTGCTTCTAATCCACCAGTCGTCACCACTGCTTCTAAACCCTACTTCTAATCCACCAGTCCTCAGCACTGCTTCTCATCCCTACTTCTAATCCACCAGTTCTCACCATTGCTTCTCATCCCTACTTCTAATCCACCAGTCCTCACCACTGCTTCTCATCCCTACTTCTAATTCACCAGTCCTCACCACTGCTTCTCATCCCTTCTTCTAATCCACCAGTCCTCATTACTGCTTCTCATCCCTACTTCTAATCCACATATCCTCACCACTGATTCACATCCCTACTTCTAATCCTCCAGTCCTCACCACTGCTTCTCATCCCTACTTCTAATCCACCAGTTCTCACCACTGCTTCTCATCCCTACTTCTAATCCACCAGTCCTCATCCCTACTTCTAATCCATCAGTCCTCAACACTGCTTCTCATCCCTACTGCTAATCCCCCAGTCCTCACTACTGCTTCTCATCCCTACTTCTAATTCACCAGTCCTCACCACTGCTTCTCATCCCTTCTTCTAATCCACCAGTCCTCATTACTGCTTCTCATCCCTACTTCTAATCCACATATCCTCACCACTGATTCACATCCCTACTTCTAATCCTCCAGTCCTCACCACTGCTTCTCATCCCTACTTCTAATCCACCAGTTCTCACCACTGCTTCTCATCCCTACTTCTAATCCACCAGTCCTCATCCCTACTTCTAATCCTTCAGTCCTCACCACTGCTTCTCATCCCTACTGCTAATCCCCCAGTCCTCACTACTGCTTCTCATCCCTACTTCTAATCCACCAATCCTCATCTCTGCTTCTCATCCCTGCTACTAATCCACCAGTTCTCACCACTGCTTCTCATCCCTACTTCTAATCCAACAGTCCTCAGCACTGCTTCTCATCCCTACTTCTAATCCACCAGTCCTCACCACTGCTTCTCATCCCTACTTCTAATCCACCAGTCCTCACCACTGCTTCTCATCCCTACTTCTAATTCACCAGTCCTCACAACTGCTTCTCATCCCTACTTCTAATCCACCAGTCCTCACCACTGCTTCTCAGTCCGACTTCTAATCCACCAGTCATCACCACTGCTTCTCATCCCTACTTCTATTCCACCAGTCCTCATAACTGCTTCTCATCCCTACTTCTAATCCCCCAGTCCTCACCACTGCTTCTCATCCCTACTGCTAATCCACCAGTCCTCACTACTGCTTCTCATCCCTACTAATAACCCACCAATCCTCATCTCTGCTTCTCATCCCTACTTCTAATCCACCAGTCCTCACCACTGCGTCTCATCCCTACTTCTAATCCACCAGTCCTCAGCACTGATTCTCGTCCCTAATTTTAATCCACCAGTCATCACCACTGCATCTCATCCCTACTTGTAATCCACCAGTCCTCTCCACTGCTTCTCATCCCTACTTCTAATCCACCAGTCCTCACCGCTGCTTCTCATCCCTACTTCTAATCTACCAGTCCTCACCACTGCTTCTCATCCCTACTTCTAATCCACCAGTCCTCACCACTGCTTTCATCCCTACTTCTAATCCACCAGTCCTCATTACTGCTTCTCCTCCCTACTTCTAATCCACCAGTCCTCACCACTGCTTCTCATCCCTACTTTTAATCCACCAGTCCTCATCACTGCTTCTCATCCCAAATTCTAATCTACCAGTCCTCACCACTGCTTCTCATCTCTACTTCTAATCTACCAGTCCTCACCACTGCTTCTCATCTCTACTTCTAATCCACCAGTCCTCTCCACTGCTTCTCATCCCTACTTCTAATCCACCAGTCCTCACCACTGCTTCTCATCCCTGCTTCTAATCCACCAGTCCTCACCACTGCTTCTCATCCCTACTTCTAATCCACCTGTCCTCACCACTGCTTTTCATTCCTACTTCTAATCCACCAGTCCTCATCACTGCTTCTCATCCCTACTTCTAATTCACCAGTCCTCATCACTGCTTCTTATCCCTACTTCTAATCCACCAGTCCTCACCACTGCTTCTCATCCCTACTTCTAATCCACCAGTCCTCACCACTGTTTGTCATCCCAACTTCTAATCCACCAGTCCTCACCACTGCTTTTCATTCCTACTTCAAATCCACCAGTCCTCGTTACTGCTTTTCATCCCTACTTCTAATCCACCAGTACTCACCATGCTTCTCATACCTACTTCTAACCCACCAGTCCTCATCACTGCTTCTCACCCTTACTACTTTTCCTTCATCCATCAACATTTAATTTCTCTCGGTCCAAATCGTGTTCTTCCTTGCAAGTGAAGTTCCTTGGAAAGCTTAAGTTGTGGTCAGGACAGGAAGGACAGACAGGCTTGAAATCTGCAAACTGCAAGGAAAGAACAAAACAATTCTCAGAGGTAAAGGCAACATTCCACCAAACTCTTTCCTCTGTTAGATAAAAAGCTCATATAGCCTCTCTCCAAGGGCTGAATTATAGCCTACATCATGTAGACCCATTGTTTTCCCCCAAACCATCAGCACGTTTACCAGAGGCATGTATAAACAGAAAAACGCTTAAGTAAAATTAAATGCAAAGCAATTGACTCCCTGGAGGTGCACACATGGTTCCATTTCCTCTCCTCTGTCCTCAAGCAGTGCGAGAAGTTAAGAAAACAGTTTTTAGTGGGTAGATTAATGGAATGCAGCCCATTGTCTTAACTCTGATTGGCTGTTGGCAACCACTCAGTAAACAAGCATTTGCAATGCAATAGGTCTCGCATTTACGCAAGTTTGAGCGAATGGCATTGAAAATAACAATGCCTTTTATTTTTGTTGTCGTTTTAGAAACATAAATAAAAGGCATTGTCATTTACGAATGTCTGACATAATATCGACAGACAAAATATCTACATACAAAAATATCGACACAAAAATATCGAAATCAAAAATATCGGAGTTATATCTTTATAAAGGTAAGTAAATGTAAATTTGATACTTGTAAAGCGCACTACTCACCCACAAGGGTCTCAAGGCGCTTGTTCGAATACCGCTGTGGAACCCATCCTGGCTTTCCCTGTGAGGCGTCCACTCCTGGGCACCCCCAAGGTGGAGGCCAGGCATCCTTAGCGTTGTGGGGGCCGTTGTGGAGATTAAGCAAGCTATTGCCCAGAGTTGCAGAGTGGGACTCAAAGATTGGAATAGGCACCAAGGCAAGAATTATCAGGTCCGTGGAATTTTGAGCCCAAGACTCACCGAGGCGGGGAATTGAACCCTGGTCCCGGGTTAGACCTCTGCATCAGGGTCTGCCGCTCTAATCATTGAGCCACACTTCTCCACAGTACAAAAATATCGGGAAAAAAATATCGTAGTACAAAAATATCGAAATTAAAAATATCGTTTTTTTTTTAATGTATTCAATTTGTAATCTCTATTCGGTTCTTAAAAAGACACCATAAAAGCACATACACAATATACATACAAATATTTAAAAAAGTGAATTTCCAAAAAAAGATTAAAAAGGATAAAATTATCTAACACCATAATTCATTAAGCTAGGGGCAAGGAGTAAATTATTCAAGGGGTCAGATAATGCTAGAGTCCTAATTCTCTGGTGTTCCTTAGCCGTAGTGCCGTCCGGATAAAGTTTATAGCGCAGAAAAGAGTATAAGCGTCTTCAGCTTCCTGTAGGAACTTCAGGGCCAGTTTCGCTTGTTTAAACTTTGAGTCTTTCAAAATCCCCACCAGAAACTTACGTCTTGGTACTGTATAAAATGGACACAATAAAACAAAGTGAAGGGTATCCTGCGGAGACCTATGGTCGCAGCCGTAGGTACCCTTCTCTGCCACTGTATGAGTAAACCCAGCCGGAACCGCAAAAAGATGGTGGAGCATATTAAATCTAAAACGGGTCATGACATAGCGGTCCTGAGCATTATACATGACCCTCAGGTAAGGTTCCATTCCTTGCTTCGCTGTGAATTTACTGTAAGATAGGACAGTGGATTTGTGACTTTCTTTCTCAGCCCTTAACTTCTGAAGCCGTTCTGGAAAAAGTTTTTTTACCAAAGCTTTGCTCTCGGCGGTTAGAGAGTCTGGGTATGTGAAGAAGTTTATACAGTCAATCTCTGCTAATGAGTTCTTGACGTACTTCAACCAGGGTATATTGTGTCCTTTATCTCGTTTGAGGCAATCCAATATAATTTGTCTTGTTAAGGCCGCCTCGGGGTTTGTCCATAATTTGACCCATGCCAGGAGAGGTTTAACTTTGATACGGTCTTCAATGAAAGGTTCTCCCACTTCCTCATGGATGATGGAAGCCGGTACACTCTTGGGCACTTTCAGGACTCTTCTCAGAAATGTATTTTCTTCTGTCTGTATTTGCTGTGCTTTGTTGTCTATGAAGCCCCACACTTCTGCCCCATAGGTTACCTTCGCACAGCAAATTGACCTGTACAGGTTCAGTATTTGCTCTGGAGACCATCTTCCCAGTCTTTGTCCGTACCCCATGATGACTCCTACTGACGCTGCCAGTTTCGTTGCGTGCTTCTCTGCCAGAGGTTTGAAATTGAGATGGTTATCAAACAGTACCCCCAAATATGAAAAGGTCTTGACCTGGTCTATCTTGTGTGACCCAATGTGGTAGGTAAAGTTCCCTTTTTTCAGTTGCCCTGATGTCAAGATGTATGATTTTTCCAAGTTTGTCGCTAGGTCCAGTTTGTCCATGAACACGACAAAGCCGTCAATCAACTTTTGTAATCCTAGAGGGGTTCTGGCAAGCAGTACCGCGTCATCGGCGTATAGTAATACAGGCACTGCACGATGACCAATTTGGGGTGAGTCCACCTTTAATTTGAGGAGATCTTTTTCCAGAGAGTTAATGTATATGGAGAAAAGAAGGGGCGCGAGGATGCATCCCTGCCTCACTCCACTGGTGCAAGCAAAGGGGTCGGTCTTTTTTCCCTCTTGGTTGTACCTCACGCTTGCAGATGTATTCCAGTGTAGAGTTTGCAGGGTGTCCACGAGGGGTTGATCCACTCCTAGTTCTGTCAGCAAAGACCAGAGCTTTCTTCTATTTACGCGGTCAAAAGCCGCTGAAAGGTCCATAAACCCCATAAAAATGGACCCCTTACCGGCGATGGTATATTTTGCTGTCAGAGGATATAAGTTCAAACATTGGTCGGTGGTGGATCTGCCCTCCCTGAAGCCATATTGGATATCCGAGAGGACCGTGTGCTCCTCTGCCCAATCTTGTAAACGGTGTAAAATGACTCGCCCTAGTACTTTTGCGGTCACGTCGATGAGTGAAATGGGTCGATAGCATTGAGGGTCGTCACGATTCCCTTTTTTGTAAATAGGAACTATGGTTGCTGTTGACCAGGAACGAGGCAGTCCTGCCACCACTGCCTCGTTCAAAACCCTAGTGAGCAGCGGGGCCCATAGCTCGGGTTTACTTAGGAATAGGTCGGGTGGAATTCCATCCGGGCCAGGTGCTTTGTTTTTGCTGAGCCCTGCTATTCCCATTTCAACTTCTTTCAAGGAAAAGTCCAATTTAGCCGGCTGTAACCTCCTAGGTACGTCCCCCTGGATTGAATGGCTTGAGTGGTTGTAAAGACTCTGGAAATGGTTCTGCCACTGTTCTGGCAAGATGATGTTCGTTATTTTTGGTGCTCCTTGGTCCTGGAAACATGGGGAGTTAATAACTTTCCAGAAACTTGAAGAGTCTTTCCTTTCAGCAGCGTCCCTTAGGTCCTTCCAAGCTTGATTTTGTAAGCTTTGTTTGCGTTTTTTCTGAGCTTTTTTATATTCGGCTCTATTCTGTGCAACAATGAGCCTATCCCTTGGTTTGGCATGGAGGCTAAGTTTCAGTTTTTTATGCGCCTTGGTACAGAGAGAGTCGAACCAACGTGGAATTGTGGGCACTTTACTAGTTCCAGTAGTCTTTAAAAAATTGTTTACGTGGGACGCAATTTCTTCAAAAGCTCTGACCACCAGAACTCCTTCCACGCTTGGGTCAAGGCATATGTTTATTGCTTCAGAGCCCTCTGTTATCAGTCTTTTGTAGAATCTATCCCCGTCGATCCTGGCCCATTTAATTCTCCTTCCTTGGTCCACTGCTTTTTCTATGGTGTCGGATCTCTTTGGGCCTAGTTTAAAATCAAAACCTTTTGTTGTGAGAATGACCGGATTGTGATCACTGAAGATGCTTGCATCTATTATGATTTTACTAATATTTCTTTTTAGTATGGGCGAGACTAGGATGTAGTCAATGTAAGAGTGGCAACCTCTTCCTTTGTATGTTGGGGTTAATTCTCCTTTTTCGCCCAACACAACAAGATCTAAGGTTTGGATCAGATTATGCCTTTTCGTTAGTCTCTCCAGGTCCCATCCCTCTTTTGAGTGAGTGAAATGGGGGCCTTTCATTATAGTGCATCTCGACCAGTCTTTACTAAAGGGTTTTAGTTTATCACAAAGGTGGCAATTAAAATACCCCAAAAGTATTAAGCTTGGGGGGTTTGGTGTCTTGTTTAAGGAGTTCAAATTTTCTAGGCAAGAGTCCAGTTCATTTATGGCTGTTCCCTTTTCCATCGTGCCAACAGCGTTATACCAATTGACTAAAAAAAAGTTTCGTTTTGTGGAGACAAACCTTACTGCTTGAAGGTTGTGTGAGACCCAGTTAAGGTTTAGCCAAGTGACCTGGATGTGTAGATTAACGTATATTACAAGTCCCCCGCTGGCTCTCCCAGGGGATACCTTTTTGGCCGGAACAAAGAAACTTTTATAACCCTCTATGCTGTAATCATTTAGTTCAGTGACCCATGTCTCTTGCAGGCACATAATTTGGAATTTGTTTATATAGCTAAGCCATTCTTGGGATTCGAATTTGCCGCTTATCCTGCTATGTTCCAGGATACAATTTGTAAGTTTTCATAAGTATCCTCCTTGGGAATTCCTATTAGATCTCTTGATATGAGCACTGCCGGGTTTTCCATTTTAGGTGGTATATCGGGGCTAGATTGTGGACTGCAGTAGATAGCTAATCTACTCTGTTCGATGGTTGACCTGTGTACTGGGGATTTTATGAGGTCACCTCTTCCCCTGCTTATGTTCGGCGACTTGTTGCCGCCTCCATTGCTGGGAGCGGGTTCCGGTCTATTTCCCGCCCCCATTCTCGTTCCAGTTATGAGCAGACCTGCCTCCTTCAACCTTGCGTGTTTAGAAGATTGTTTTTCCCGTACCTGTCAATCGACTTCTTCCAGTACGCTGAACCTGTTCCAGTGTACGTGCTGCGTTAGGAAGGGATCGTAGTTTGGGGTCACATGATATGGCCTTTGCCACTGAGTTAGTCTGTATTGGGGATCCATTTGGGGTATTCTAAACATTGGGGGTCTGTTGCTCTGCGTGGGTCTATGAGGTGCAAATGAGTAGAAGTAGGATAGGTGTACAGGATGAATTTGTGAGTGGGTATAACTAGGGGGGGCATTGCAGATAAAGTTAACTGCTGTGATGTCTCTAAAGTTTACCGTAATTATGTCCCCTGCTATAGTCTTTGTACCTTTACCGATCCACTCCCCCCTTCTTACTGAGAGCATCTCCCCGTGGATGTTGGGGGGTAGTGGTCTGTGTATTTGTAGCCACTGACCACATTTGTTTTTTAACTCTACTTGTGTTTCCCTTTTGCCCTCTCTTAAAGGTGGGACTCCTCTTAAAACAACTACGAAGGGTAGAGCTTCAGGCGGGAGGTTGATTGTCCTGAAGTGAGTTGCTGTTTTGTTTTCTTTAGTAGTTACAGATGGGGTCGAATTGATTTTGGGAGGCACTTTGGGAGTTTGAGCGTTGTTACCAGAAAGAGTTTGGGTGGGTCCAAGAGATGGTTTATTAATTTCGGTAATTGTTTGTTTGTTGGTTTTGCCTGTGTTTGGTGTGGTAGCGACCTTTTGTGTATCTTTTATGCTTGTTTGTGTGACTCTGGCAGGGTTATTTGCTACCATGTCCGATGTTGGATTGGCCTTGTCTTTAGTTGGTTTTTTAGGTATGGCCCCATCCTGTTTTGTTGAGGCGCCCTCTTGTGCTGGTTGGCCTTTAGGCCAACACCCTTGTTATTTACGAGAGATGTTAGTCTGTCGATCTTAGCTATAAGAGGTTTTATCAGCACAGTGATGGAGTGTTCAAGGTCCGTTTTAAGGCCAGCCACCATGTTGGTGATCCAACAGGGTATTCCTGGTGTAGATGGATTTACAGGCATCACCAAGTTGTGATTTTTATTTTTGGTTTGGCCTTTTTTACCTCCACATTTAGATCCTTCCTTAGGCCAATTTTTTTCCGTGGTATTTGATTTCCTCTTGTTGTTATTTGATTGAAAATCCATTCTCTCTCTGCTGATTTCAGCGGGCGCCTGGGCGCATGGGAGATCGACGAAAGAAGAAGGGGTGATGGCCAGGCTAGTGTCAGGGTCATCTGCCGAGTCTAAGGAAACTGCAGATAAATTGATAAGAGCTTCTTGAGTGTCTTGGACGATAGTCACGGGTGGTAGAGACAGTCTTCTCTCCGTGTTTGCGATGGCATTGGATACCGCCCCTATAGTTTGTTTCAACATCTTATCGATAGCAGTTAAAGTTGGTAAAGGTTGGGGGGGATCCGCTTTTGATTTAGTGCTTGATCTTAATGTGGGCATCTTGAACTTCTTGACTGTCTTCCTTATAGTATGGTAATAGAGGGTGCGATGGCGATAGGTTGATTTAACTGAGTAAATTAGGTCTCCAGTAAATACCTGGTATGCGCAGTGCCTTAGATGACTTTAGGGGGGTGGCCCAGCCCAGCCTCTTCAGGCCTCTGAGGGCCACAGAGGGCCCGACCTTTGCCAGGGCTTCGCCCCGGGCGTCCCGCATGCGTCCCGCGTAGCTGGGGGCTTGTTGTTTTTATAGCCCCTCCTGGCGCCTTGAACTCGCGCCAGGGAGCGCGCCGCCGCCGCAAAGGCTGCCGGGATTTGAAGTCCTGGAGCGGCGGTGGCGTGCCTGGTGTTGGCGGTCGCTGGTAATGCAGCTGAATGGCGTGGCGTTGGTCCGCAGGACTCCTCCTGTTCGTCAAGTGCCTCTGGCAGGTATGCTAAAGGTTGAACTCCCCCCGCTCCACCGAGGGCTTGTTGTTTTTATAGCCCCTCCTGGCGCCTTGAACTCGCGCCAGGGAACGCGCCGCCGCCGCAAAGGCTGCCGAGATTTGAAGTCCCGGAGCGGCGGTGGCGTGCCTGGTGTTGGCGGTCGCTGGTAATGCAGCTGAATAACGTGGCGTTGGTCCGCAGGACTCCTCCTGTTCGTCAAATGTCTCTGGCAGGTATGCTAAAGGTTTTAATGTATTAATAATAATGTAAAAATAATTTAAAAATACATATAATTTTACAAATATTAAATAAAAACATTAAACCATATTTAAACAATAATAAGTAATACATAGACATGTAAAATAAATTAAAAAGTCTACATATAAATTAATATATATACTTACTCCACATATTGCAACAGTAGGAAAAGCGTTGGATAGCGTAGGGGTTTAAATTACTATTCCCACTCCAAAGGGTGCAACAGTAGGGAAAGCATTGGATAGCGAAGGGGTTAAAATTACTATTCTCACTCCAGAGGGTGCAACAGTAGGGAAAGCGTTGGATAGCGTAGGGGTTTAAATTACTATTCCCACTCCAGAGGGTGCAACAGTAGGGAAAGCGTTGGATAGCGTAGGTGTTTAAATTACTATTCCCACTCCAAAGGGTGCAACAGTAAGGAAAGCGTTGGATAGCATAGGGGTTCATATTACTATTCCCACTCCAGAGGGTGCAACAGTATGTTATGTTATGTTATGTTAATAACTTTTATTTGGCGCACAGCTGCCCCAGCGAAGGGGCAGAAGTAGGGAAAGCGTTGGATAGCGTAGGGGTAAAAATTACAATTCCCACTCCAAAGGGTGCAACAGTAGGGAAAGTGTTGGATAGCGTAGGGGTAAAAATTACTATTCCCACTCCAGAGGGTGCAACAGTAGGGAAAGGGTTGGATAGCGTAGGGGTAAAAATTTCTATTCCCACTCCAGAGAGTGCAACAATAGGGAAAGCGATGGATAGCGTAGGGGTTTAAATTACTATTCCCACTCCAGAGGGTGCAACCGTAGGGAAAGCGTTGGATAGCGTAGGGGTAAAAATTACTATTCCCACTCCAGAGGCTGCAACAGTAGGGGTAAACGTTGAATAGCGTAGGGGTAAAAATTACTATTCCCACTCAAGAGGGTGCAACAGTAGGGAAAACGTTGGATAGTGTAGGGGTTTAAATTACTATTCCCACTCCAGAGGGTGCAACAGTAGGGAAAGCGTTGGATAGCGTAGGGTTTAAAATTACTATTCCCACTCCACAGGGTGCAACAGTAGGGAAAGCGTTGGATAGCGTGGGGGTTTAATTTACTATTCCCACTCCAGAGGGTGCAACAGTAGGGAAAGCGTTGGATAGCGTAGGGGTTAAAATTACTATTCCCACTCCAGAGGGTGCAACAGTAGGGAAAGCATTGGATAGCATGGGGGTAAAAATTACTTCACACACTACTCCCCCTTTAACACACAACACAGTACACACGCAAAAAACACAATTAATATAAATATCAATTAATCAATTAATAACAATTAATATTATTAAATTGATGTAATTTTAATTTAACTAATTAACACATATTAATTACCAATTAATTAACAATAAATACCAATAATGAAATACAATCTCTTTAATTATTTACATTTAATTATATGACACCCTATTACCCTATAAACACACAACCCACTACACATAAAAAAATCGTATCATTTAATCACTTAATAATTATTAATTACCAATTAATTATTAATTAACAATAACAAAAAATTAAATATATTAGCACATCAACTCTAACTAATTTAATTAAATAATTAATAATCTTTTATTACTAATTATTTATTAATTAACAACAAAAATTACTTTTATTAGCACATTAACTCTAATTATTGTAATTACCTAATTATTATTAAGTAATTACCAATTAATTATTAATGACCAATAACAAAAAATTCAATATATTTGCACAATAACTCTAATTAATGTAATTAACTAATTAATATTAATTAATTACGAATTAAATATTAATTAACAATAACAATAAATTAAATATATTAGCACATTAACTCTAATTAATTTAACTAACTAATTAATATTAATTATTTACCAGTTATTTATTATTTAAAAATATTTGAATAAATATATAAATTAATTAATTATCATTAAATTACTTCCCACCCTATTCCCCTATAAACCCACAACCCGCTCTGATACTAAAATGCAAAATGTAAACTAAATTACTAATTTTCAAACATACATTTAATAACATATTTAACAAACATATAAACAACATAATAAAATACATAACACTAAACATAATTTCGATATTAGCAAATTTCGATATTAGTAACATACATAACATAAAAACGATATTCTGTCTGTCGATATTTTGGACATCGATATTCTATACCATCGAAATTTTAACTTCGATATTATTGTATATCGATATTTAAATTTCGATATTTTGTCTCCCTACCGTCATTTACAATGCCAATAGCCTAAACTTGTGTAACTGCGAGACCTGTTGCATTGCAAATGCTTGTTCTATTTGTTGTAAATCTGTTGAGTACCTTTTGAGGAATTAGCTTTTAAAGAATGTCTCTGATTGGTATGAAAGTGTTGAAGCTCAGGAAATCTTACAGATATCTAGGTCCACAGATCCCTCAGAAAGGATATGATTAGCTGCCACGACATTGAAGAAAAATATTGCTGTAACCAACACAGGACATGGGGGACTCAGTCCTCAAAAATGTAACTGGGCACATAAAAAGGGCAGGGTAAGCACACCCTGACTCTTATCCAGATGTGAGGGGTGTTCTATTACCCCCTTACGTTCAAAATAAAAATGAAGTCCGTGGTGCCTTGAAGTATTCTTGAAATCCAGAGTGGACTTTCTTACCAGTTATATTAGAGTTGGATGTAAATATAGTTAATTGGAACATCAAGATGAATTACTTTTTAAAAATGTAGAACATGTGGTAGAATTGGTTTGTGATCTTGTGGAAATAAATTGAAAATTCCTTTTATACATGAAGTTGCATGAGGATCTCTGAAGAAGCGTTGTTCCTAATTCCTGAAGCCTGTATTGGTATTATTGCAAAAGGATGTTTGTAACAGGGCATACGCTTTTGAAAGATAATACCTGTGAAAGATAAATGCAATATATATACCTTTCATAAATATTAAGACATGAAAAATGCACATTATGTAATACGTGTAAAATAAGTAACAACGTATATATGCCTCCATATTCTGTTTGTAGGTGTGGCCTATTTACAGGTTCAGCTGTTTCACAAGCCGCACTTAAAAACAAAAAATTTAAAGAAAATGCATACAAATATACACACACAAAGGGGTTTAGGCCCAGCCAAATCATCAATTGGGCTGTCCGCTGTCATACACACTTTGATTACACCAGCCATGGAATACAGCTCGGGGAAATGTTAGCACTTCTTCAGCCATTGGCTGTCTTGCTCCATGACACTGTGAGTGATGGCATTTTAGCTAATCACATGTGCACATCTGAGTAAAATGAGGTGCACTTCAGTGCCAGATGTGGTGGTTCAATATTCTGCCAAATACATTTTTCTTTCCATTCCGTATCCTTTTTTAGTTTTTTTAATGATCCGTGAGTTTGAACTATGCAATCAGGTCACAGAAATTCAAAGTGCATCTTCTTAGCACTAATATGAACCATATTTTCTGTAGTGTGGATTAAAACTGAAAAGGATTTCTGAACCTGTTTGCTACAAAAGTACCCATACTCTTATGTTAAAAATATTTGCAATGAATATTTTTCTTACATTCAATTTTTTATTGCAATTATATGGCTGCTATGCTTAGATGCCATGATTACAACTTTTTCTTATTCTTTTTGTGACATATGCTTGCAATAAAAAATAAATAAAAAATGTACCCATCGCACAAGCTTGCCAATGCCAGGCCTATTGGCTTTGCCGTTGCATATTCTGTGCCACAGAGAAATGTACTTCTGAATATCGACCTCCAGAATATCATCATATGAGAATATCGATGACATACTGTGATAGCAAATAGGAAGAAATCCACACTGGTCCCAGGGAAAGGGAGACTCTAATTGAAAATGTCCACTGATACATCATCATCCACATTAAACATGCCTGCAACCCTCAGATTCAGAAAATAGAATACACAGACAAAAGCCATCAAAAAATGGAACAAGAGTTTACCAAAGTGACAAAAGAGGCATAATCTGAAGCACCTCTAAAACAAACCATAAAATGTTGATTAACATTAAAGTGGGCTCTACCCTCAGTAACCTTTCACACTGAGGCCTTCTGAGTTTGATAGAATACCCTATTTGAATGGCTGGGTCCAAACTGGAATGGCATGGTGAGCAAAACATTAATCGATTTAGGCCCAGATCTCTGTACTGTGGGTGAATGTTTGACATTGTTTTGTTCTTTATGCGTTTGTCACCCCAAGTGCGATGGGTATATCCAGACATGGGTCCTGTGCTCGCCATGCCACTGGAGTCAAGCTTGTACGGCTGATGAGGGTTGATACCCCAAAACCGGTCCAAGGATGCTGGGCAGAAAGCGGCCAAAATGAAATTTTAATAAAATGATTTTATTACTACTTTATTTTTGATACTTTCTGCCAGCAAACAGTGCGAGAGCAGGGCGGGGCCAGTGTGTCACTGCTGCCAATGATTGGCATCAATGAAGAGTGGCCACTTAAGTTTTTATTGTGCATGTTGGCTTGGCTGGCTACCTTGCTGCAGCCAAACCAACATGCACAATTCAAACCTCTTCAACCCGGCTGTCCAATACAGCTGGGTTGGAGAGCAGGCAAAGACTTACAGTGCCTTTTAGAGTGTGGAGCTAGCCTGCTCCAGCCAATCAAGATACTTCAAAACAGAGTCTTAATTGGAGGAGAGAGTTAACTGTGCACTTCGGGCTCCAAGGACGTGCTGCAGAACGAGGCCTTACTGCAGAACATCGAGCGGCAGTGTAAGGCATGTATTTTAATGTGTATATTTCTGTTAATGAGTATATTATTGCGTATTTGTTATGTGTATTTTGTGTATGTGTTATGTATATATGTGTATGTATATATGTGTATGCTATGTATATAGTTATGTGTATATTTTTGCGTTCCCCCCCAATGCGACTTGCCACCAACCACCACTGCCAAGAGGTGCGCCCAAGGCCCTGGACCCTTGACTGTCATCAGTGAGAACTCCTCCTCAAGAAAAGATGAAACTACGGAATATTTGGGCTCCTTGTGACCTCAAAGTAACCGCTTTTTGCCAAAAATCGACCAACCTCAATGATCTTTAACACTAAGCTCCAGTGGCGCTGACTCTTCGCACCAACGGTGAACTTCCACAATGAGCAACCAATGCAAAGCTCCAGCAAAGTCTGACTCTTCACGCTAGAGTGATCATCCACAACCAGCCTGCTTCTTATGCTGGCAGCCTCCTCTTACCCACCCCTTGACAAAGTGAACGGCATCCTTTGTGCAGGACTTGAGAAGATAACTCTTTAGGGAGTCTAACGTGGACCATGTATTAAACCCGCACTACATTGCAGTCGGCATGAACTTGTGACTTTCACCCAGTCTAGCATGAACAGAAAACCATAAGTGGCACTTTGTATCTCTTGGTGCTATTTTCACCTAAAAGTTTAAAAGTCATACCTCTGGTTCCACTAGATTTGAGTCATTTTGGTGTGATTTTATTTGTTAACATGCACTTTATTTTCCTAAATTGGTTTTAGATTTTTCTTGTGTTGTGTTTCCACTTTATTACTGTTTGAGTGCTGCATAAATACCTTACACAGTGCCTCTAAGTTAAGCCTGACTGCTTTTGTGCCATGTTACCAGAGGGTTAAGCAAAGGTTAATGTAGTGTCTTTTGTGATTCACCCTGACAAGGATTGTTTTTGTTTGAGTAGGGTTTCACCACCCACTCAATCAATAACCCAATTTCTTACACACTCCTACTCTGAGATTTTGAATAGTGCATTGGGTAAGTTATGGTTACATTGCTCACTTTAGCTGGCGGACATTAGTGGTTTCCAGTTTTGTATCTTAACCATAAAGTCGCTACAACCAGCCTTTGCTTTCCTGTGGCAGCACTGGGCCCATGCACTTCTTCTTTCCTGGCAGCACCCTGTCTCCAGACAGGCCAGGTAGCAAATATGATCAAAAAAGTAGGCAAAGGCAATACAATCTCTCACTTTTTCATTTTGTCTCATAGGAAAATGCCTGCCCGAACTGTTCTCCTTTCTGTTCCTCTCTATTCTTTTTGCTCATTAATGGACACTTCATATTACCATTTTCTCTCTCTCTTCCGTTCTCTCTCCCCTTATCTCTGTCTCATTCTCTCTCATACGTTTTTTCCTCTTTCTGTGCTTCTCATAAATTCTATTCCCCATTCTATCCGTTTGGTTCCCAGTACCTCACTATCTATTTCAGTTCTTTCACAAACTTCCACACAATTCTCCCAAACTCTCTCATTCTTTCTCCTCTTGCCTTCTATTGTTTCTTCTCACACACACACACTTGCAAACTCTCTCATACACTCTCACTTTCATTTGCTGTCTGATACCAACGTGGCCCATCGGTGCTTGTCGTCAGTTTTTTCTTGGTTGGCACAGGCAAGCATTAAGTGCAACAAAGACAAATATGAGGTGCTCCTCTATGGCCAAATCCCTCCTGCTTTTAGAGAATCCCTCTGGCCTCTGGTATACCCATGCCCCAGTGGAGATAGTGGTGTCATCAAGAACTTGGGGATTTGGTTCGGGGACAACTTGGTCTTTCATGAGCCAATCAAGCGACTCTCAGGGGTTTGCTTTGGCACGCTTAAAGCCTTGAGGAGGTTTTTTCCCCTGCTCCCCTGCTCTGCTAGGGAGACGGTGGCCAGGGCACTCATCTTATCGCGTCAGGACTACGCAAACGCCCTTTACATCGGCATCCCGGGGTACCTCCTGGGAAAGCTGCAGGTTATTCAAAATGCAGTTGTCAAGCTCCTGTTTAACATCCCGAGGTGAATGAGCGTATGTCAGCAGCTTAGCAATTTGCATTGGCTTCCCGTTGCCCAGCGAGTGCGCTACAAAGCTCTGACCATGACGCATAAGGCACTCCACAGTCCAGTCCCTGCCTATATTAGTTCAAGGTTCACCTTTTACCTTCCTAGCCGTCCTCTTCGCTCTGCCCTCCAATGCCGGCTGGTGGTCCCTAGATTTCTGATAATCTGTAGTTTACTACCGCCCACCCTGCCCCTACCCCTCTCCACGTCAGCGCCCAGCAGCACTCCCACCACAGGCCGCTACTGTAAGTAGATTACTTTCCTGGTCATAATCTAGAGTGTACGGGGTATGACGATATCAGAACCTCTATCCATCATCTAGGGCATTTCTATGGAATAGTTGTACATGCATATGCCAATTTCTAGATAAATATTAACAATCTGAAAAGTTCTAAATTGACCTGAAATAATATTGAGCTCTGCTATCTCCTCTCCCTCCTGTACGTCAGAACTCAAAGGACATGATACACGAAGATAATTTACACTTCTGATAGTTAACATTTTTCAAGTATACTAATTTTTGCTTAGTCTCAAAATCCAAGTGTAAGTTAATGCTGAAAAAAACAGCATTAAGTCCAGCACCACATATGACCAGCCACTTGTACTTCAACATCCCCTGATGGAAAATAACAGAGATAGGCAGTTAAAATATAACCCCATAAGCAATAACATCAAGTTTAATTATATAAAATAATAAAAAATATATAAATAAATATAATATAATTAACAAATATATACAAAAAATAAATATTTATTATTTAATTATAAAATATATGAATATCCTATTTTGAATTTAAAATGTATGTAACACTACATTTTATTAAAATATAACTAAATTAATTTTAAGTCATTATGTACATTACGTTTAATCACTTTTAAGGCGTAAAGAAAATTGTTTAGGTGGGAATTTATTTTTAAGTTAAACTTCAGAAAAATAATTTTAAATGCATTTAAATGTTTATTTAAAAAATAAGCCAATAGAAATGTAGCATTTTATATTTTGTTCTACATTTAAAATAAATATATAACAAGATTTTACATTGACATTTAACATAAAAATATTTCTAATATTTAGTTTCGCGTTTCCACATTAAAAACAAATTCCCAATATGTTACCATGTGGAGGTTTCTGCCCTGTCTGCAGAGTCTCTCTCTATGGGGTTGGAACCTTATTGTGTGTTCTAGAAGTAAACTGGTGCGACTGCCATTCTGGTATTGTAGCAGTGAAAGATAGCTAATGGAACTGGAATGGCTGGCGATGTTGCTACTGTTGAGACATGGGATCTCTGGTCACTTCTGGTAGATGCTATTCTACAGAAAGATATGGTATATTTGTCTGGAGAGAGAACGTAGGGATGCTTGAGGGTAGTGGTGGTTGCATTGTTTCTGCTACTTTTGGAAGCGATAGAAAAGATTTTCAATTCAGCAGAGAATGATTTGTTTTGGTACATTTTCTCTACAGAAAATGATTTTGCTTTATTACCATTTTTTTGTTTTTCATTACAAGTCACCAATGTTGGAAGTATAAACCACACAGGGGTGCATAGTTAGCAAGGAAAAAGCAGTGGTAGTAAGGCCACATGTTGTACAATTTCAAAAAGAGGAAAAGTACTGAAAAGTCCAAAACATCTTCTGAGGTTCATGCTCAGCATGTACAGCATGGGACCAAGATTTTTGGATTTTTATGTATTTTGTCAAAAACCCCTACATCACATGAGTACATACCTTCTGATTGACAGTCGTGTGGCGTCTGAGTTGCAGTTTCACCAATCTGTTGCATCTCACAAGTGCATGACACCTCATATCAGTACTGAGGAACGAGCAAAGCATAGTTGAACATCCTGTTTACTGGTCACTGATTGTTTCATTGTCAGATGAAATTAAAATTATCTAAATGCTATTGAATTCCGTATCCCTTTGTATGACCCACGTAAAATTCCCAGGATCAATTTAATGTATGTTGCATCTAAATATGCTTTTTTGTATTGGTCAGGTCTTTAGGTCTGGCATGTGAGATCATTAGCTGTTCGCACTCTTGCGCCTGATTTTTCTTTCAGAAAGAAGACTTATTAAATGATTAAATCATGAATAAATAATGAACTTAGGAACAAGTTACTGCTACTAGCACACTGCCTTTAATTTACGAGGTGAGAACTTCTACTTCGATACTGTTAAAACACTAAAACCAAACTTTTGTTAGAAATAGTACAAAAAGTTCCTGCTCCATATATGGACATCTAATAAGCAGTAAGCATGTGCCGGAGGCCCCGTTAGCAACACAAGATTTTACTATTCAGTAATAAACTTTTCCTTTGCATTGTCATTAATAAGCTGTGCACTACTGTTCGCCATATATATTTAATACATTTTATTTAGAGCTTATCATCACTTTTCGCAATTTTCAAGCACTATTAATAGCAGTTGCTTTTATTACCTTATTTTATGGTACAGTGGGATTTCATAACCATCAGTACAACAAGTAAACGTGCGAAATTGGTTTATTCATTGCTGCCTCTGCCTAGATTACTATACATATGGAAAAGTCAGTAACTATTCCAGATGTCCTCAATTCCACACCATGTATTAAACAGCAAACCAACAAACAATTAAAAATGAACTCACAAATATGGCTTATTATCATATAGCTGGACACATTTTCCCTTAACAAGAGGAAGATCTGGTTTACTCCACCCTACTTGCCAAAACCTTTAGCTTCTACACAGTGATCATTTACCAGTGGTATTGGGAATTGGACCAGATTCAGTTCCATCACCTAAGAAGGTCTACTGACCGTAGACACTCTGGTCTTATTCCCCCACTCCTTTCCATTTACAAACACAGCTTTCACCCTGATAGCCTCCACTTTCATAGACAAACTGATCTTTGTACATCCTTTAGGAACACTTGATGGGAATTTGATGCAAACACAGTCACCCATCTTCATCTGCACCTCTCTTCCAGTCTCACTGCGTTTGATATCAAATAAACATTTCAATTGTATTTCATACAGCTCAACACATGGTCTGTGCCCTTCATCCACTGCCCTTTCAAGATCCATTATTAAGATGCATTTTTTTTCATCTAAGCAGCACACATTTCAAATGAAGCTGATCTGCGCCTCAATATTTCAAAATAACTTTTCCCAATCATATCACTTGGAGAAGTATGGTAAGCCCACAACATACTGTAACGGGATTCTTGAACTTCAGACTTGTTCTTAAATTCCCAGTGAACACACTCTCCTTGTGTGTGATTCATACGTCCTACAAATCAACTGGCTTGGGGGAAATTAAGCACAATTCTCTCATTATTAGTATTTGATTGACAAAGTATGTAATTTCCTTTAATACATATTGAACGCCATTATCTGAAACTATTTCATAAAACTGAATGATTCCTCTGGTAATTGGATTAGACATCAATTCTGCTTCTCACCAGTTGCTTTAGTAATCAGCAATAACTGCAAATAAATGTGTATATGTATTGTAAGTTATTAAAATGTCCAACAAAATCAACAGCTTATTTGGTCCACGGGCCATCTGGCAGAACAATAGGTTGCATTTACAAGTTTGTGAATTGTTTCTCAGTGCCTGAACTTATCAAATATAATCCTTAAAAGCAGCCCATAGTGTCTTCTTAGTAATTATCTTACCCAAATATCCCTCATGCCCAAGTTCAATTATCCTAGGATTTACACTAGGTGGAGGAGCAAACTTCGCACTCTGCCTCTCCAGTGCTAATTCATCTGCCACTTTCACAATTGGCTGAATATTTACAGAAATCAATAGTTCTCTGGGCAATCTAATTACGACAAAATCACAAATTTAGTAGATTTCCTCATCATTCTCTAACTCCTGAAAGCATTTTCCTTCCATGAAACCTTCCTTGGTCTATTGCTGCTATTACACATTCATAATATTCTTCACTCTGGCTATCTTCTGGTTTTATGGGTAGGGGAGATCTACATAAATAATATGCTCTTGTATTTTTCCGTTCCCACATATGTTGTGCACTAAAATTATAATGGAGTAATTTGAATCTTAATTTTGTAATTCGGGGAACTTGATCCTTAAAAACATTCACACCCTGAAAAAGAGGTTTATGATTGGTCACATAGAAAATTTAGTTGCCTCATAAACAACTTTTATACTTTTCAATGGCACACCAGCAACTCTCCTTCAATAACTCAATAATACTCCCTGGGTACAAAGCTCGAGGTACAAATTCTATTGTATGTTCAGGATTACTATGTCTTTGGGTAAATGTTACACCCAAACACCATTTACTAATGTCCACAGTCATCATATACTCTTTAGCAGGATAATAAGTTGATAACACGTTTTTTGATACAATGTCTTGCTTCAAGAGCATTGAATTCTCACAAAGCTCATCCCATACAAAATGATTCTTCTTGAGCAATGACCTTAAATCTTACATTTTCGCTGAATATATGCATGCATGTATATATTCCAATCCTTACATTTCAGAGTAGATTTTCAATATCCTGGTAGTTCAATTATTTTCCCTAAGTGGTGGTTCAAGAATCTTGGTACCCCTACTGGCAGGTTTTGTGAATGCCTTGGGGTTATCCGATATTTGACGTGGTCATCATCCCGGGGGTAATCACTACTTCTATTTCTCTGGTATGCAAAGGGTGTTCTCCAGATTAGACTACATCTTTACCCCAGCAGGAGAAGTGGGTGGGATCGTAAAGGAAGAATACCTGGCATGGGGTCTTTCCGATCATTCTCCTCTCCTGATTATCTTCGGGAATCGGCCATGTCACCGGGGTACAAACTGGAGAATAAGTGCATGGGAGCTAAGGGATAAAAGGTTCACTGATTAACTCTGTTTTAACAAGAACAAAGACTAGATGGAGCCAGCAGTTGCACTTTGGGAGGCTGTTAGACCCAGAAGGTTCCGGCCAGCTAGAATGCATCAAAGCCATAGGCTGAGTACGATACATGTGTCTGATAACCTGTGCTCACCCTTGGGTAGCTTGGCACCGAGCAGTCAGGCTTATCCTCAGGGCCCAAGTGTAACGTTTTGGCAGAAGACCACCCTCGCAACACACTGCGTACGCCACAAAAACACTTCACACCGTATGTGTAAAACACTTGTCTTTGTATTATACACACATTGAAATCAAAATGAGATACACATTATATATACACTTTACAGTTATATGCAATAGTCGAGCTTTCCCGTTAGCAGCAGAACGGCATGAACATATATGCCCTAATTAGAAGTATTCATCCAACACAACATTTCCCAAATTGCATACCCTCAACAGTTGCAAAGGTCAAGAAATCACAGGTCTTTGGCTGGCTCATGACCCATCTACTCAGTCAATTAACTACTCCTGTCAATGATACACGTTGCCCCTGCTGGCACCACGTTGATTAGATTGTGGGAACCACCTAAAATAGAAAGAAACAGTTACTTAGTTTCGTCCAATCGGATTTGTGCTCCAGGCGCCCAGCGGCACCTGCACGAGTGTGGGATCTCTATCTCCCCTGTAGACAAAAGATTGTGACCTAACATGCTTCCAAGTCTGGAGAAATATTTTCCTCCAGGCGAAGGGGCGAGCTGCCATAGCTCCCGACAGCCAGCCATAAGTGACCCTTGGAATGCAGGTGCCAATTCCAACCCTTACATAACCATCCCAGAAAGGCCCCTCAGAGTCAGAGGTCTGCAGCTTCTCTTAAGTCCCTAGTTAATGGCCTTCAATTAGGAATGCACAGATGTGCATGTCCTCCCAGAACACATCTGTGAATTGGAGACTGGCTGACAGGCACACAGAGCCACTTGCATTGAAATGCCTATTTTCCCAAAGTGACATTTATAGATAAGTAATGTCGGATCCACTTGCACTACCGGAGAGGATTCGCCATTACAAACTCATCGATATCAAACACTATACTGCTACTATTCTACACATAGGAAATACTGCCATACAGCCTTTCTCTACATTCCCCAATGCAAATCCAATGCAAGCAGTAGACCCTGTTGTACCAAATACACCATCCGGTGCCAGTCACAAACCTTGCATGTAACGCACCCGTGCACATCCCCTACCTCTTCCCATCACCGCACCCTGTCACCAGGGAGATCTTCAATATAGCAAGAGACATACAGAACCTTGACACTTAGCATTTTAAATGCCAAGTCGAGTGACAGTAACCTGTGCACACAGGCCCCATCAGGGCCAATCTGTGGCACAATGGATGAGCTACCACCATGGATGGCAAAACCAGAGCTGCAGTCCCATGGAGAAGCATTCAAGGTACATGCCCTGGGTATACATCTTACCCTTAGACAAGGGACTTACAGCTAACTCGAATCAGCCAATCATGTATACACCAATCACCAGTATGTATATGATGAGCACAGAGCTTTGGCACTGAATAGCAGTGTCAAACGCACTCAAAGTCCTAAGATTATCACCTAGATCAGCAGAAAATTGAGAAGGAGGAAAGCAAACAGTCAAGGAAAAGCAACCTAGAAAGGGCCATTTCCAACAGGGCACAAAACATTATAGCCCATAAGATGAAAAGTGAAAGGTGGACATAGAATCCCTGGAGGATCAACCAGTGGCAGTGGAAAAACAACCCAGGGAGATGCTGAATTCACTTACTCTACGGAAGACAGAAAAACTCTCCAGTGAATATTGATCATGGGTGCAGAATGAGGCAATGGCTCAGGCAATGACGATACAACATCGCCTCTAATACACCAGAGACAAGGCTTACAGATTGTTGGCATGGCTAGGGAGAAAATAACTAGAGTCCTGCTTGGTGCATAGTATACACAACGAGATATTTGAAATGGACTGGGAGACAGCTAGCAAGTATGGGCGCTACTATAGGGAGTTCTATGTGGCGCATAGGCTTGCAGATACTCCACAAACAGCGGAGTACCTACTGGGAGTGCAGGTTCCTCTCCTGGCACAAGAGGATAGTGAGTCCCTTGAGGCTGAAATAGCTTTGTCAGAAATAACAACAGCATTAGGAAAATTGAAAACGGAGAGAATGCCTGGCCGAAACAGGACTCAGTGGAAATCTACAAGAGAAATGCAGATGTTTTAGTCCATAACTGCTAGCTAAGTTTAAAGCCCCAAACACTGTAGCTCCTATAATCCAATCTCTCTTTTGAATATTGAAATAAATATTCAGGCATGATCTTCGCTAGTAGATTGGTAGTAGTCATAGCCTCCCTGATTCATCAGGACCAATCAGGCTTTAAGCTAGGGAAGTCAACTAGATCTAACCTCTGGAGCCTCCATAACTGGCTAGACACTGTACGATTACAAGAGGACCCACACTTGCTGCTGTCTTTAGATGCCAAAAAGGTGTTTGATGTGGATCTGTCAGGATTACATTTACTGTGCCATAAACCCCACGGGAATAGATGCTGATTCCTCAATTCCCCTTCCTAGGTACCAGTGCTGATCGGAACTTTTTAACTGCACAGTCACTCAGAAGGGGGAAAGGGAAGTGGGAGAGAAAGAGAGACTGCCTCTGGTTCTGATATCCTATAAGTTCTTCCAATTCAAAAATTTAGCCAACTTTAGTCTGTAGGAGATTTTCATTCTTTGTACCTGGAAGGCGCTAGGACAGAACCTGAAAATGGAGAACATTGACCAATGGTTAACACAACTCTACCTAATCTAGTAAGTTCAGTCACCCCCATTCATGCTTTATCTTTCACTCAACTACCTGAGTTGTTTTAAAGGCTTGCTACTCTCTTATTTTTAATGTAACAGGATTATTTGAAAGCAATGTTCTGTGACCACTGTTCCTCATCAATTGAGATATAACTAAATCATTGACTGAGAAATATCAGCTCAAAAGAAGTCTCTGGGTAGTTCTGTAGAATGCTGTAGATTGTTGTTCATGAGCCACAATGACAATACAAAAAATAGTTTATATTAATCTCCTGAATTACAATGCTGCACAATTTTTCTTGAAAAAAAGATATTCTTACTGCCCTTTTCTTTTTACTTGAGCGATGTTTGAAGGAGATTAGCGACTAGTTTCGTTAATCTTCGGTTTCACTAGGATTTCCTCAGGATACTTCAAAAACACGTAACAAGTCTCTACTGTTTTTCCACCCAGGTGTGCACACCCCTTCCTTGGGGTGGAGGCGTGGGAACTAAGCAAGCGCTCCAAGAATTCACTGCTTTTTTTCCTGTCAGAGCAAGCGCTCAAGAGAAACGCTGCTCCCTCCTTTAAAAATGGAGTTGAAGTGCGCGTTTTTGAACACACTCGCACACCAAGAACACTAACAACGGGCAGTTCTGAAAAAACTAGAATGCTAACTCAAGTTCCATGGCGGGCGCCATTTTTTGAAAACTCATTTTTCTCTTGCAGCAAAATGAAAGAGTCTTTGCAGAGCAACCAGGCATGTGGGCGCCGCTTCTGCAATTGGGGGTACAGTGATGAGGCGAATATTCTTCTGACAGGTGTGTATTTTGAAACTTTGGCAACAGTTTTCTTGACAGGTCCACTGTCCCTTTATGATACAAGTCCTGGGGAAGTTTGGGTTTAGACCCAAGTTTCTGAAGTGAATAATGCATTTGTACACCAATCCAGTGGCCTCTGTATGGATGAACGGGGTAATGTCTGCTGACTTCCCTTTCGAAAGGGGAATGAAATAGGGTTGTCCACTGTACCCACTGCTGTTTGCTCTGATGTTGGAGCACTTGGCCTTCATAGTTCACATGCACCCAGGTATCACAGGCTCCCACGTAAGGGATGGGGAGGGAGATTATGAAAGGATTTCCTTGTACGAGGACAACATAATACTATATGTTACCCTCCTGGGTGAGACACTGCAGGGAATATTTAGTCATTTCAAAAACTATGGAACTCACTCTGGATAGACCATAAAATGGGACAAGTCCAGCCTATATCCAGCAGTGGTGAATTCACCCTGTTAGAACTTCCTGGGAACCTACGAATAAAAACTGATGGCTTCAAATATTTAAATCTTTATATGACCCTCATCAGGGAAAAGAGCCTCAACTAAAATATCCGAAGGGTAGCGAGGGATTTTTGTGGTGACATGGAGCGATGGAAGAATCTACTGCTCACGTTGTTCACATTGCCACAGTTACTATACATTCTCCAAAAAACATACATTAAGATCCCGGAGGAGGTCTTCTTCAAAATAGAGAGAAAAGTCTGGACCTTATATTGAAAGGGGGGCATCCTCGAATAGCGCTGCAAACGCTGCAGCATACCCAGCATTATGGGGGTTAGCCCTCCCAGATATACCTGTATACTATTGAGAAGCCCTCCTAGTAGTGAATAATGACTGTGGGCATGCATTGTGAGACCATCCCACATACTTACTGGCAAGGAGTCAATTGTATCACAAATCATAATTGCACTATGTATATGGAGGGAAGGAGGTAGAGAGACTCTTGTTGACCACACAGATGACAATATCCTCCAGGAAAGGGGCAGGGAAATATATGCAATGGGACATGAAACTAACATGAGAGACCCCGTTATGGGTGGGAGTACGTCTGCCTGAATTGGAAAACTATGGAGTTTGGGGGGCTGGGACATGATTGGCATTCCAAACTGGTTAACTTTTGATAGCGCAGGGGGACTTTGTGTCCTTCAGCTCTTTGCAAAGAGACTACCAGCATGCAAACACACAACCCTATACACATACAGCTCAAACATGCCTGACAAGCAAAGAAACTAGACTCATCTAAACTCCTGGGGTATTCTCCTCTTGAGGGAAGAGTACTGCAGGGCAAATTACTTGGAAATGATATCTCCTGGACATACAAAATGATCGATTACAATATACCAGATTCATTTTAAAAGCTACGGGAGAGGTGGAGGGGGGTGAAATAGGTGAGATATATGACAGACTGGGAGGCAGCCCTGATGCACCTGTGGGAGGTAGCAATCAAATCCATGCTGTGGCTGATACAATTCAAAATTCTACACAGGGTGTACTATGACAGGGTGTGTCTGCACAGGTTTGGGAGGGCAGAGTCCCCCAAGTGTCTAAGATGTGGGGTGGACAGGGGATCATTCTTGCATTCACTGGGGGATTGTCCAGGCCTACAATCATACTGGTTGGCCATCTTGAAAGAGCTGGCAGCGGTGGCGGTGTTGGGAGTTGAAATCCTTGCAAATCCCAAATCTGTCCTACTGGGGTTACATACCGATATAGATCTCCTGAGACCCAAGATCTTACTTAGCAACCTCCGATTAATAGTGGCCAAACGAATATGGCCAAACATTGGAGAGCGATGGAGGACCCCAGCCTTTGGGAGTGGAAAATAGGAATGTACCTATACATGGTGACGGAAAAAGACACATGTACGGCTAGAGGATGCCCTTGGAAGTTTTATCAAATTTGGGGCCCCTGGAGGACATACTATGGCTTTGAGGAAAGGGAGATGGCTGTTGGGACACCTCTCACGCCAATGTATGTGCTGCTTTCGGTGTGAAAATTGCAAAAAACACAGTTGATGGACAGAATGCAGAACAATGTGTTGCTTTCGTTGCCAGCTAGGTACCATGGGCCACATGTGTCAAAAATCAATTTTGGATTCCCTAAATAGCGAATTTTGGGTAATTTCTATTTAAGGAATGCAAAATGGTATGTAAGAAAATAGCAATTACCTAATATCTATTCCTAAAGATGCACAATCACAATTAAGTAATCGCTATTAGTTAATACTACTCCAATAGTTCCTATGAGCCTAAAGGCCCTTAGATGTGAATGGTTTTGCATAACCTAATTTGCAATTACCTAATTGGTAATTGCAAATTAGGTAATGCAAAACCAAGGGTGCTCAAGGGTCTAAGGATCCGCTGAAGCACTCCAAAACAAAATCTACACATGTAAAGCACACACATGCCCTAGGGGCATGTGTATGCTACATGGCACTTTGAAAAATTAATTTTTCAAAAAATGAACATGATTACCATTGATATGGAGTTGGCGGTAATAACATTTCTTAAATGCAGTTTCCATTTAGAAAATGTTTGGTACATGTGCTTACAGAATCGCAAATTGTGATTCCCTATTTTCATTTGCAATTTTGGTAATCGCAAAAAATTGTGATTACCTAAAATTGCGACTACAAAGCCTTTCATATATCTTGAAAGGCTATTTTGCATTTGCAAATGGCCGAAATTACTGAATCGAAGAAAATCACTTGTCTAGAAAAAATACTTTTTTCTAGAAACCACTCACCCACCAGGGATCCCCCTAGGTGGCATGCTCCATTATTGGGGTTGCTCTCAATCCTCTATGGATTGAGGCATGCTACGACTTGCGAAATACATAAGAGCAGAGCATTTACTGGTTCAGACTATGTGTAGTGCAGTGAAGTGGAGTGGAAAATGGAAAGAAAACGTAAAAATACCTAACTAGTTATTACCACCCCTAGTTGGTATGGTTAAAGATCAGGGGTTGTTACTGAGGAGAAACCAGACTTTAATGAGTCTGGTTGTCTCATTAATGTATTGTCATCAACATGTTTCGACCCATTCCCCTAATGGCTCTTTATCAGGACTCAACTAATTGGTGTGGGTAAGGTGCAAAGCCTGAAGGTTTCAAAGTTAATGTTTCTCTTTATGTGTTGAGTACACAATGTTCATATGTAGGTCGGGTGCTCCAACAGGTAACAAAGCCGTCCTGCTGTGTTTTTAGTAAACTGAAAGTCGTGCGCACATTCACTGTGAGCGCATCCCTGTGTGTGGGCACACCATAGGTTCTCAAACAAAGACTCCTTTATAAGTTTGATGTTCAATGTTCATTTATTCATCACACTTGATTAGATATTATATTCATATCCAATGTATCCTTATTATCTTTAAGATTTCTCATGTAAATTCATTTTTAAATTCATTTTCAAACGCTCCAATGCATTTCGGGCTCCATAGCCCTTTATCCAGGAGCACTATAAGCAAAAATAAACAAGATATCCCATATAACTGATTTAAGGAGTCTTTGTTTGAGAACCTATGGTGTGCCACACACAGGGATGCGCTCACAGTGAATGTGCGCACGACTTTCTCTTTATCAGGACTCCACAGGGTCCAGCCCCCTGTGTGTGACACTACTATTCAATCCTATAATAATGACACAAAACGTGCACACTTAATGCGCATGCCAGACAGGCCAGAGCCAATGTATACTTCCGTCAGAGAATATTGGTGCTCACACTGCACTTCGTGTTTCAGTGGGTTTCAAAATCTCAAGTATTCAACAACTAAATACACAAGTATTACTATGAAGCGACACCCGATGATACAATGGTCACTTGCCAATTTTCAATAATGAGTTCATATAATTGTTGAACTCAAAATGAGCTTAAAGTCATCACTCAGGTATGCTTGTGCTGGTGTAACTTTGAGCGTAGGAAGCTAAAACAATTGAGTTACTGTGAATCCAATAAAAAAGTGCCTTAATATAAAACAATGAAAACACTTCAGAATGCTGTGAAGTAAAATCCAGAACTCCATAGTTCTTCACTGGTTCAAATGGAAGGATAAAATCGAAATCCAGTCCAGTCACTGGATCTTTTTGTCCTCACCTGCGTGAATGAGTTCTGAGCTGTGATTATACTCGTCTTCAAATTTGTGGTGCTTAAAAAACTCCAGTATAATCAGTAAATGTGTGAGGCTGGTTTATTCACCACAGACCTCTTCTGCTCCATAGGAATCAACTGCCTGAAGCTGCCTGATCAGCCAAGCTTATACATTCTAAATTGAATATCAGAGATGATTACATATAGATTACATTACAGCAGCTACTCAGTGTGATTATAAATCGAACTGCATTGCTCATCGCTTTACATTATTTTGTGAATATTACTCTTTGTCAACAAAGTAAAGTCTGCTAAAAAGAATATAACATTTCAAAAAGTTGTGTTTACTTAATAGTTGAGATCATCTTTCAGACTTGGCAAGAGGACATGGCAGGCTAAAGGATGCTTGCGATAAGCCCCTAATCTGGGGTTTCTACAAGAGTAGGGCACTGGTCAATTGCCTACATTACTAATTTTTCAAGAATTCTCTGTATCTGAATTTGAAGCTCCCGAGTGACATCGGAAGGCCTGATGCCATAGCACAGTAAATAGGGACCCATTTAATCCATGTTACATGAAGTTCTAATTTTTGAACCTGTCTACGTGGAATGTGTTTTGTTGTATTTTGTTTAGATTTTGAAAATATGAGCAGGTAAGTTTAGCAGTATTGTGGTCCCTGAAACTTCCATTGTTATGTTTTACACTGTGTGCTAAGAACACCGTGGCTGTATTGTCCACTTCCAGAATCCTATGTGTGCGAATTCGAGTAACCTGGGAATCCGTTGCTGTGGACATGTTCACGAGGGCCGTTTCTCCCCTCCAATAAAGCAGTCTCTTGATGACAGTAGTTCCGAGTCTTGGTCTTCCTAAAAGTGGCGATGAGCCATACCGAACTGGAGTCTACGGGAACGACCACCTACTTCATGATCAAATGAAACTGTTGTAACTAGCAAAACTGTGTTACTCGCTGCCCCATGTTTCCCCCCCCCTCTTTCTTTCACAGGTTTGGTACAGTCCACTTGTCAGCCCGGCGCTCGCTATGGAATGTTGACATAGCAGCAGGGGCTTCGTGTGTTGACAAGCTGACGGCATTCTGTGAGATTACTTGAGCAATAAATTAACTTGATTACCAGCACTAGTGCTCCTCTTTACTACATTTCTTGGCGACGAGGAGGAGGACACTGGGCCAGGGACAGTGGATGCCATTTCCCTGGGGTGAAATAATTGCCTGTCAACAAAGAAACAAAAACGGAGTCTGAGGAGTAAAGGAAAAGGAGCGAGCGAGTGATCGGCGCTTGAGGTCGGAAAAAAGAAGAACACAAGTAAGGTGTTACCGTGTTTGAAGTAAGCGACCCTATTGTAAGACATAGCGGGGGTTTAGCTGCTTACTCGGGTGCCAGGTCGGGCATCGGAAGTTAATTGACTGTGGGAGCCGAGAGGAGGACAGGAGAATACACAGTGTTTACGAGTCAGCGCGTAATGTTTTCCTGCACGGGTGTCTGGTCGGGCACAGGCGGTTGCTTGAATTAAGACTAATCGGGGGCTAGAGTGTTAAGTCCTGTTTGGCGTAAATTAGCTCCAGTCACAACATTAAAGAGGGACGGAAGGCAGACTGTTCGACCTCTCTACAACACGAGCAGCGCACGGTCCGCCTCACAGCCCTTAGCGCACAAGTAAAGGAAATGAATCCATGCGCTGACTGAATTTGGACGCGAAGCCACGCTGACTGAATCGGTCGCGAGGCGGCGCGCTTACCGGTGATTTCCGCATGTATGGAGCAGCGATCCCTTGACTAGAAATCCGCTTTTTGAAGTGGTGTAAGCACACCGAAGAGCAGCGCAGAGGAGTTTGAACTGGTGGGCAGGGTTCCTAGCAACCATCGTGGTTCTTCAGGCGGCGTCGTCTTGACAGGAACTTTCCTGGAGTGGTGTCTCCACAGGAAGTTCCCGCCTAGAAGGGAGGAGGCAAGCGATCATATCGGACTAGTGGCCCCAACCCATGGAAGCAGAAAGGGGACTATTTACAGTACACAGGAATGATATGAAATACGTGGGGCTGATAGTATAGACTGATGAGAGGAAGTGAAGCCTCATTAGTTGTTGAACTCTGCTGATTGAAATTGCATTACTGCATTTTGGGGGGCAGGTATTTACTCTGTTCTTATTGTAGAAGCAGGCCAAATAGGGATCAAAGGCATTTTATGGCAATGGCAGGTACAGGAATGAGTCAACCCCCACCCTTCCTCAATGAGTTAGGAGAACCTGTTATTCCATGGAGAAGGTGGGAAGGTATATTTAAGTCCTATTTGATAGCCATAGGGGGTAGCAACTACACTAACATACGAAAACAACATATACTGCTCCACAATTTAGGTACGCATGGGAGGAAAATATATGAAGACATTGCAGGGAGATTAGTGGAGGATGATCAGGAGGAAGTGGAGGAAGGCATCAATGTCTATGAAAGCACACTGAGGGAATTGGCATCTCACTTTAAAGAGAAAATAAATGTGGTAATGGAGAGACATAAGTTCTTCAAGAGGGTGCAGAAGAGGGAGGAGAAAGTGAGCAATTATATTGCTGTTTTGCGAGGCTTGTCAGCCACATGTGAGTTTGGTCAACTCACAGATTCTTTGATAAGAGACCAACTAGTGAGGTGCACCAATGACACCAAGACTCAAGAGGAATTACTTACTAAGAACCCTAATCTAGAGGAAGCAATAAATATAGCTAAGAGCCTAGAACACACCGCACGATGCATGAGAGAGATTAAATCACAGGAGGTGACCAGCAAAGAGAAAGTAGAAAGCAAATCTAACACGGAGGGCGATTCGGTCTGCAAAATAGGGGACAAGAGTAGAGAGGTTAATCGCAGTAAGTCCAGTCCCATGGTATGTTTCAAATGTGGGAGTCCCAATCATTTAGCTAATAACTGGAAGTGTCCAGCTAGAAATGTACAATGTAGGAAATGCAATAGGTGGGGGCACTATTCCAAAGTTTGCAAAGTTCCTGGCAAAGCAGTTCATGTTATTGAGGAGTCCCCCCATGATGAGGAAGGGGAAAAATCTTACATTTTCCAAGTGGGGGATGAGGAGGAAAACAATGAGGACATTTACCCCAAATGTGATGTCTTACTTGACGGTGTGATGTTTAATATGTGCGCCGATTCATGCTCTCCATACACATTAGTAGACAAGAAGGTGTTTGAAGATAAGTTTGCTAACCACCCTGTGAGAATGATGCCACCGGACATTAGTCCCAAAGGGTACAACGAAGGGAAGATTCCACTAGAGGGCATGGTGACCATGAGAATCTCATTCAAGGACAGGCACACAGTGGGAAAGGTATATGTATCCACGAGAGGCTCAACCCTGTTGGGCTGGAGACACCAGAAGCAGTTGGGTATCACACTAGATCCGAACAACAGAGAGCAGGTGTTGTTAATTGACCCTGTAGGCATATCAGAGAATCTCACAGAAGAGTTTAAGGATGTGTTTAGTGACAGATTAGGAGTATTCAAGAACTACATGCACAAGATAATTCTAAAGGAGGGGGCAGAACCGGTAGTGCACAAGACCAGATCCATAACTTTGAGAATGAGGGAGCCACTCCAGCAAGAACTACAGAGGCTGGTCAGTCAAGGGGTCATCGTAGAAATTGAGAGCTCAGCCTGGTTGGCTCCGATTGTGATCAAAGCCAAGGATGGAGGGAACAGCATAAGACTCTGTGTGGACCTGAGGGACCTCAATGCGAACATCCTAGTGGACAGGTTCCCCCTTCCCAGGATAGGTGAAATGCTAAGCACGATCAGGGGGGCCATGTTTTTCAGTGTGCTGGACCTATCCTCTGCTTACTATCAAATCAAGCTCCACCCAGATTCTCAAATACTGACGGCTTTCACCACTCCGTTTGGAAATTTCAAATTTCAGCGCATGCCGTTTGGCCTAGCGTCAGCGGCTGCGGCTTTCCAGAGAGTCATGCAACATGTGTTGAAAGACTGTAGGAACACCATTTGTTTCCAAGACGATATACTGATCTTTGTAAGTTGCGAGGAAGAACACAACGAGATAGCAAGGAACATTTTGGAAAAGTTGAAAGAGGTAGGCTTTACCACAAAGCCTTCAAAATGCAAACTGGGAGTAAGTTCAGTAGATTACCTGGGACACACACTATCTGAAGACGGAATCAAGCCTAAACACGACTTGGTGAAAGCAGTGAGAGATGCTCCCACTCCCCAGAGTAAAGAGGACATTCTATCGTTTCTAGGCCTTGCTGAATATATGGCCAAGTTTATCAAGGATTTTGCAATGGTGTCACAGCCGCTGAGAGACTTAATCAAGAAAGACAGCGTCTTTGGTTGGGGTAAGGAGTAGGAAATGGCCATGAAGAGCATAAAGAAGGCGATCATTGAAGCCCCGTTCATAGGGAAGTTCGACCCTAATGGTGCGACCATCATCTCTACGGATGCCAGCAACAGAGGAATCGGGGCAACGCTGGCGCAAAGGGAAGGGAACAAAGTCAATGTGGTGGCTTTCGCATCAAGAACCCTCACAGTATCCGAGAAAAATTACTCGACCATAGAGAAAGAAGCTCTAGCATTCTATTGGGCTATCTGTCACTACAAGTTCTTCATATGGGGAATTCCATTTGAAGTACAGACTGACCATAAACCCCTGGTCTCATTGTTCACGAAGAAAGACATGGAAAGCATGACGCCCCGCATAGCTAAATGGGCAGTGGGTCTGCAAGCCTACAACTTCAGAGTATCCTACATTCCAGGACAACAAAATAGAGTTGCAGACTTTCTGTCGAGAGCGCCTGCAGAAGGAGAAGAGGAAGAAGAGTTGAAGGGTGGCTCAATTCTGGAAGTGCGTTTAGCGGCGGTGGAAAAGGTCACCTGGGAAACCCAGATGGAACAAGACGAAACATTGAAAATGGTGAAGAGACATATACTCAGGGGATGGCCCAAGAAGTGTAAAGACCTAGAGGCAGTGATCCAACCGTATTGGAACGTGAGGGAGGATTTATCAGTGGAAGGCGATTTCATAATGAAGTCGGGGAAACTAGTTCCCCCAGAAGCCTTAAGAACTCAAATAGTGGAACTAGCCCATGAAGGACATTTGGGCAGAAGCTTGAGCAAAGCCAGACTTCGTGCTGACTACT
Source organism: Lissotriton vulgaris (assembly GCF_964263255.1). NCBI lineage: Eukaryota > Metazoa > Chordata > Amphibia > Caudata > Salamandridae > Lissotriton > Lissotriton vulgaris. The sequence goes on from NW_028249214.1 coordinate 80,056, forward strand.
GGTTCCCAACAATGGACAGTGAAATGGAGGACAAGGTGCGTGATTGCTACGCGTGCAGCTTGAGTGACAAGTCCAAGATCACGAGGAGAGCTCCTCTGCCACCTGTAGAAGTTCCCGAGGCGCCATGGAATAAGTTGGGCTTTGACATAGCCGGACCAATCCATGGGAAGGGGCCCCAAGACTGGTACCTACTGGTTCTGGTGGACTACTATTCAAGCTGGATAACATGCAAGATTGTCCACAACGTGAACACAAAAGCTTTAATCGATTTCCTTAAGGAAGTGTTCTCGCGCGAAGGCATACCTTCAACACTGGTGACCGACAATGGTGTGCAACTGATCTCAGAAGAAATGAAGGAGTTCCTCAAAGACTGCTCTGTGGTCCACATCCGCACACCACTGTATGGCCCCAAAGCAAACGGAAAAGTGGAGAGGGTAAACCGAATGTTGAAGGAGAGCATACAGTTGGCCAATCAAGCGGGAGAAAACATAGAGGAGGCCATAAGAGACAGGTTGTGGGCATACCACACCACCCCTAAGTCTACGACAGGATGCACGCCCTTTGAATTGCTGAGGGGAAGGAAAGCTGGCACTAAACTCACACCAGGTTGGATGGGGAGAAGGCAAATGGAAGAGACCGACCCCAAAGAGATCAAGAGGAGAATTGAAGACAGTCAACAGAAATACAAGGAATGGTACGATAAGAAGTGGGGAGTGAAGGAGAGAAGAATTCAACAAGGACAAAGAGTCTACATAAAGAAACCAGAGAGACTGAGAAAGGGGGATGACAAGTTGTATGCCCCTAATACCATCAAGCAACAAAATAGGAACTCAGTGGTCATGGATGACGGAAGACTTTGGAGTCACAATCGTGTGGTTCCTGCTGAGGGAAGAAATCCCAAGACGGACGCTAGAAGGGCAGAAAGCGAAGACATCAGCGAAGACCCCAGGCAAGGCAGGAGGAGTGATAGACTTAGGATCTCCCCTCAGTGGCACAAGCATTACTTAATGAGATAGCTACAGGCAGGTGGGCCCCTGGTGCCTTGAAGGATCCTCTGTGTAAACAACCCAGAGTCAGGACCCCGGGATCTTAGCTTACTTTCCCGCCACTTTAGGGAAGACATACATCCACGCTCCCTCTCACTCACTCTCCCACTGTTCAATACTATTTCTGTTCTCCCTTAGGGAGGATGATGTGTTGTAACTAGCAAAACTGTGTTACTCGCTGCCCCATGTTTCCCCCCCCTCTTTCTTTCACAGGTTTGGTACAGTCCACTTGTCAGCCCGGCGCTCGCTATGGAATGCTGACATAGCAGCAGGGGCTTCGTGTGTTGACAAGCTGACGGCATTCTGTGAGATTACTTGAGCAATAAATTAACTTGATTACCAGCACAAGTGTTCCTCTTTACTACAGAAACACATTCGGAAGGACTCCATGCTTCAAACGTTTCAATTACCGGCAATCAATAACATTCAGTTGCAGTGAGTAGCGCTGGCGATTTTGTGTGTGCGGCACCCGTAACCTGGCAAAAGTTTTAAAATGAATACGGATGGCACTGGTCTTAGTGTGAGCCGGCATTCAGCGGTTTTGCTGTGAGCAGAGAAAGGATTTGGAGGCACAATCGAGCCTCACGCTATGCAGCATGTGCATTCACACCAATGAGCGGCATGGCTACCAAGATCACGTGCAGCTAGGCGGCTCACCCATCTTCACAGCGCAGCTCACCTTCAAGATTCTATGCATCACGACCTCGTTGTGCGTTCTGTGCATGCCTATCTACTGAATCTTGTTTGAATCAGTCAAGCACGATGGAGTTAGAAGTCTTCTCTCATCCTATTTTACAGGAAGTACAAAGGATTTCCTCATATTCATGCCCGACTTAGCTGCAGGCAAGGCATTTGACGGCGTGTAGCGGGTGAAAAGAATTCGTATAAACACTGCATCAACATACAGGGATTTTATGTGCCTGATTACTTTTGTAGAGTCAGCGCTCTAGCTGACGCACGTCGCGTGATGACGCGACGTGCCTGCGGCCATTTTGGGGATGCGTGCGCATCATTATTGTGGAGGCGCGAGTGTCGGAGCCCGGAGGTTTACCGGCTCGGCGCTTTCTGTAGCAAGAATTTAAATAAATAGCGTATCACCCCAATTGGTGTCCTGTCATAATTGGGAGGCAATATTCATCTTTACAATGGCGACAAGGTCGGGATAAAGACCGGAAAAAACTGAGAAAAAAAAACGAACAAAATATTGGGAAAAAGCTGAGAGCCTCGAACCAGGCAGGAGCTACAACCAACCAATTCGACAGCCTGTAAGCAGAGCAACCATACAGCGACAGAGGGACATCAGAGAGCGCGGCAGAGCCCATAGCCCCACGGAGGAGCCACACTGAGCACCGGGAAGAAAGCAAAAGGGCGCGCAGAGGGGTAGACTACTAAGGGCACCCCACAGCACAGCACAACCACGGGCAGGAGCACTGGCGACCTCAGGGAAGAACAAAGGGGCAGAGACAGAAAGCCCCCAGCTGCAAACCGAGAAACAAGAGGAAAACAGCGCACCAGGCAGCCCCAGGAGCCACAGTGGGACTCCACCCCCGGGAAGGCGCGAAAATATGTGCGCACAGGCATCGTATGCGACGGCCCACGTACAATTCCTACCCAAGCCAGGGGAACCCCTTATGAGGTGGGAAGACTGGAGAGACTACATTGACAACTTCATTGAAGTACTTGAGGATGAAAATGAGGAGAAATTTACCAGTAAGAGGAAGAAACAATACTGCTACATAATCTAGGCCCGGAGGGCCTCAGGATTTTCCAAAACCTAGTGCCCAAACAACGTGGGAGTACAGATGACGACGTATATGCCCACGCCATCGAAGAATTGAATGAACACTACAGGCCCGCAGTTTGTGTCTCGATAGATAGATACAACTTTCAACAAAGGAAACAGCAAGCGGGGGAATCGGTGGAAGAATACGTGGCGGCATTGAGGAAGTTGGCGTCCACATGTAGATACGTTACTTTCCAAGATGAATTGATTAAGGTTCAAATCGTAATGCACACCACAAGCACAGCCGTGCAGGACAAGCTGTGGGCTAGTGGGGATGCCATGCTGAAGGACGTAATGGTAATAGTCAAGAAAGCGGAATTGGCGCGACAATGCGCGGAAGCGGCAAATAGAGAGACATTGGCCAATCCAATGGTGAACAGGATAGAAGAAGATGAGCCCCGAAAGGACAGTAGAAACAAAGGGCCCACACCGAAGGGACCGAACAGGTGGCAAGGGAATCCAGGACCACCGGGAAAACAGATGGGGAACAACAAGAAGCCTGCTATCGATGCGGAAGTTGGGCACACGAAGCATACGACAGGAAATGTCCGGCGTTTCGCGCCAAATGCATGTTCTGTGGGATCGTAGGGCACTACGAGAAAGTGTGCCGCAGGAAGTCCGCCAGGAGCATGGTTAAATAAATTAACCAAGGACAAGAGGACCCGGAGGAGAATAACCAAGAAGAGGATGACTCTGCATCTATGACCAAGTGTTAAGTGTAGATAACAAAAGATCGACCAAGCCGGTGCTGGACATGACGATTGGCGGAGTGCCAATAAGTATAGTGGCAGATACAGGATCGCCCTACACGATAGTCCAGAGGGCGGTGTGGAAGGAAACCTTTAAAGCACATTTGGACCCAGAACTTGAGCGACTGGACATAAGGCCCGTCACGTACAATGGAGATCGCATACCCATGGTAGGATTCAGGCCATTAAAGTTCGAATTCAGAGGACGCAGTGCCAACTGCAAACTGTACATATCTGAAAAAGGACCATCGGTGCTGGGATGGTTGGACCAGGGCGACCTGGGCATCAAACTGGACCCGGGAGGCAAAGTCCAGATCCTACTCACCGAACCTGAGGGATGGCCAGACCTGGACAAGTGGAAGAGAGAGTACCCCAAGGTATTTGGAGGCACGGTGGGAAGACTCGAGAAGTTCGCGCACAAAATTGTACTCAAGGCAGGAGCAGTACCAGTGTCTCACAAGGTGAGAAATGTACCCCTTGCAGTGAGAGAGGCGGTGCAGGAGGAACTGCAAGAGTTGGAGAGAAGGGGCATAATCGAACTGATCACGTGCGCTGAATGGTTGGCAGCAGAAAGGTCAGGCTATGCGTAGACCTGCGCGAACTGAATAAAAACATCGTAGTGGAAAAGTTCCCCTTTCCGAGGATTGAAGAGATGTTGGCCAAAACAAGAGGAATTAAGTGGTACTCTACCATTGATTTAACCTCAGCATATCATCAGATCCCGTTGCACCCGGAGAGCAGGAGGTTGACGTCATTCATCACCCACTTCGGGTGCTAACAGTTCCGTCGCATGCCGTTCGGACTGGCATCGGCGGCAGCGGTGTTTCAGAAATTGATGCACCAACTATTGAAGAATATGGACGCCATCCAGTACTTCCAGGATGACATCCTGTGATGGGGCGAGACAGGTTGGACCACGACGCAAAACTGTCCAAAGTACTGAGAGTGTTGGAAGAAAAAGGCTTAACGGCAGAGTGGGAAAAGTGCCGCCTAGGTATGGAATCAGTGACCTACCTAGGGCATGAAATCGGAGTGCGAGGAATCACACCTAAGACCGAGAATGTAAAGGCGATTTGTGATGCGCCACAACCCGCCAGCAAAGAAGATGTCAGGTCCTTCTTAGGAATGGCAGAATACTATAGCAAATTCGTGCAGCATTTTGCAACAAAGACGCACCACGTGAGGCAATTAACGAGAGAAAAGTCAGTGTTCTGCTGGACGGAAGAGGCACAAGGGGAGTTCGAAAGCATTAAAAAAAAAAGACGTTGTGGGAGCCATACCACTGCAAGGATACGATCCCCAAGGAAAGACTGTGCTCACGACAGACGCCAGCGATAAAGGATTGGGAGCTGTGTTAATGCAGGACCGAGGACAAGGAGTGGTGGAGACACTGAGTTTCGCGTCTCGCACACTGAGCGACACGGAAAGGAAGTTCAGCGCCACTGAGAAAGAGATGTTGGCCGTAGTGTGGGCAATGACAAGGTTCCGACAATTTCTGTGGGGTAAACGGTTTCAGTTGAAGACGGATAATAAACCATTGGTGAAGGTACTAACCTCGAGTGGGCACGCCAGTGCCACCTCCAGGATTTCGAAAATGACTTTGAAGTTGCTGGAATTTAGATATGATGTCGAATATATTCCGGGCAGTCGGAACAAAGTGGCAGACTATTTGAGTAGGGTGGCAGCCATGGAACCCGGAGAAGAAGACAAAGCAAGCGGGGAAGAAATGGTAGCCCTGATGGATGGCCAAGGTCATCAGCAACCAGGAGTGGAATGAAGCCTATAAAGAAGATCAGGCCATGCAGGAAGTGAAGGAATGCATAGTAAATGGCTGGCCAGAGAAGAAACACCTCAGTGAAAACCTTAGGAAGTTCTACGAGGTCCGGGAAGAGTTGTCAATGGACGATCAAGGAGTGTTCATATACAGGGGGGACAAGGTCATTCCCCCAGTAGGCATAGTCCCAAAACTATTGGCAATACTCCATGAAGGTCATTTGGGGATAGGAAAGACGAAATTGCTGACTAAGCAAGGATACTGATTGCCAGGCATGGACCTGCAAGCTAAACGCTATGTCAGGGAATGCATGCAGTGCCAAGGAGCGGACAAAACGCGCAAGTCACTAAGACCGGTACTGGGAAGATTTGACTCCCCAAAGATCACATGGGAAGAATTATCCATTGACATCTTGGGCCCGATCCTGGACGGACAAGGAACTCAAAAGTATGTGTGCGTCCTCAGTGGAAGAAGTGATGGACACTGAAACAATTCTAAAGTTTTTGAGCAACACGTTTGTGAGAGATGGCGTTCCCAAATCCATCCTGAGCGACAACGGCCCTCAGTTCACCTCAGACAAATGGACCAAATTCATGGAGAGAAATGGCATCCTCTCCAAACACACCTCAATTTATCACCTGGCAGGAAATGGACTAGTAGAACGCTTCAACTGGGTGGTGATGGGGTCCGTGCAAGCTGCGATAACAAACAACAAGGACTGGGAGAAAGAAATATGGCAAATGATATGGGCGTACAGAATCACCCCCAGAGGAACGGGGTATAGACCCTTCCAAATTCTGAGGGGCCGTGACCCCTTCACGAAGGACAACCGAGCGTGGAAGGAGAAAACAATAACAAGCAAATGGTCCCCCGCAGTGGTTCAGGCGAACTTGGAGAAAGCACAGGCCGTCTATGCAAAATACTACAACATGCGAAGGAATGTGAAGGACACTAGATTGGAAGAAGGTGAAAGGGTGCGAGTTAAGTTGCCGGTCATGCAAAGGAAAGGGGACAGCAAATATATTAACCACCTGCAAGTCAAGGAGATGTATGATAGAGCTGCCTTTTTAAGTGATGGCAACGTATGGTCTCAGGACCACATGGAGAGATGCAATAAAGTACTACAGTGGAGCCAAGGTGAGCAAGAACCGGAAGGAGCGGTGGAGCCCGATGCAGGAAATGAACAATTCGATTTGGAGATGGACATGGGAAGGGGAGAAGGCAATGAGGAGCAAAGCAACAGAGGGAGCCCCGGGACGGAGAAGGAGATAAATACAAGGAGATCAATGGTGAGCCCAGATGCACTGAACAATAGGGGAGGTGGCGCAGAGACTCATGATAGAGAAAACATGCCTACCCCGGTAAGACAGACCCGCAGGGGGAGAGCGGTGGTGAGACCATCCAGATTTCAGGACTTTGATATGAGCAGCGGACTGTAAGTTTTATGTTATTCCATTGTTGGGAAAAAAGGGAGATATGTAGACTCAGCGCTCTAGCTGACGCACGTCGCGTGATGACGCGACGTGCCTGCGGCCATTTTGGGGATGCGCGCGCATCCTCATTGTGAAGGCGCGAGTGTCGGAGCCCGGAGGTTTACCGGCTCGGCGCTCTCTGTAGCAAGAATTTAAATGAACAGCGTATCACCCCAATTGGTGTCCTGTCATAATTGGGAGGCAATATTCATCTTTACAACTTTCAAGCCTCAATTCCATAGGAAAAGAAGTACAGCCTTCTGCAATCAGCTTCAGATTCATTCTACTCGGTAATTAAGAGCCCATGACCGAGTCCAAGTCTTGAGGAGGATCTCGAAATCACTAGGAATTCGAAACGCGTTGACTCTTGAGCATGGGGTACCTTTGAAAGGGTGTGTCACAAGGGAATTGATTAAACTTTGTTCCCCCCTCATTTTGTTGACAACACCTGGCTATTTTGTGTAACCACATTCTCTGATCACAGGCAATACAGTAGACATGTGTCTAGTAATTAGTTAATGTCCACCTAGTGCTTTGAATTGAATTTAGGACTGGTCAAGTGCATTTGGCCTGTAAATATTGTTTTGGTGTATTGTTGACATGTCTAATTATTTTGTATGTATTCATTCACAAAGTCTAAATATTTTGTATGTACTCATTCACAAAATTTAGTATGTCATGTGTATTTATGTGGATTATGTATCAAAATGTTGGATGACAACATGTAGTATAACAATGTGTCACGCTTTCTAAAGACATGAACAATTGATTTCAAATGTCTTTTTGTGAAAGTTAAAATAAGCTGACTAAAGCTTGCAAACTTTAGAATTAATGGGCTGAGGTTCATCAAGATTTAGATTGAACAGTCTCCCTGGACACCTTGTTTGTTCTTTCACTATCTACTGAATTTGGAATAACGAGGAGGCATCATGATGCCACCCACGTGTCCTTAAGTAACGGACGATGCGTGGTAGCACTGCCAGCAATCTACTGTGTATCAGCCTGTCATTCTCAGTGACAGGCACACCTTTTGAGAGTTTGCGGATGTCTGCCTAGCGATACTGTACACTGCATTTTGGTAAGAAGCTGTGTATTGACCTGTCGTTCCGTATAAACCAACTCGCGGTTACAGACACATCTTTACCAATTCTCCTATTTTAAGGGTGCTTGTCTATTGATAACTGCATAGTGTGCATTTTGTTTTTAAGTAGCCGGTCACCATCCCTACTCCACATTTGTTGGTGACTGGCACACCTCTAACAGAATGATTGGTTGGTCACTTTAACTCATACTTATTGCTGAGCTTCTTTACCGGTCATTAAAAGAGTTCAGCATGTCTTGGCAGGTTATGCCACCTCCACCAGTTTTAGACTGTCCTGGTCAACCACGCATGGGATGGGAGAATTGGAAGTACGCATTCATGACATATCTAGGGGAAATTGCTGGGGATATTTTTGTCGCGAAAAGAAAGTTAGCCATTTAAAGTACAATTTAGGCATTGAGTGTAGTAAGGTATTAATATCCTGCCTATGTAGGGTAGGAATGCGGATGAGGGCTCAGACACCGAGGAGAATGTTTATCCCATAGCTTTGAGAGCATCAGAAGAAACTATGGGAAGAAAATAAGTGCGGTGGCGGAAAGGCATACATTATTTTCCTGCTTCCAAGCACAAGGTGAATCGGTGGATCAATATGTTGCAGCCTTACGTAGGTTGGCTGTTATTTGCAAATTTATCGATCTCAGGGACAAAGTTATAAGAGATCAGATGATTAATAGAACATGCAGTGTTAAAATTATATATATATATTTAATATAATCCACATTTGTAAAGCGCACAATCACCCGTAAGGGTCTCTAGGCGCTGTTGGGAAGATTAAGCAAGTTATTGCCCAGAGTCACATGGTGCTGGTCTAATCTGCCGCCGGTGCCGGGGATAGAACCGTGATCCCCAGATTCCGGAGTCAGTTGCCCTAGGTGCGGTGCCACACCTCTTCCCCCCATTCAAGAGAAGCTGTTGAGTCTGAAAGATCCTACATTGGACGGGGCTATTGCAGTAGCAAAACGTATTGAGAACACTTCCTTTTATGTGAAGGAGTTGGGGGAAGCAAGTGCAAAGGGGGACAACGAATCTGATAATTCATGTAAGATATGTAACATCAAAAAAACGATACAAAAACCCAAGGCAGAAACCATCACTAATCAAAAAATTATTGAGGGTGCTAAAGTAAGGTCCTGCTTCAGGTGTGGGAGGCACAGAGCAACATCAAGCAATTGTCCCACCACCAACATTACTGGTCACTTTTCAAGAGTTTTTAAGATAGGCCAGAGACCACAATTAAAAAAAAACTGTGAATTGTGTTGATAGGTGCAGAATGCCAGTTGTGAATGACAATTTTAAAGTGACCGATGGAGGTGCGGAAGGAGGGGAGCCTCCGGTAATCAGATCCTTCTTGCAATCACTGTTTAGCTCACTACGGGAGGACTTCCAGACGCTGAAGCAGGAGGTGGCCGGAGAGGTCCGAGAAATTCGGAGAGAAGTTGACTCCTTGGGGGAAAGGGTGAACACTGTAGAGGAAGCTGGTCACTCCCGAGACGAGGAGATCACACACCTACAGCAGGAGGTCCTGAGACTCAGGGATCAGCAGATTGACCTCCAGGCCCACGCCGAAGACCTTGAAAACAGGTCTAGGCGCAACAACATCCGGGTCCGTGGTGTTCCATCCAGGGAAGAAGGGGAGGATGTAGCTGCTTACCTGAAGGACCTATTTCGCGACATACTGGGCGAAAATAGAGAATTTCCTATCCGGATTGACAGAGCTCATAGGGTAGGCCTGCCGCGGCGGGCCTCGGCGCCACCTCCGGACATCCTGGCCTTTCTGCCAGACTTTCCCCTGAAGGAGCGGATCATTATTATTATTATTATTATTATTACATTTCTTATATAGCGCCAGAATCGACCCCCGAAGGGGTATCTCCGCGCTTGCCTTGGGAACCCGTCCTGGTTTTTCCCTGTGAGATAGCCCCTACAGGGCATCCCCAAGGTGAAAGCCAGGCATCCCGCCGCAGGGGGGCCGTTGTGGAGATTAAGCAAGCTTAATGCCCAGAGTTGCATAGTGTGAACCCATGATTAGGTCAGGCACCGAAGCGAGAATTATCGAGTCCGTGGACATTTGAGCTCAACACCCTGCCGCGTCGGGAATCGAACCCTGGTCCCGGGTCTGACCTCTGCTTCAGGGTCTGCCTGCTCTAACCAGTGAGCCACACTTCTCCACTTCTCCGAGAAGCCCGGCGACAGCAACCCCTACGTTTCAGAGGCCATCAAGTGGCCCTGTATCAAGACTTGTCCACGATAACGCTACAAAAACGCAAAGCCTTTAAAATAGCTATAGACTTTTTACGAGAGCATGAAACGCAATACTCCTGGGGCCATCCCTTTCGGCTTATCTTCCAGTGGAATGGGACTCTGCACCAGCTCCGATCCCTCCAGGACGTCTGTGGAGTGCTGGGACTTACCGCGACGGACAAAGACACTCCAGCGCCTCGTCGTAGGCTCAGCACAAGGGACAGCTGGCTGTCGATCAGAGGGCGGCGGTCCCCGCCTCCACCTACGAGGCCCGACTCACCCACAGTCCGGGCTGATATGGACAGCGCTATTCAGGAGGCGTCCAGAAGCACGTTGACTGGTGAAGTGGCCTTGACGGCTTGAGTGTACTCCGGGGGGAGATCACAGTAGACTCATCTTCATTGCAGGTGTGAGGGTTCCGGAGATGGGGGGCGGCGGGAGGGAAGGGATTGTGGCTGGACGTCCACTTACTTAACTTTCCGCAGACTTGTCCGTTGAGGACCGGACTGGGACACTGGAGTTCTTTGAACAGTTGGGTGTGCAGGGGTTGGGTGTGGGAGTTGATTTGAGGGGTTTGGGGTTCGGGGAGTTGTACGGCGGAGGGGGTGGTGGGGAGGAGTTGGGTTTGGGGGGGGAAGTCCTTGGAGTGGGGGAGGGAGGGAATCGGGGACCGTACTGTGCAGTAGTACCACTTGCTTTCACCGCACTTCACTTTCACACACTGTTGACCATAAGGCTTCCCCTACAAGGCCGAGCCCGCCTTGCTAAGCACTGCCCTTACCCACCGCATTTATGGCCCTTAAGATTCTAACCTTAAATGTGAAGGGGCTGAATAACCCTGTCAAACGAAAGGCAGTATTGGCCCTACTTGATGATGCCCAGGCGGATATCTGTCTCTTACAGGAGACCCACCTCCTAGCTAAAGATTGCCACAGACTGCGAACACCGAAATTCCCCACGCAGTTCTTCTCCTCCAATACCTCCAAAACGGCAGGGGTTGCAGTTCTGGTGTCTAGGAAGTTTAAAGGGGAGGTTCTACATAAGGTGGCCGAACAGAGAGGGAGGCTCCTAGCTTACAGGGTCAAAGTAGGAGGTCTGGTGTTTACTATCGGCTCAATATACAGCCCCAACGACCATCAGGAACAGTTTCTGCACAAGGCCCTGGAGGAGGTGGCGACCACTCCGGATAGGCATATTATTCTTAGGGGAGACCTGAATATGGTCTTCGACACGCCCCTAGACAGGTCGACACAGAGGCGCTTACAGGCAGGGGAATTCTCGCAACTGATCAGGTCCCACATGGAAGATCTTGATCTACATGATATGTGGCGACGCCTCCACCCTACAGCCCGGGCCTATTCATACTACTCACACGCCCATAAATCCTATGCAAGACTGGATCATCTCCTGGTGACGGGTCCAGTCTACGAATTAGCCATGGCCTCTGACAGGGGGGTACTTTCCATATCGGATCATGCCCCGGTGGTAGGCACTTTTCGACTGCCCCCTATCTCTCCCTCGCGAGGGATATGGCATCTCAGAGACGCTCTGCTGCACAAGCAATCAGTGGTAAAACACATACGAGATTCGATAGCTGACTACCGACAACACAACGATAACGACGACACCACTCGTGCGACGCAATGGGCCGCCTTGAAGGCGGTACTACGCGAAGAATTCATCACGGTTTCCTCAGCGGAGAATAAGGAACGACAACTAAAGCGGGACGAACTTACAAGCAAAGTGAGGGAATTGGAGCAGGTGCACCAAAGAACAGGGGCCCCCAGAGTCTGGAGGCAACTTAAAGCCGCCCGGAAACTCCTGTCTGCACTGGACATGGACAGAGCAGAATACGCGGTGTTGCGCCTGAAACATAAGTACTATACCGGCGGTGACAGGTGTGGCCGGATCCTTGCGAATAAGCTTCGCATACAGCACCAGAAACACCGGGTGAAAGAGCTGTCGCTCTCCTATAGGGAAACGGCCACTGAGGATGACCAGATTGCAGACGGCTTCCGTCGATACTACGCCGATCTCTACACGGGTGAGCCACCCGCGGCGCAAGCCGAAACTGACTATCTAGAGTCGGTCGATCTCCCTTCTCTTACCCCAGAACAGACCCAGCACTTGGAGCGGGAGATCAGGATCGAAGAGGTGATCACGGCTATTTCCAAACTCAAACTTGGGAAGGCCCTGTGACCTGATGGGTGCACCCCTCTCCTCTATAAAACATTCTGCCAGGACCTGGCGCCGCTGTTGACCCGCCTCTTCAACTCGTTCTCTGAGCCGGGGGCTATCCCTCCGGACTTACTTCAGGCGACAGTGTCAGTGATCCCCAAGCCAGGCAAGAACCGGACCGAGTGCGGTTCCTACCGCCCGATCTCGCTCCTGAATGCGGACCTCAAGCTATACACTAGGATCCTCGCGGCACGTCTGGCATTCCACTTACCTGGGCTGGTTGACCCAGATCAGGCAGGGTTTGTTCCCGGTAGACAGAAGATCGACAATACCAAGCGGGTGGTCCACATACTAGAGAAGGCCTCTAGGATCTCCGGAGAACGCATGCTGCTCTCCATAGACGCGGAGAAAGCGTTTGACCGGGTGCACTGGCCATACCTAGAGAAAGTGCTCTGTAAACTAGGTGTGGGAGAAAAGTTTCGACACTGGATATTCAACTGCTATAGATTCCCATCTGCAGTGGTGAGAGTGAACGGTTGCAGCTCCCGAAAGTTCATGATAGAGAGAGGCAACAGACAGGGGTGCCCGCTGTCACCGCTCCTTTTTGCCCTCTATATGGAGCCATTTGCTCAGAGGATTCGTCAGAACTCTGAAGTGACAGGCATTCGCATGGGGGAATTTGTTCACACCCTCAGTCTCTATGCGGACGATGTAATTTTAACACTTGACGATCCCGGAAAGTCACTCCCCGCCTGCATCACCGAGTTGGAGAACTTTGCCCCAGTAGCGGGCTTTAAAGTGAACTTGGGGAAATCGGCGGCCCTAGATATCTCGCTATCTACCACCACGAGAACTGAACTGCAGAGACTCTTCCCCCTGAGCTGGTCTAAGGATCTGGTGCCCTACTTGGGCATCCTTCTGGCGCCCTCTATTCCTGCCATGGTAGCGGCCAATTACACAGTCGTAGGCAAGAAAATCAAGGACGAATTAACCCGCTGGGACAAAGGAATGCTATCGCTGCTGGGCAGGATAGCCGCGGTGAAGATGACCCTGCTACCGCAAGTCCTATTTCTCTTTCGGGCCCTCCCACTTCAGCCCCCTAAGGGATGGATTAAACAGGCCCAGTCGGATATCGCACGCTTTGTGTGGCAGGGCCGCAAACCCAGGATCAAGAGAACCTTGTCCACGCTGTCGCCTGAATCCGGTGGACTCGGCATACCGGACCTGCACAAATATTTTCAAGCGGCGCAGCTCCGATACCTGGTGGAGTGGAGCCGGTGGGAATCTGACAAACATTGGTTATTCCAAGATCAGGCGGTAGCGGGCAGAACACTACAGGAGGTGCCCTTCTTGCACAGACCCCACCGCCCCCCCAATGTTTATGCGTCCTTCGTTACCCAGGTTCCACTTCAGGTGTGGGATGCTGTGAACAGCAAACATGAACTCACCACCTTTCCATCTCCGTTCACCCCGATAGTGGAGAACCCAGACTTTAACCCCAGCATGGAGCCCGGAGCCTTTGTGCTCTGGCGAACGGCTCGGTGCTCCGCACTGTTGCACATGTATGGCCCAGAGGGCGCAATACCCTTCCAGGACCTTCGTCGAGAGTTCAACCTGCCTGAAACGGAGCATATGAGATATATGCAGGTGCGTCACTGGGCGCTCCAGCCGCAGGTGCGCGACCTGGCGGACCGGAAGCTCACGCCTTATGAGCGGTGGCTGGTGACGCGATCCTCAGACGCCAAACTCATCTCCGATCTATATAAACTCCTACAACCCCCTCCATTTCACATTTACAACCCTGGACGGGAGTGCTGGGAACGGGAACTTGGGAGGTCACTGAGCCATACTGACTGGGATCACATTTCCTACCTTGCACGACACTCCGCTTACCACACTGGGCTTACTGAAACGTTCACAAAGCTTTCCACCTACTGGTATTATAACCCCGCAAGATTGCACAAAATGAATCGAAATATTCCACAGACCTGTTGGCGAGACTGTGGACAGATTGGCACACTTACTCATGTCCTGTGGGAATGCCCTTTATTGAGTCCCTATTGGGAGGAGGTGTTGGAGGAGGTAGACCGCTGCTTTGAAATTGCACTGCCACGCTTCCCTGCCTATATACTGCTAGGTCTGCCCAACGGCCTAATGTATCCCCTGAAATCTAAGAAAGGCAGACGATAGCGATCGCCTTGGGCTCGGCAATCCAGAACATACTCATTCACTGGCGCACTACCACGCTTCCCACTGCTGTTGGTTGGTTACACCGATTATGGCATGTCCTGGGAATGGAAAAGATGTCCCTCATGGTGGCGGGAGAGGTAGACACATTTGAGGAGTTGTGGTTGCCATTCCATACACTGTTGCAATCCGAATTCAGGGAGATTACCTGTCCCAGATACCTCAGGCTGCTACGGCTGACATCCCCGGCGACCCCGTCCACATGAAGTATCCAAGGAGAAACTAGAAGCGAGGGAGGTGGACACACTGTAAAGCTGATGAAGTGAAGCGTCCTTTGCACAGTACGGAGGGTGGGGGTGGGGTTTGGGGATGGGGGAAGGGGGAGAGTTGGGTAGGGGGGAGTTGGTTTTTGGAATTGTCTCACCTACATGTGCGCCTGACATAACGCACTGAGAACTGATGGACTTATCGCACTGTATTCGCAGGGAGCACTTCTATAGCAAACTATTTGCACTACCCTTATCGAGACAACTGTAGTTGTTGGTTTGTGTTGTTCCTCTTTTTCAATGATGCAATAAAATACTTTAAACCTAAAGTGACCGATGGTGAGGAAGTAGAGGTCCTAGTGGTGGAGGAAGAAAGCTCAGTCAACATGTGCACCTAACGTCCTCCCAAGTGTGTGGTTATGATGAATGGGAAGGAAGTACATGAATGGGCCAATTCTTGTTCTCCGTTTACACTGATTGATGTGCACAAATGGAAGAGCATAAAAACAGAAGAACTGATTCCTGCTGACGTTGAACCAGAGGGGTATTGCAGTGAGAAGCTACCTGTGCTGGGGTATTTTAGATCTGAGTTGGAATTCCAGAATAGGAAAGCCCAAGGCAAGGTATATGTAGTTGAGAAAGGGTGATACTTATTGGGATGGAAAGAGCAGCATGAATTGGCTAGACTATACAAGGAGGGGGTGATTGAGCCGATTGAGGCTTCGGAATGGTTGAGTCCGATCGTAATTGCTAGGAAGTCCAATGAGAAAATTTGCCTGTGCGTTGATCTTAGAGACCTAAACAGTTCTATATGTGTGGATCGTCATCCCCTTCCAAAAATCAAAGAGATGCTGGCTAGTGTGAAAGGGGGAAGATGTTTCACTACCTTAGATTTTTCCACTGCTTACCACCAGGTACGATTAGAGAAGAATTTGAAGCATCATTTATAACACCTGAGGGTAGATAGAGACTTGTTTGCATACCTTTTGGATTTGCCTCGGCCTCAGCTGTTTCCCAGAGGGTTATGCAAGGTATATTAAACAACTTGTCAAACATCTTAGTGTTTCAAGATGATGTGTTTGTGTGGGGTGAGAATGATAAACAGCACAATTTGATATTGAGGGAGGTTTTACACAGGCTAGATGAGACTGGTCTCACCATTGGATTGGAAAAGTGAATGTTGAGCACTGGGGAAGTGGAATATCTTGGCCATATACTGTCACATTAAGAAGTGAAACCCAAACTTAATTTAGTTGAGGCCATTGAGAAAGCCCCTGCTACCCGGGATAAGGATCAGTTAAGGTCTTTTCTGGGGTTAGCCGAGCACTAGGTCAAGTTTGTGCATCTTTTCGCAGACTAAGTTCACGCATTGAGCCATCATAAAGAAGAGTGTTCATTTTCAGTGGTCGGAGGAGTGTCAGGTTGTGTTTGATAATCTTAAGGAGGGCGTTGTGGGGGCGGTGGCAATCAAGTCAATTGATCCCAAAGATATGACCATTATTGTGACTGATGCCAGAAATCATGGTCTAGGGGCTGTGTTGATGTTGGTCCATGACAAGAAGGAGGAGAGAGCGGTGGCCTTTGCATTTTGAAGGTTTCAGATAGTTCTTATTCTACAGTGGAAATTGAGGATGTAGCCTGTTGGTGGGGTGTGCAGCATTTTTGAACGTTTGTGTGGGGGTTAGAATTTGAGCTGCGCACAGACAACAAGCCCCTTGTGGACCTATTCATGACAATGGGTGCAGGGAAGGCTACGCCTCGTATCACCAAATGGCTATATAGTTTACAAGAGTACATGTTCATGGTTAAGTATGTACCTGGCACAGAAAACATTAATGCAGATTGTTTGTCCAGATTGCCGTTAACCTGTGATGAGAAGAGTGAGGAGAATGAATGGATGGTGGCCAAAATGTCTGATTTTGGGGTCGTTATTAAGGAAGATGAGTGGATGAGAGTTGTGTTGGAGGATTCTGTTTTGTCAAGACTTGTTAAGGTGTTACCCATTTTAGGAGGTTGGAAGGACCATAAGGAGTTGGATTCCTACAAAATATTTTGGAAGAGTTATCAGTTGAAGTGGGTATTGTGAAAAGGGGTGTGCGTTTGGTTGTACCTGAGGGCCTTAGGGAAAGAGTGATGAATTTGTTGCATGAAGTTCATGAAGGAGTGCCCGCCATGAAAAGAAGGGCCCGGGTAGACTTTTGGTGGCCAGAGATGGACAGATAACTGGAGAGATATGCGGAATTGTATTCTGTGTGCATGCAATGATAAATCGCGTGCTGTGCTTGAGACTTGAATCAATCCCATAACTCTGCCCATGCGGCCTTTGCAAAGGGTTTCCTTGGATATTTGTGGGCCGTTTGACAGGTTGGGTGTTAGTGAGAAGTATGCCATAGTTACGATGGACTATTTTTCAAAATGGCCTAAAGTGGGATTCGTGAAGGAGGTGGAAGCTAACAACATCATAGCATTTCGTGAAGACATTTTACGCCAAGACGGTTGTCCAGCTGAAATTGTGACTGAAAATGGCCAACAGTTTGTGTCTGAAGTTTTCAGTGGGTTCCTCAAAAAATGGGGAATCAGGGACTGCAAGACCCCTGTGTATCATCCCAAGGGTAATGGTTTAATTGAACACTTCAACCAAGTTTTGGGTGAAATCATTCAATTGGCCCTGGCTAGCAACCTGTGCTGGAGTAGGCTGGTGAAGGAGATGTCATGGAATTATCAAGTCACTCTAAATTCTGTAACAGGAGAGACTCTTTTCTGTCATCTTAAGGGAAGAGTGCCATGTACGATGGTGGTTCCAGCTTGGAAGACCAGGTCTCGGCCACGTTGTGTGGACTACGCTAAGTTGCTTGAGAAGGTTGATGATTATCAAACATGGTATGAAGAACAAGACAACGAGAAGATAAAGAAGTGTGACAAGGTTTTCACAAGTGGGACTTGGGTCAGGGTGAATGTTGATAACCTTAAGAGGAGTGGTAGGTTAAAGTTTTCCACACCAAGGAGGGGTGTGGAAGCAGTGGGAAGCAACGTCAAGTTATCTGATGGCAAATGGTGGAACTCCAGGAGGTTGGCTAAATACAGTGGAGTGGAAAAAGTCAAATGGATGAAAAGAGAGGTGGACAGGACCAGAATGGTAATCTGTGCAGAAGAGAGCCCAATGTGCATATCAAAGCCAAACCACAGGGGTTGGCTGATTATGTGTGCTATTAACCCCTCCCCCGTGGGGCTAATTCCCCTGCTGTGCTGGGGGGAGGGGGGCACGCGCAGCGCCACTGTGCTCATGACGTGCTTGGCTCGTTATGCAGCATGGTTGCGCTGTGCTCATGACGAGCTGAGCTCGTCAAGACCACGCCTGTGCCAATGGAACGCCCATTACAGCAGGGGACATATCCCTGTGTGGGCGAGGCGCAACGGTCATGACGAGCTCAGCCCGTCATGAGTGCAGCGCAACTGTGCCTCATGATGAGCTGAGCTCGTCATGAGCACGGAAAGGGTTAATGATCCTGTTAGTGTATAGGGGATTTTGTTTTTCTTTAGTTATTATCTTTTCTTTGGTTTCCATCTATAGATTTTGTAACCATTTATTTTGGCTGTTTTACTTGTTTGATATTTTTCTAATTCAAAGAGGGGAGATGTGTTATGTTTTACTCTGTATGCTAGGAACACGGTGGCTGTATGTTCCACCTCCAGAATCCGGTGTGTGCGGATTTGAGGAAACTGGGAATCAATTGCTGTGGACGTGTTAACCAGGGGCCGTTTCTCCTCTCCATTGAAGAAGTTTCTTGATCACACTGTCTTGGTCTTCCTAAAATCCATACGCTCATTTGTATGTCTCGCATTGGCAGCGCATGCGCTGCATGCGCTTTCTCAGCGAGCCATAAAGTAATCTGTATGTTGGCTGAAACTCCGTGTAATTTCTCCTGCCGCTTGCGATTCGTTTAACTCTAGCATTGCTGTTCTTAGCTTGCTTTCAGTTGGCTGTAGATCTGATGCATCACTTCCATATTTATCGGAAGCAGCACTAACAAACTAGAGTTTTATCGTGCTGTAGGGCTTTGTCAGTTTCGTTTAGGGACAACTTGTCATGCTTCTTTACAGTACGGCGCCCGCTTTTGTATTTATGCATGAAATGCTTACTTTCTTTGGCAGGGCGTTTAAGTAACTTTGAACAATTCAGCGCAGTGGACATTTCACGAGCTCCGTGCATTCAGCTCGAAAGCTAAATCTCCCCGTAGGGTGCCCTCCTCCTACCACCAAAAACAGTCTGTCTATTTAACTCTCCTTCCACCCCCACCGACAGCTTAAGGAGTTCTAACGATTGTCTTTGTAATTTTATTTTTTGTTTTGATTCCCTCTGTTTATTTAATGTGTGCTGATCGATATGTTTTTTTGTAGACATAGCAGAGCTGGCACTCAAAACTGATTCCCAAGTATGAAAATCTGCAGCTCTGTACTTTTCACAGTCCTCTTATATTGCTTACTTCTGTTTTTTGGGGGGGCTGCAAATTAAGTTTATTAATATGCTTGTTCGTCCACTGGGAGCTGTGTGTGTTGAGCCTCTCACCGACACTCAAACCTGGTTCCCCAGCCTCAAAGAGGACCACTCCAGCTGTTACACCGCATCCTTTAACTTTGTCCACAAACTCCATACGAGTGCGTGCGTTTAAACTCTGTCTCCTCTTTTTTTATGTTTTATTTTTTACTTTAATATTGTGCAAAATCGACCTGAAGATTTCGGAGTGCTTTACATGAGGAGCCAGTTGCATTACAGATGGGCACATTCATTTTTAGGTACAGAGAAGATAAGGGATTTGCACAGAATCAAAGGATGTTGTCCCACCAATACTCGAAACCAGTTTGAAGAATAGAGTTTGTGTGTGCCGGGGGCGGAAGGAAGGGGCTGCCGCATTGTTTATTTTGTAAGCAGAAGCTGCTTCAGTTATGGCGAAAATACCATCTTTTGCAAAAATGTTTTTGCGCTATACAGTTTATTTGCCCCTAGCTTGAATTTAGCGCAAATGTAAATTGGTTGTTGGCTGCGCAAACTTGCTCATAGTGGCAATTACTACTTGCCACTTCACTCCAAAACATCATGAGGTCCCTCTAATCAAGTTTGTTTTATAAATATACGCTTTCGTATGCTTTGACACAGAACATGTTAACCTTTTTCTGTAACATGTTGCTGTTTGAAAACCTGCTGTGAAAATGCAATTACTAGATTTTTTCTACAAGCGTGTCTTCACATACTGGTAAATATAAAATGCCATGTCTGGTGTAAATTGAACACGAGTCCCCTTAGGAGGTCTTCCTCAGAATGGCGGAGCTACCTGGTCTTTCTAACACCAACCAGGAACATCATGGCGATTAGATGTCGATTTTCACAACAGAAAGACTCTGAGGGCTCCCAAGGGGCGGGATCACACACACCTTAACATTTCAGTTAATTACCTTTGTAAGTTTTTGTCCTTATTTAAAGATCTCCAAATTATTATTTGTTTGTATTAACATGCCCTGCAACATTCCAGCCCCATTTCTGAGTAAAGGCAGCAATGTAACAATTGCCTTTTGTAGTGTTTGAAATAATTACGACACAAAATATAGGCTTAAGAGCTTACCTAAAACTTATTGATGTTTATGTTTATGTTTATGTTTTGGCAATTTGTATAGTGCACAATTACCCAAGGGTGTCTAGGCGCTTAAGGATTGAGAATGGACAGGTAGAGCTCAGCTTAATGAGTAAACAGTCAAGTTTTTATTTGCTTCCTGAAGTTAAGGAGGGTGGGACTGGTTTTAATGTTAAGGGGGAGGTCATTCCATAGTTTTGCTGTGGAAATCACAAGGCACCTGTCTCCCCAGTTAGCTTTTTTTGTGCGAGGGACATTGAGGAGATGTGCTGAGGCTGAGCGAAGTGTCCTAGATGAAACCAGTGGACGGAAGGTGTATTTGAGGAACTTCGGGTCAGTGTTGTTAATGGCTTTGTACGCATTACATAAAGCCTTAAACTTAGTCCGGCTTTTAATGGGTAGCCAGTGGAGCTGGCGAATGAAAGGAGAGATGGAGTTGAATTTAGGGATACCTAGGAGGATTCTTGCTGAGGCGTTCTGTATTAGCTGAAGCTTATTTAGGACTTTTTCTTGTGCGTTAAGGAGGAGGGCATTGCAGTAATCAGTCCTGGAAAAAATGAGGGTGGTGATTAGGGTTTTACCCGCCTAGGTCGGGAGGTAGGGAAGGAGTTTCTTAACCTTCCTCAGTGTGAAGAAGGATGAGGATACCACCGTGTTGACATGGTGGTTGAAGAGCAGTTTGTGGTTTCTGACTCTAGTCACAGGTTGAGGAGGGGATCCCATATCACTTGGCCACCATTGTGGGGACCAGCTGGGTTCTAGTTTGCCAAATGTCATGATCTCCGTTTTGTCGGAGTTTAATTATAGAAAGTTGGATGCCATCCAAGAGCTGATGGCTAGCATTCCCTCTCGGAAATTGGCTGCGACTGTGTCGCCATCGTGATGGACTGACAGGACCAGCTGGGTGTCATCGGCGTAAGTTGTAAGATTAATTCCATATGACTTGATCACCCTCGCTAAGTCTGAAATATATATGTTGAATAAAGTAGGACTTAGTGAGGAACCCTGTGGTACTCCACACGGGAGGGCGAAAATGGGGGAAACAAATGGCCCCAGTTTTACCGATTGTGTGTGATTGGCCAGAAAGGAGGTGAGAAGGTCTTTGGCCTTTTGTCTAATGCCCATTGCTGAGACACCGTCGATCAAGATGGTGTGATCGACCATGTCAAAGGCCGCAGATAGATCAAGCAGTATTAGGATTACCGCCCCACCTTTATCTATGGTCATCCTAATCTCATCAGCGGCTTTGATGAGTGCCGTCTCAGTTCCGTGTCCTTGTCTGAAACCGAATTGAGTGTCATCCAGCAAGTGGTTGGTCTCTATGAATTCGGATAGTTGTCTATTCATTATGCTTTCATAGATTTTGGAGGGAAACGGAAGACATGCAATAGGTCTGTAGCTGGCTGGTGCTGCGGGGTCAAGATTTGGTTTCTTTAACAATGACCTAATAATGGCATTTTTCCACACCGAAGGGTAAAAGCCTGTCTGGAATATAGAGTTGCAAATATTTGCAATGGCCGGGGAGATGACCTCTGGAATGAGGTTGAGGATAGACGGAGGACAGGGGTCCAAGGGTGAGCCTGATTTGTTCAATGGGGGGCAGACAGAATTTGAGAAAGGTTGGGGAGTCGGAGGTAGAAGTGTCTGAGGATAAGTTTTTATCAAGGCAGGGGTGAGGGGTGAAGGCAGAGAAGATGGAGGTGACTTGTCGGAGAAGAAATTAGCCAGGGAGTCACAGAGGGATTGTGAGGTGTCTGGAGGAGGGTCAGGGGAATTAGAAAGATGATTGACCACCTGAAAAAGTTTTTTTGCCGAGTTATTTGCACAGTTGATTTGGGTGACATAATAATTGCTTTTTTTTAGAAAATATGAGTTGTTTATAGTTGGTGAGAGCATTCTTGTTGGTTTGTTTATCCTGCGTGTGATAGTGCTTTCGCCAATGTCTCTCAA
Source organism: Lissotriton vulgaris (assembly GCF_964263255.1). Lineage (NCBI taxonomy): Eukaryota > Metazoa > Chordata > Amphibia > Caudata > Salamandridae > Lissotriton > Lissotriton vulgaris. The sequence goes on from NW_028249214.1 coordinate 102,431, forward strand.
GGTTTCGGCAGTATTGTCTTTGTAGACGAAGAGATTCCGAGAACCAAGGGGCGGAAGGGGTTCTTCGGTTTCGAGAGGTAGATTTAGGGGGTGCCAAAGTACTGAAGGCAGCGTTAAGGTGAGTAAGATAATTATTTGATGCTAATTCCGGGTCAGACTCCAAAATGTTGAGAGAGTTTGTCAAGGTGGAAGTGAGAAGGGGAATGTCAATGTTTTTCCAATCTCTGGTAGTCGACAGGGAGGTATGTTTAGCATGAGTTGGAAAAGGACTTTTTGGATTGATCCGTCCAAGTGAGGGGAATGGTAGTAGGAACCGTGATGTCTGGGTTGTTAGAGAATATGCCGTCAAGGGTGTGACCCGCTTTATGTGTGGGTGTGGTGACCATTTGGCGGAGTCCAACTGCCAGGAAGTCGGTAATAAGGAGAGAAGTATCATTATCTGTGGGGGATTCTAGATGAAATTTAAAGTCCCCTAATATAGTGTAGTGGGGGGTTCCTGCTGCGGTTTCAATGAGATTATTGAGGTTTGCGAGGAAATTTGTTTGAGGACCTGGTGGGCGGTATAATAAGGTACCAATAAAGGACTGCTTATTGGAAAGAACAATGGAGAAGGTGAGTGATTCACAGCCTGTGTGGTTAAGGGTCGAGGTCTTTATACGGAGGTGGTCTCTATGAATAATGGCTAGGCCGCCACCCTTTTTTTAGTTCTAACTTGGCGATTTGCACAGAAGCCGTCCGGTAAAGCGGCCCTGAAGTCTGGCCCTGAGGCATTGTCGCCCCAAGTCTCTGTGATGAAAAGTAGATCAAGGGAGTGGGAGGTGATAAACTCTAGTATCTCTATTTTATGTTTTGGGAGGGAGCGTGCGTTCATGAGCTCGTCTTGTAATCGTCTAGGAGAAGAATGAGGCGGGGGATCAGTTTTGCAAAAGCGCATTTAAAAGGGCCTCAAATGGGATCAAAACAGAGGGCTTGTGGTGGACAGTGTAATACATTTGAGGGCGTCCTGAAAGCTATCAAATCCGTTGAAGTGTACGTGATCCTTCGGAGGTTAACAGGTGGTTGAGCTTGATCAGGGGGTATGGCCCTGGGCCCGGTCCCGGCGCGGACGGGCGCAGACGGGCTTACCTTTGGCGCGCCTTCGGCACGCAAGGGGCGCGCCCGCTGTGAGTGTCCGCTGCGCGAGACATGAGGCATTGGCTTATATGGAGGAGCAACTAGAGAGCTGACCTTCGTGTCAGCCGGAAGTGGTGTGGGGACGCTTCCGGTTGTGGCGCCAAGTTCCCTCCACACAAACTGAACTTTCAGAGGTGGAACGGGGAACCCGCCAGGGCAATAGGTGAGTGCAACACAGTAATTAAGTGACAATTCAATTCAGAATGAAAATAGAGTAAAATGCAATTTTTTAAATCAAATTACAGTTAAAACACAGTGTGCTAAATCGGCTAGGAGGCGTCTTTAATTGGCGCTGCCGTCTGTCAATGAAAGCGGCACTGACTATCAGAAGTACAAGCATGAACCTAACTCAGCATGAGCCTGACTCCATCTCAGGGGCGAGTAATGCGAGTGGCGTGCGCTCGTATGTCAAGAAACAATCTAGCCAATTATGTTGAAAACACTTTCTTAAAAAGAATTGCCATTTTTCTTTGGTTTTTATAAGTGCTGTTGCACATTCATTCATTCATAATGAGTGAGGGATACTGATAATCCAGATTGGATTTGTTTTAGTGGGTTACATCAGAGAAGCGTTCACATTTGGTCTTTGAGGATCTCTGGCTGCAGACTGGCAATCTTAAACTGAATGCCCTCTTCCCCTCCCCACTCAGCCCCCACTCTCAGCGCCAGGAACAGCTGCTTTCAGCTCAGCAGCAGTAGGCGCTGCTCCAGTTAGTACAATGGTATAGAATTGTCTTTTGTTGTCTCGGACTGTGTTACAATGACAACAAGCATTTGCAATGCACTAGGTCTCGCATCCACACCAGTTTTAGCTATTCGTATTGTAAAGGACAATGCCTTTTATTTATGTTTTGGGTTTTAAAACGTAAATAAAATGCATTGTAATTTACGATACTGTTAGCGCTGGGGGTCTCTAGTTTGCAGAGGTAGGTACCACTGTCCAATAGAGAAACTTGCTTCTAGTCAGGGTAAGGAGGATACACTCTCTAGATAACCCCTGCTCACCCCTTGGTAGCTTGGCACGAGCAGTCAGGCTTATCAAAGGCAATGTGTAAAGTATTTAGAAAAATAGAAGTATTTAATCTAAACTAAACAAGATCAAAACGACAAAAATCCAACATACACAGTTCAAGAATATGGTTTCAAAAGAGTTCTTAAGGTTGCGTTAAAATAATCCACAGTTGCATCATGTTTTAGCCAACAGTACCGTTAGATTGACAAAAGTTCCAAGTGAAAGCTGCAGCGTTGAAAAACAAGCGATGCGTCACTCCTGAGACCCTAGGGAGAAGATGCGACAACCCCACTGGATGCAGCGGGCGTGCTGCGACGAATCCGGTCCGTATGGGGAGGGAGACAATACCTTGTATGGATTCCGGTGCGCAGGTTTCGTAAAAGGTACGATGCGACCATCTTTGGGACCGCGACGATCTCAGGTAAGGCGGCGATGCACGGCGCAGCGTCGATCTTCTCCTCTCGCGGCCCCTTGATGCGATGGCTATGCGACGACTCTCGCAGCGACGTGATGCGGTCCGCAAACGAGCGGTGAAACCATCTCACCCAGTGACGACAGGCACTGCGACGATACTTGCTGCCATGGTACTTTTCCCGCACCAGAGCAATGCGTTCAGCAAGCGAAGGATGCGTCGGTTCTTGCAGCGGCAACTGGCGCTGCGACGATCTTGATCTTCGCTGCGGCGGGAATTTCCTTGCACTGACGGGGATGTGCTCCATAAGCAATGCGTGAAACTTGGCAGAAAGTCTTTAGTATCTTGTATTCCAGCTTCCCAAACACAGGTACAACTTCCAGAGGCACCACAACTTGCCAAAGCACTCTAGGAAGGATAGAACTCTCTCAGTAGAGTTCAAGGAAGCTGGGGGTGCAGTCCTTTTGTTCCTGGTACTTCTTAACAGGAAGCCAGCTCAACTCAGGCCCTTGGAGATCTCTTCAAGCAAGGGGACACAGCACAAAGCAAAGTCCTTCCCCTCTCCTTGGCAGCAAAGCAACTGCAGGGCAGCCAACAAACACACAGCAGGGCAGTCCTTCCTCTTCAGTCTTCCAGCTTTCTCCTTGGCAGAGGTTCATTCTTGATTCCAGGATGATCTAATTTTCTGTAGTCTGGGGTGTTATACTTATGCCCCTAACATTTTTTGTTCCCTTTGTGCAGGAGGTCTCTGAGCCTGGTCTGGACCAGTTCTGGGTGTACCTTGAGCACTTTTTTCCTGGCCTCTCCTTTCCTTTCAGAGAAAGGGGCAGGGTTGTCAGCCGCCCAGCAGGAGGTGGAGCAAGCATTGTGGAAGGTAGGCACAGCCCTATTCAGGACCAGGTGCTACCCCCTCCCACCACTCTAGATGCAGATGGAGCTATTCAGCCCAGGGATGGCACACTCAGCCTCTGGGAGCCACCCAGCCCCTGCCACTCACAAACCAGACAGTCAATTCACAAACAGGCCAAAGCCCACAGAAAGGTCAGACAAGAGAACAGCAACTTTCTAAAAGTGCTGTTCTCAAACGCAGGATTTAAAAACCGAAAAGATGTGTTATTAAATTCTGAGTTCAGGGATACCATACTTTTATGTCCTATCTTGCTCCTATGGGAAGATATGCAGGTAACCACTGTACACAGCATTCCCCATGATAGCTTAAGGGCAAGTTAGCCTTACAATAGTGAAAAACGAAAATGGCTGTAATTCACTACCAAAGCATGTCACCTGCACTAGTACATGCTCTATCTTTCACAAACACTGCACCCTGCCCAAGGGGGTACCTTGGGCCTTCCATAGGGGTGACCAATGTGTACAGATAGGGAAGGGTTAGGCCTGGTCAGTGGGGACACTGGCCAGGTTGACATGGCAGTTCACAGACTGCCCACAGGCACTGCGGTGGCAGGCATGAGACACCATTTTAGGGACACTCATGTGGGTGGCACAATCAGTGCTGCAGACCCACTAGTAGCATTTGTGTCACCAGCCCTGGCACACTCAGTGCACTTTACTAGGGACTTCTGGGTGATACAAATATGCCAATCATGGATATCCAATTACAATAGCAATTTACTCAGGGAGCACTTGCATTTTGACACTGATCAGCAGTGGCAAAGTGCCCAAAGCATCTAAAACAGCAAAAACGAAATCCAGCACAGCATCAAAATACAGGAGGTAGAGGCAAAAAAGACAGGGGAAGCCACACCAAAGATGCCAGGTCCAACAAATACTAATAGCTTAAAGTCTTGCAAATGTGAGGCCTATTGCATTGCAAATGCTTGTTAATCCTGTCAAAAAACTCATAGTTTGAGCCTGTAAAGGAACCTACTTGAGGAATCACATTTTCTCTCCCACTCACTGACATTTGCTAATAGATACACATTCACATTCACCTACTACATTCACACACAACATACATTCATACACAGACTCACATTCAACTCCGTACCCACTCATTTCACAAATGAACCTTCAATGCAACCTCCTATATTTACTCACCCATTCAGTCTTAACCATATGCACTCTCACCTTCACTTACCCATATTCACCCAAGTTTTGTGACTCATTGACCTACTCATCTACAGTCATCTATCCTACCCACACCCACTCACCTTGTACTTCACCTGCCTACCTTAACTGGCCAGCCCACTCTCATTCACCCATTCACGTCCAGTTTTCATATTCACCACGTCACATTTACTCAGTAAATGATACACACTCACTTTTTTTACAATCACCCAACCCATTAACCCACTCCCTCACATTCACCCAACCACTCAACCCTCCCATTCAGTGTTTCGCCCAGACATAAAACCCCAATCTCACACACACACACACGCGCATGTGCCCAATCAATTATCAAGTACTTTTATTAATAAAAAGTTAGACCTATTGCATTTAACAGTGTTCGCTTTGCTCGTTCTCGCTCCTGTTATGTGGCACAACATTCTCCTGGCTATCTAAACTGACCTGTCATACTCTTTGGAAAATGACATTCTACCAGCAGTGTCTAAACAAAAAAAGATATTCACTTTATTCTCAGAGTCTAATTTGTTTTACCTATATACCCTGAACAAAATCAGTGTTTGCGTTCTAACTCTCCCCAGGATAGCTAAGATATTCAAAACATTAACTCATAATATGGGCGGAAACTCAGTTTCAGTGTATCAGTGCTCTCAGCCAAGAGTGTGCGCTGAGCCACATTTCAGAGTACTTACGCATGCAGGGAACTTTCCATTTATTGCATTAAAAAAATAGGACACACACATTCAGTCTAAATATTAACAAGCGGTCAAGGAAAAACTGACTTTCGACTGAACAGCCTTGCATCACGATGTTTTATAAAAACACTCAGTGTAATGTAAAACTGCACAGACTCCTGAGGTTCTAAAGATAGGGTCTGGGTGCTCATTTCTTCCACCTGTCACAGGTTGTTGCACAAGAAGGCCAGCTGGTGGAACTGCAGAGTAAATAAAGTACTCGTCAGGCATTGAAAAGCATCAGAGTGGAGAATGTTGTTTTTGACGACAAAAGAACGACGTGCGCACTGACAGCGCAGACGGGTTAGAATTTGTGGTGTTTTTTTAATCAAGGCCCAGATTTACCGATGCTTTGCGTCAGGTGAGCTGCACTTACCTGGCGCAAAGTTAGGATGCGATTTTCTATACAAACAAATCAGGATTTGCGTTGGGCAGTATCTCGATCAGGGCCTGACTGGCCGAATCGGGCACTTGGGGGCAGATTTACAAGCCCCTTGCGCCACTTTTGCGTCACTTTTCCCATGTTAAAAATGACGCAAAAGTGGCGCAAGGTGCTTGTAAATAAGCCCCTTGGTGTTTTCCTGATGGGACAGAAGAGTGGGGGCTGGTATGGGACCGGTGGGGCCATTTTTGGTACAGGGCTGCAGTGGTTTCCACGCGCAGCCAACCTGCCCTCCCACCCCCCCAAAGCCCCATTGCGGCAGGTCCGACTCAGTTGTCAGGGTCAGTTTGCGTTCCCAGGCCAGCCCTGAACTCAATGTAAGGGAAATGTGTGCTAGGTGCTGCTCTGCGTCACTTTGCATCAAGGGGGTGCTCCATGGGTGGTGCATGGGCATTCCCGTTTAACCACCTAAAGGTTTTGAGGCAGACTATGATCCCCATCCACAAACACTGACAGGCAGGGATTTGAGCAAAAGTCTTGCCCTTCCTTGAGGCAGACGTAACGAGGAGAAATGTTTCCCTTTCTCCTTCTTTTTCCAACTTTGCATGTATGCTACATTGCACAGCACACATACAAAGTGGGAAAAACCTTAAAAAATAGTTTTTGTGCTAGAAGAGACTCATTCCAGTACAAAACGTATGCTTCAGAGAACTATGCCGCAAGGGTGTGTGAATTGGTGCATGACTGCTAAAAGTGTGCCAGAGCTGGGAGAGAGAAATCAATGCATCATACCTCAGTAATGGCATAAGGCAAAATGTTGGGGCCCCCTGCATAATGTGATGAGGGGACCCTGAAACTCCCATATCTCACATTTCCATTGGGTCTAAATCTTAATGTATGTTTTTAACTGTGGCAGGTCACTCTGTCTCAGGCTATGCATGATTTTCAAAAGTATGTGTTTACTGTATTTTCTACTGAAACTGTTTATTTGCTAGCCATTGGCTTTTTATTGAGGTCTGGTAGAGTCATACAGATAGATGAGCTGCATACATAACAGTCAGGGATGCATTTGCTATCTGATTATATGTTAGTCTATAATGAGAGCACATCATGATGCAGGCAGATGAGTCAGAAGTGACAGGTGAGCCAGCAGCCTTTAATGTAGTGACCTGCTTTAAAGACTTGTGATGTCAGTGGTACGAAGCAAATGGAAGCAGATATCCTAGTGCAGTGTAATAAAATATCCATGTAATCCCTTCGGAGCCTGTTTGATTTGAGAAACGATAACCTGCAGATGCTCAAATGAATAAAGCATGAAAAGTCAACGCATTGATGAACATCAGTTAAACAATGAACCTATAATTATGTTTGTGACCCCAAATGCCTTTCTATGTGTATATTTCGGTAGATTGTTTACCAGGATAAAAATGCATAAACGGTTGCTTTCAAAATCTAATCTGATAATTACATTCAGTTTTAAAGACATTCACTACAGTTTCCAAAAAGTATAAACACAAGTCACCTTTAGTTATTTGATGCATTATAGCTAAGGCTCCCTGATTTCCGTTTTTACAGATTTTTTACACATAAATACAGACAGAAAACATTCATTTTCTTGTCTGTATTTAGTTTGACATATATGGATAAAAACGGAAAGTTAGTTGCTTTTTGAGTAATTCTAAATACTGTCTTCCATGATTGCCAGGCCAATAGACGCGTAGATTGATAGATAAGTGGGTTAAAAAGAAAGGAATTTTAATAAAGAGGCTCTTACAGCAGTAGATATGCACAAAGTTGATTTTGAAATGTGCATATTTTCATATACGTTCACTGATTTATATTCCTTGGGTGTTCACAGCACTGAAACCTGGCATAAATTCAAGCATGAGTGCATATTTATTGGTTAAATAAATGTAGAAATCTACTAGTTTCAGCTTAATTTTTCCACAAAACCCAAAATAAATATGGATAAATACAGACGGAATTGGCAAAAAAATAAATACCATAAAACCGGGAGCCCTAATTATAGCATTGCTGTCTAGATGATGAAAGATATGTAATGCTGAATGTTCTCATTGTCATCACGGTATTTTATTTTATTTGTGCATGTTTGAGAGAGAGAAACTTGTTTATTTAGACCATAGTCTTTTAAACAATACAAACAAAATGCAAACAGAATCGGACAAAGTACGAGCAGACAAAATATTCCTACGTCATAAATAGTTAAAATTTATATTTGTTAAAAAGAAAAAAGAGAAGGTTAAAAGAGGGTAACACCTCCTGATACACAATTCATTAAACCCAAATTTTACCAAAGTTTTCACATATCTGGAAGAATAAAAAGACAGATTTAAACTTTATAAAAGGCTTAAAAGAACTTAAAATCAGTGCCCATCCTTCGATATCTCCCTTCCAAAATCTTTTACGGCCTTCAGGAATTTGCCCAATGCAATTGCAATTTCTAGCGAATGCATATCTGTTAGTAAGCATATCGCATGGGCACGTGTAAATGTCTTATGTGATAGGAATATAGGACGTAAAAACAATTTCCTTAAATCCTGTACAAATGTGCAATGAAGCAAAATGTGCAACGTATCGTTTCTTATACCACGCCCACACTTACAATTACCTTCTGGGCCAATCAGTACAGATATTAATTTCCCGTCTATCTTCCAGGGGTTAATCCCAACCCGGGTCCTTAATATTTCATGTCGTAACCCTTGTTTAGGCAATGTTTCCAGATAAGGAAACCTACTAGTTTCAGCTTAATTTTTCCACAAAACCCAAAAATAAATATGGATAAATACAGATAAAAATAGCAAAAAATAAATATGGATAAATACAGACGGAAATGGCAAAAAAATAAATACCATAAAACCGGGAGCCCTAATTATAGCATTGCTGTCTAGATGATGAAAGATATGTAATGCTGAATGTTCTCATTGCCACCACGGTATTTTATTTTATTTGTGCATGTTAATCCTTTGAAAAGTTTCAAGGTTTTGTTTTAAAAAGCGGCAAGCAACGAACATCTCTAGTTTTCTTTGTGGGTACCCTCATAAGTATGGTTTTGACAGAGAAGCTGGTCAATAATTCAGAAAAAAAAGCATCTGCTCAGATGCCTGAATACCTCAACATGTTAAGGGTACTTTGGTCTTGTATATACTTTGTGAGAAACAGTGTGATTAACATGGAAGTCTGAAAGGAGAATGTATTTGGAAGGAAGGTATAAGGCCCAGGGGTAGCATGACATGTTGAGTAGCGGCATTAATAATTCCTGTATGCATTGGTCATTTACACAATTTATTGTGCTCATGGCATTACATACATACATATTATATTTATGGTCTTTTTTTAACAGAACTAGGGGCCCCTGTCATTTCTTTGTAACATGGCAGATGGTAGCAGTCTGCACCAAACTCGCCCAATGAATCTGTAGCCGGTGCAGTCTGAGCTCATATGCTCTTTTATGTAACACTGACCCTGCTGCAGACAGTCTAGTAGGATGTTTGTTCCTCAGCACAGTGTAGATGTACAGAGCCAATCAGAGTGGCACCAGAAATAACCCGATGAAGGGCTGCAGAGCAGACTAAAACTCGATGAATTGGTGTGTATTATTATTTCCTGATACTTTGGATTATAAACTGAAAGTGGTTGTGTGAGTAAGAACACTGATCTGGATGTGACGTCCACTAGAGCAAGGAGAAGGGATTTTTATTGAAAGATGCCGATTGAATTCATTACCCATAAATATCAGTGCAAGCTTTCCTGTCATCTCTCAATTATGCAACAATGCTATGCTTCTCACCCCTGCCACCCGGGCATTAGGGAAAAACAAATAATTGGTGGTTTAGAAGGAATTGTTTTAAGCTGCAAACATCATCATCATCTGTCACACAAAACATTGGGGCATATTAGCAAGAACATCGCTAAAATTATCGTCGTTTTAGCACCAGGAAACTGGCCCTGCAGGTAGATGTCCTGCACATCTAACCTGGGCTTCTATTGGAATTCTATAACGCATATTAGCAAGCCCATTATCTCTGTTTTAGCTGCAGTTTCCTGCCGCTAAAACTGCCATCATTTTAACATGGTTCTTGCTAATATGCCCCATTGTTCCCAGAGGAATCCCCTGCTAGTGTTGAACAGTGACCACATCTATTTCACCATGTTAAAGCTGTTTTTACTCTTTAAGGGTTGCTGTTGTCCGATGCTGCCATAAAGTCTAAAGTACTTAGAAGTATGGTGAATGAAGGACCACGCTCATAAGACTGCGATTTCTACGCTGGCGTCTGTGACTTGGCCCCTGTATCTCATAGGTCAGAGCCCCGCCTCTCCCATCGACCACCGAAAGGAATAAGGTGAAAAACAATGACTGACAAGTACAAGTGTAAGTTCAGCTTATTGTTGGATTTCCTCAAAAACCATTACAATCTAATCAAACCAAGTAGAGAAATGTAATCCGAATGCCAGCAGAACGATGATGGACTTGAAACAGAAAATAGAATAAAAAGCTAATCGCAACATGTTCTGACATGTAATAATGTCCAGGGTGTCAATTTGCTTCTTTCCGAATTCCACTTGAGGAACATTTTGAGAGAAGGTGGGTTATGCCCACCTTTGACAATTCTTTCTCACCTCCTATTTTTTTAATTTGTCTCTGGCCTTCCACTGCAGCCTGTGATGCAGCTTTAAACTGATATTTCAACCTGGTAAAACAAACCTTTTGCCAGGACTAAACCTTCCTTTCTAAACTTATGTGACCCCTTAGGCAGGCCTTAAGAACCCCCTAGGGCAGGGAGCATGGTATTTAAAGGTAAAAACCTTTCTATGTCCTGACAGTGAAAAACTCCTAAAGTCATTAGGTTTTAGCTAGGCAGCGCATGCGCTGTCTCGTCGAGACATGCTGTATACAGTTTAGCGGGGGGACTTTTTTCACCTATCTACCTGGCTGAAATCCTAAATGCTGCAATCTGATTGGTTTTCAGCAACTTAATCCCGCCCCCTGACGGTTATGTTGTCATTTCTCTCCTTCCATAGCTATAGACCCCTTTACTTTCAAACTGATTTTGTTCCCCTGCTTCCCCCGTTCCCTCCCGCAGTTTTTGACTTCTCTGCCCACCACCACCCGCTCCTGCTCCTACTCCCATTCGTACCTTCTTCGAGGCATGCACTTTTATTTACAATGCAATAGGTCTCGCATAAACACAAATCCTATTGCATTTATAAATGCTTGTTTTGTGCTCGGATTGGCTGGGGGAGTTCACACTCTATTTTGCCTGAACTGTCCACAACACATGTGCATACAATGTTTTTCATGCTGAAGAAGTTACGTTGATTTTTGCAACACGGGCCAATTCACGTCGGCAGGCAGAGACACCACAAGCAGAGAAACGAAACAGGACAAACATGCCGCTAACACTCTCTTCCCTGTTGTGGGGCACCAGTGCGGGGCAGAGGGCTGCACACATTTTTGGTATGGGACAGCTCGCCTCTCTTTGTGGCATGACGGGGAGAGCGGGGCACTTCCTTTGGCTGAAGCATACACTAGTGCGATGGGTGGCTCCCGAGTAAACTTTCTGCATACTTTCTGTTGAGTTGTTGGAGATACTTGAGCAGGCTTCGCAGTGCCTGGGCCTCCCACCTCCAGAAACTCCTCCGTACACTCTGGGTGGCAGACAGTGTGCACCAGGGCACTCACTCCTCCAGCTGCGCACATCGCTCGCCAACACTTCCCATGTCACTCCCAGGCTTCAGTGTGCACCAGTGCACACAGTCCAACTGAAGCTCCTCTGGGAATCCCCATATCACAGTGTGCACAGCCCCACTGGCCACCCCCTCAGCAGCACTCATACTCCCACCGAAGATCCCCCGGGAAACTCCTGGGCTGCAGTACACACCCCTCCAGGTGCCGCCGAAACTCGTGCGGGCGCTACCGGGCTGCACCCTGGGCGGCAATCCCTGGCCCGTGATCAGCAGTACATCTGTTCCCCAGCTCACCCACTGTCAACATTTCAAACATCTCCTAGGGGGAGGACGTGTGGGGCAGGAAAAGTACCATTACATTTGCTTTATGATTCTGATTATTTCATTGTAGATACTCGCACTATAAGTTAAACATATTGTGTCCACTCATCATTACGTGTGTCCACTCATCATTACGTGTGTCCACCTCCCATTACTAATAGAACAATTGGTTTAGTGCAGTAGTTTGACAACATTTCACTAAATGCAGTTTCCACCAGTCGTTAACATATTTTGTTTACATTTGTCGCTCTCGTAATCCCTCCTTCCCCCCCACCCTCTCGACTCTCCCCCCAAAGTTTTGCTTATGAAGGAGGAATCCAACCTACTAATTAAGGGAGAATTGTCACTTTGCAAGTACACCTGCTTTGTACACGAATGGCAACCCCAGACACTGATGCAGTACTCATCCGTGCCCTCCTGTAGTATTTTGTATGATCTTTGATGCAGATCACAAGGACATGAGTAAAGATACAAATGAGAGACACTGACCGGTTTTAGATAACGCTGCACATGACTAAGGGCGTAATAGGGGTCACGTGCTGTACTTTTAAGAAAACATTGGGGATTGAGCGTGAAAAAAAGCAGCTAAGTGTGTAATTTACACCTATGTCTGGTCCACCAACAACATTTCAGCATTTCTGACCTACACGTGCTGAGTTACTGCCTGTGCCGTGTTCAAGAACTTGCTGTTCTTGTACTTTCTCCATTGGGAGCTGTTTTTCTAATCCTTCATGCGCGTAATATACTCACGGTATAAAGGGTGAATGCTTCGCTTTTGAACATTTCATATATGTTTTTTCCCTTAACTCTTGTTTTCCTTCTAAATAAATGTTTTACAAGAAATGATTCCCCTTTCTACCCCAAATCCTTGAAAAGTGAAAGGATATGAAAACAATGTTTTACCTGTTCTGAGACTTGTGGCCTGGTTATCAGGATACATGAGCTGTGTAGAGAAGTATTGCAAATGCCTTGTAAAATTATAACTGTGTGAGTGTTCCAAGCTTTTGTGTTACCCCTCTCTGGTAGTTAGAATCTATGAAAAAAAAACTGGACGAACAGAAGCGCGCCGGGTTGAGTATGCTGTCCTTTTTTTGTATTCATTTTTGCGTGTGATGTGCTGCTGTGAGTATGCTGTCCTTTTTTGTATTCGTTTCTGTATGTGAATTGCTGCTGTGAGTATACTGTCCTTTTTTTGTATTTGTTTCTGCGTGTGAACTGCTGCTGTGGGTACACGTCATGCTCTGTTTATGTAGGCGTGCTGCGGCATCAAATAATTTTTTTTTTTAAGTTTGAGTTTATTGAAGAAATAAAATATCAGAGGGGAAGGGGGAGTGAAGAAACAGGAAAATGGATAAGATAACAATATTCATCGTAAAGGAAAAGTAATTGCAAATATGAAATATACAAAAAGAGAATGAGCAATGGGAGTACAATCATAGTAGCAGAGAAATCAATGAAACAATACAGCAAGCATAATAAATTCAGAGCAGGATAAATAGATAAACGAGTAATGCACAATAATATAACAATAAAGAGTACATATGAGGGGAAAAGGCAATGGGGAAATCAAGGCGGTTTGCGTACTTCAACTGAATCAGGGTCTGGGGAAGTAGTGGAGGGAGCAGATGAGGGAAGATAATTTACCAGAGGGAGACAAATTAAGTCACATTTGATTGCAAGGGAGATGAGGGAAACGTAATTAGTATCTAAGCAGTGATGAAAGCAAACTGCATTCCACCAAGAGCGGTATGAAAATAAGCATGGGCGAATTTAGCGAATTCGCAATCCGCGAATTTGCGGATTTGCGAATTCACAATCTGCAAAATTCACGAATTTGCGCGAATTTGAGATTTTTTATTTTTGCGAGTTCGCGGGTGTTCGCGGGGCACTTTGCGTGTTCGCGAGGCGCTTTGCGTTTTTGCTGTTTATTTTTGTTTGCCTGGTTAATCACTGCCACCCACTCATTTTTTGTCCCCTTCTGCCCTCTGTCACACTTTTGTGCCCTTCTGCCCTCAGCCCCACTTAGAATGGCGCCGGCAAGCTGCCAGCGCCATTCTAAAATAGCTGCAAATAGCTTCAACAGGAAGCACTAATAGATAAAGTAAAGCAGGTGCTCGAGTTGAAGGTCAAATTAAGTTACACAATCATTAATCACCTCAAGTTTGGGGTGATTAATGATTGTGTAACTGAATTTGAGCAGCACCTGCTTTACTTTATCTATTAGAGCTTCCTGTTGAAGCTGACTTTTGTAACTATTTTAGAATGGCTCTGGCAGCTTGCCGGCACCATCTTAAAAGAGTTACAAAAGTCAGCTTGAACTTTTGACCCAATCCGTTCCGCTCGCGGATTTTGCGGGAAATTCGCGAATCTCGCGGATTGCGAATTTACCGAAAATCCGTAAAATCCGCGAGCGGGACGGATTTTCCGCCCATGCTTATATGAAACATTGGCAGCCTGCTTCCAGTTAGAGGTAATGATGTGGAAAGCAACAGCTATCAGGAGATCAATGAGGAGGTAGTGATGGGAGGATTGGGGAAGATCAGGGGAGAGAGAACCCAAAAAAATGTGTGAAGGGGAAAAGGGTGTTTGAAAATGAAAAATACGTTGGATTTGAGTCCAAATTGAGTTCCAAAACTGGAAGATAGAGGGACATTCAAACAACATGTGTTTTAAATCTGCAGAAGGGCAGGGGCAGGACCAGCAAGTAAGAGGAGTGTCAGGTGAGAAAGATGACAAAACAAGTGGAGTAAGTAAAATTCTATTATATATAAAATAAAGAGTTTGGGTAGTATGAGCAGCTCTAGAGGCCTTATGAAGTTTAGTCCGAATTCTATCCCAGAGAGGAAGTGGCCAAACTTGAGATAAATCAGATTCCCAGGCAAGTTCAACTTTAGTCTTTGGTCTATCGGCATTAACGCGGAATGAATTATAAAGGGAAGACGCAGAAGGAGGTGAATCTATTATTGAGAAAATGGGTCTATGGGCAAGGGGTATGTCAGTGGAAAGAGGTATTGACTGAAGATAAAGAGTAAGAACAGGGAATAATGAATTATATTGCGACCGAGCGCTGGAAGGTAAAGAGAAGCGAGATTGAAGATCTGAAAAGGAAAGGGGAGATTCACGAGAGAGAAGTTGAGAGATCCAGCATAGACCGCGAGAATGCCAAGTTTTCCAGAAAATGGTACGATTGCGAATTTTAAGCTTTGTGTTATACCAGATAGGTTGGTCATGTAATAAAAGACGGGAAGGGTAAGATGAAGGCAGGAAAGGAAGAAGAAGCTTATGAGAATGAGAAATGATAGGATTGCGAAGAAGAAGCAATTTAGATGTAAAAGATAAAAATTTGTGAAAACTAAAGGGAGTAATAAAAGAGGATTCCATAAGTAACCAAATGGGAGGATAGAAGGGAAGGTCGGATGAAAGCCAGCGGGCTGATTGTTTTAGCGAAAAAGCATGGTGATAGACTCGAAAATCAGGAAAACGGACACCAGCTTGGGACTTATCTTTACGTAAAGAGGCAAGGGCTATACGAGAAAGCTTACCGTTCCATAAGAATTTCAATAATAAGGAATCAATGCGTTTTGAAATAAAAATCCGGAATGCGCATTGGGATCATAGAAATAGTATAAAGAAGAATGGGAGAGAGCATCATTTTTATAGAACTTAGTCGACCCCACCAGGATAAAAAGAGTGGATTCCAACAAGTAATGCCAGCATAAAATTTCTTAGAAATGTAATCAAAATTGATTTTAAGAGTGTTGGATAAGAGAGGCACAAACCAAGCACCTAGATATTTTATTTTGGTAGGTTGCCAAGAAAAACCAGATTGGGAAAAAGATGTTTTTGACACAGAGGATTCAAAAGGAGGATTTCGCATTTGTTATGTTATGTTATATGTGCTTGTATAGCGCGCGGCTGCCCCAGCAAAGGGGCGTCCCGGCGCTTACTGTATGAAAATGGACAGAGGATGGGGTCAGGGAGGAAAGAAGGGAGGATACTGCTTAACAGAAGAGGTGTGTTTTGATTGCTTTCCTGAAGGTCAACAGATCTTGTATCCCTCGGATCTGGTCTGGGAGGTCATTCTAGAGTGTGGCGGCTAAATATTTGAAGGAACAGCCACCCATCCTGGCTAGTTTGATGCAAGGTACAGTTGCTAGGTTTTGTCCTTCTGATCGTAGGGCACGTCGAGGGACGTGGGTTGACAGGAGTGGGCAGAGCATGGGGGAGGCCGTTTTTAGGATTTTGAATGCTAGGCATAGCGTTTTGAAGTGAATCCTTTTCTCCATTGGGAGCCAGTGGAGTTTGGTAAGGACGCTAGCCACAGACGTGTGGCGGGGGAGTCCTACTAGAGCCCTGGCGGCGGCGTTCTGGACTCGCTGGAGTCTAGTTTTTTCTGCCACGTTCGCTCCTAGCAGGAGGGAGCTGGCGTAGTCCAGCCTTGAGAGGATGGCTGCTTGGACTATCATCTGACGTATTTGGTGGTCAAAGAATCCTAGGATAGGTCTAAGATTCCGTAAAATGCCGAAGCAGGTGGCCGCCACTTTTTTTGTATGGTGGGTGAATCTTAGGGCAGAATCTACCCAGACACCTAGGTTTTTGACACAGTCCTTAGGTTCAGGGGGTTGGCTGAGGTTTTCTGGCCACCAGTTGTTCCCCCAAGTGTCTGTCTTTTTTCCCCCCAGTAGCACCTCTGTTTTTCCGGCGTTGAGCTGGAGGTAGTTCGCCGTCATCCATTCTGTGATGTCAACGAGAGTTTGTTGGAATTTTTGGGCGCTGTGGCCGCTTTCATCATTTAATGCCACCACGAGCTGTGTGTCGTCGGCGTAGGACACGAGAGACATTCCGTGCCTCCTGGCTACCTCTGCCAGGGGTTGGACGTACACATTGAACAGGGTGGGGCTAAGGGCTGACCCCTGGGGCATTTAAACGATAACCAAATACCGCAGAAAAAGAGGAAACCTGTTGAAGGAAAGAGGGAAGAGAGGAGAGAGGGTCGGAACAGAAGAAGAGAATGTCGTCCGCATATACCGAGAATTTAACCTGATGAGAACCAAAGTGAAAGGCAGATATGTTATCATCTTGGCGGATTTTAGTTAGAAAGGGTTCCAGAGCTAAAACAAATAATAAAGGGGATAATGGACACCCTTGTCGAACCCCTCTTTGGAGAGAAAAATAATCTGAGGTTTTACCATTAACAAAAATGGAAGTTTTTAGGGCCGGGGTAAAGTAAGGAAATAATAGAAATGAACTTTGGAGGGAAACCAGCCCATCGAAGAGCCTGGAACATAAAGTCCCATCCAATCCTGTCAAAAGCTTTCTCAGCGTCCAGGGAGATAGCGGCTAACGGAAGGTCCAAAGAAGCTGCCTTGTTAAGAATATTAAAAAAGACGCGAGAGTTATCGGAAGAGAGGCGGCCTTTAACAAAACCCAACTGTTCAGATCCAATTAGATCGGGTAAAAGGGGGTCCATTCGTAAAGCTAAAATCTTGGCTAATATTTTGTAATCTGTAATAACTAAAGAAATAGGTCGATAATTCTTACAGAAAGAATGATCTTGGTCTTCTTTAGGAATCAAGTATATTAGGGCCTGCTGAAAAGAGCCGCTTGACGAACCAGCATGAAGGTAGGATTGGAATAAGAGTAAGAGTTTTGGTAGAAGGAGAGGCAAAGTGTTTGTAAAATTCGATAGTGAATCCGTCTGGACCAGGGGCTTTACCGTGACGTAATTTAGAGACAGTCTGGGAGATTTCAGTGAGTGATATATCCAAATCTAGAGCATTAAAATTCACATGGGAAGAAGGAGGAGAGGGAAGAGAGTGAAAATAAGAAAGAAGGTCTGCTGATGTGGGTACTTGTTCCGGGGTGTAAAGTGTCTTGTAAAAATTTACAAATTTGTTAAGAATATCCGCATCTTTAAAACGAGATTCTCCCAAGGAAGTCTTAATCAAATCAATCTTAGTACGTTCTCTCCTGATCTTCAAGTAATTAGCAAGAAGTGTCCCCATTTTGTTCCTACTCCCATAATAACGAGAGTTACATTTCAATAGGAGAGTAGAGGCAGCTTCAGTCGTGAATTTATTGAAATAAATTTTGGCATCAATCAGTTCTTTAAGAGAGGATTGTGAATTTGAAGAATGATAGGCGAGTTCCAAACGTTTGATATCAGCGAGTATTTGGGCTGATTTAGCCTCTCTAAGCTTCTTCCTCAGCGACACAAAATTTATGATAAAACCCCTAGAGGCTGCTTTGAAAGAATCCCAAACCATGACAAAAGATGTGTCAGGGGTATGATTAAGTAAGAAAAATTCTGTGGCAAAAGTAGTGAACTCAGAGCAAAAAATGGGGGCGAGAAGTAAAGTGTTATTGAATCTCCATCTGCCAGGGGGAAAAAGGAAGAAGGTCAATGTCAATAAGAACAGGGGCATGATCAGAAATTAAAATGGAGCCTATGTCAGAGCGAATGGCGTGCTGGGTCAAAGATTTACTGGGAAAAATATGGTCAATGTGGGATTGTGAATGATGGCAAGGGGAGAAGAAACTATATTCTCTGAGGTCAGGATTACATAATCTCCAGATATCATCTAGTGCATTATTTTGAATTGCTTTGGTATATTAAAAGTGCATCTTGGAATGCACAAATGTAACTTTCGAGTGACGATCAAGGAATGGGTCCATAATTTGATAACAGTCGCCACCAAAAATAATGTAATCATCAGAGAGAGAAGCTAATTTATCAGATATGGAGGGCCAAAAGGATTTATCGATTCCAGTGGGAGCATAAACATTAAACATCACAATAGGAATGTTATCAATAAGCAATTTAACAATAACCCATCGACCGTTAACATCACATTCATGAGAAAATGAGGAAACATTGAACTTTTTATGAAACAAAACCAATACCCCATTTTTCTTTTCAACAGTAGGAGAACAGAAAACATGACCTACCCAACAACGTTGAAGTTTTAGTGACTCCTCTTCTGAGAGATGGGACTCCTTAAGCAGGGCCACATCAGATTTGAGTCTGGCGAGGTGTGATAACACCCGTTGCCTCTGAATTGGATTATTTAATCCTTTAACATTCCAAGTTGTAACACGGAATGTAGTGACAGGGAAAAGCAACTAGCAGCATCATGCTTGCTGAAATCAAAGAGAGAGAAAAGTAAAGAAAAAGAGAACAGAAAAAGAGTCATATAAAGAAGAAAAGAGAGATGGAGGGAACCAAGAGAGAGGGATATACGAGAAGAAAGAAAGAATAAGAAAATAGGGGAGAAAGAAGGGATAGAGATAGAAACAAATAAGAACAAGAAGACAGTACATGTCCGAAACAGACGACTGAAGAACATACTTACAAAAACAAAAACGCAAACTGAGGACAAGGGTGACGGCATTGAAAGATGACGGCGACAACACCAAGAGCAGGCATCGAACTATCTTCACAAAAACCGAGGAGCAGCATACAGAAACAGTAGGTAGGTCACATCGGGGTAAGAAGAGGGAAGAAAACATCTGCAAGAAAGAGAGAAATAAAAGAATGAGTATGTGGCTTAGATAGAAACAGGAATCAAGTGGAATCTAAACAAAGGATAAATATAGAAGGACAAAACGACAACAGTAACTGGGACCACAAGTATAGAACAACATCTGCAAATTCAAAATACTATCGAGGTCCTCTCAGAAAGATCTGGAAACATCCATAGCATCAGTTCCATGTTGTCGTAGAAACGCCTGTTGGATAGCTGGATCCTCGTAGGTGATGGTTTTATCTTTGTAGGTGGCCTTGAAAAGACACGGATGGAGAAGACCATATCTAGCATTGAGGGCTCTAAGTTGCGGACGCATATCCAGGACCTTCTTCCGTTGTTTGGCAGTAACTTTGGAGACATCTTGCGACAGGAAAAGACAGTGACCTTCCCACATGACTTGTTTCTTGAGTTTAGTGGCTGAAAGGACCTGCAAGAGATCAGTGTATTGGAGAAAATAGCATGATAACTCCTCTAGGTTTAGTAAAGACTCTAGGACCAAGACGGTGGGCTCTCTGAATGTTGATGGATGCTAAGGCCGGAGAATCAAGGATTTTTGGAAGAAAAGTTTGGAAGAAGGTGGTAGGGTTAGAACCCTCTGTAAGTTCAGGAAGACCTTACAGGCAAAGGTTATTCGTAAGATTTCTATTTTCTAAATCCTCTGTCTGCTTTTTGAGGAGCTGTATCTCAGCCTCCATTGAGGGAATATGAGAGCAAGAGGATTGTAGAGAGTCAGTCGATTGTTCCAAGATTAGAACGCGTGAGTCTAAGGACAACCATTTGTCCTGCATGGTCTGCAAATTTTTGGTAGTAGCTTCCATAAAGGGCTTGAGAGCATGTAGTTCTTCCAAAATGAGATGCAAGGAGGAAGGAGATAAGGCATTTTCAGGAGATGGAGGATCTTTTTTAAGACGTTTAGAAGAAGCCAAGGATGACGGTAATTTGCCACTAATATGAGACTTGGGAATCGCGCCATGGATTGCGTCGGACTTTGACATTGTACATTCTTCCATATCCTGATGAGGAGAATCTGAATCTGAACCGGCGATTATCTTAGTGGCTGAAGTGAGCTTCAAGTTGCAGAGTTTTCCCATGAAGGAGGCCGAAGAAATAGATAGCAGTGAACAAGTATTCAACAATGGTTAAGCAAAAGTCTGAACAGTGAACAAGGGTAAGAAGGCCTAAAAATGTGTTTGATGAGAAAGGTGAGAGAGGTAGAAGTTCCTGTGAAGCAGAGGAGTGGAGCCCACACAACAGCCAAACAGAGGAGAGAAAGCCGTTGATAAAAGTCATGGAGATGATAGACAAGAAGAGCAGTCTCCTTGTGCTTTGTTGAAGAACAGCGGCATTGTAGGAACAAAATGGCGGTCGAAGGTGCGTGAATCCCTGTTCTTAGCAACAAAAGTGCGACGTTGAATAATGAAGAAGAGAAAGTGAATTGCCTCGTAGCTGTAGAGCACGCCAACACATTCCAGAATCAGGGCCCATTCACGTGGAGACGGCAGAAGACGAGTGAAGATACGTGTTGAGGCGAACACAAGAAGATAGTTGCTAGAACCAGCAGGGTCCAGGTTGCAATGAAGAAACCACTCCCAGAAGCATGAAGAAAAATATAAATGCGGGCAGCAAAGTCACTGACACACTAGAACTCAGTGAAAAACGGCCCTAAGTAAGGGCAGGCATTGTATAGACCAGGCATTATGTGAGGCGAAAGCAGCTAATGCGAGGAGCATGTCAAAAACACACAAAATGGCGGCCGGGTCAGCAGGATCCGAGTTGCAGTAACAAAACAGCTGAAAAATGCCCAAAAAAGAAACTAACATAGGCGCAGGGCTCACCTTTCATTAGAAATTAATGTCCTGATGTGCAGAAAGGTGAACGTGCAGCTATGAGGAGTACAGGCAGTCCGGTAGCATACGCGTGCTGAATCCGCAAAATGGTGGCTGGAGCTGAGAGGCCCAGTCACGGAGAGCAACTGCTGCAGAGTTGTACGAGGAAAGAAACAATGAGGGCGCTGTGCTCACCTCATGTTCCGGTTCGTAGAAAAGGCCGTTTGGAGGCTGGGTCCCCGATAAAGCCGCTAAAAACTGTGTTTATTCCGAGGCCGGTGCCAGAGCTCGAGAGTCATGCCGCCATCCTGGCCGACGCGCAAGCCACGCCCCCCATCAAATGACATTCTTCACTTGGAAAGGGAAACATACATACACTTGGATGACAATTCTACAATTAGCGGTACCGTGATAGAGCAGTCCGGCCCGCCGGGAATGTGTTCTCTTGGTGGGTGCCTCGTTTCCTGTTTGCTTGACGAATGCATGCCTACTGCAACAACAAATTACACTGGTTCTACCCATACGCCCGCTGGGCGTGTAGCACGGGCAGAAGCAGGCAGTGTACTGTTGCAACCCAAACGGGAAAGTAAATGAAACTCACAATGTGGTCTAAAAGCTTTGCATTCCACTGTGAAGTGAATGTAATTAGGTGCCATGGTATGTGCACATAATCAGGACCGGACTGGGAACAGAAACCGGCCCTGGCAAATTGCTCAGCTGCCCCCCCTGGGAGTGCAGCCGAGCAGTTTTCCAGGGCCGGTTTCGGCCGATTTTGTTACGGGGGAAAATATTGCCGAACCTCGGTAACAAAAACGGCCCCCCAGGGGCCCAAAACCGGCCCCCACCCTAGCGGCCTACTGGGGAAACACCCGATGCCCGCTATGGCCAGTCCGGCCCTGCACATAATTACAGCCTGGCATGCATCTGAAGATGCAATGCACACAGATGACATAACAATTCATTCACCTAATAGATACAATTGAACAGTATTTAAATATTTATTTCACCCAGCATACTGCCACACCTTTCTTTTTAAATAAGTTGCATTTCCGCTTTTTACTGTTATTTCATCTGTGCGCATTGCATCTACAGATGCGTGCCATGCTGTAATTATGTGCACATATCATGGCACCTAACTACATTCACTTCACGGGTGGAATGCAAAGCATTTCATTTACTTTCCCATATGGGTTCCAACAGTACACCACCTGCTACTCTTTTGTCTTTAAGTTGCCATCTTACTGGTGATTATTACATGCAGTTTTTGTAATTTTGATATCAGTCTTGTGAATAATACCATCAGGTAAATATCAAGCAAAACAGCCTCAGCTGGCAGTGAACCTGATTCTGAAATCACTATGTGACGTGGTTCAGAAAACTTTGCATTATTTACACTTGTGTCTCCTATCTTTCTTTGGACACCAGAATTCATCCTCAGTGTCTCTCAGTGCTTGTTTTTTTAATAGTGAGATCAGTTTGTAAACAAAACAAAGGATGCATGTTAGTTTAGTCTTTCTTTTTTAGTAGGGAAATAAGGCCGACGATTTAATTAGGTCAGATTAACCCCTGCATTGGGTACATTTACAAAAACATGGTTTAAAGCAACAAGGTTTAATAAGGTGTCACATTTTCAGGTATCAGAATGCAGCGGATTTTCTTTTTCAGGTTATTCAAATACACTCTGCAGGGCCTTCTAGAAGATCCTATTATATCTACATAAGGAGTCTTCCAAAGGTTTTTGGAGAGGAATGGAGACCATATTCACTTTCAGCATTTTCAAAATTATTTAGATTGTACTTGCTGGGTTCCTGCTTATATTGATAACAGGCAGCCGGCACAATCTGTCATGAGAGAAGCATCTGTATACATGTTGAAGAACAGTAGATGTTTCAGCACTCAGGCTAAGGTGCTGCATAGCTAAATACATATAAGGTCCCAAAGGCGAGACTGTTTGCATTGCAAATGCTTGTCTTGTACAGCCCTACTCCAATGCAGATTGTCAGATCCCTTTACATCACAATGTGCATATTACATGTACAATAAATTATGTTTTTAAATGAATGTACATGATGTGTTACATAAAACTGGGGGATGGCAAGGTGTAGAAGTCACATATCATCTTCCATAGCTCACTGTGCTATTATCCTTGCAATGCCCTCAAACGTACACATGATAGACCTGCTAAACATATATGTGAGGGCTTTAGATCTGATGTCACTTCTTGTGATGCTACTTTGTGTAAAGTCGAGGCTTGTGATGCCACTTTCTATGATGTCAATTCCTGTGGTACCATGTGTGACGTTGCGAGCCGTGATGTCCCCGGCTTCTGTTTTATAGGACTTGTGCCCTGTAGGTATGCCTCCTGTAACTGATTTGTAGTTGATGCAGTGGGTCTTGACAGAAAGGCAAGCTATATTATCTCCCATGCAATGAAGAAGAAATTTAGGACTGGGCTGGGCTGATTGACTGGAATTGAGGCAAGGATAATGCTGAATAAGGGACGAAGTGATACATTTAATGGCCCGCCTAATGCCCGGTCTGTATTGCCCTCAGCGAGGACATCAATGACCTCTTTGTCTGTCCTGTCATGGAATATAGCGGGCTTGAGTTCTAAAACTAGCTCCCCTGAATGGCAATCTTTTATCTCTGGGCATGGTGTGTGCCTGTTTCAGGAAACTTGGACAATGGAACAGATCTATTGTGTAAGCTATTTGAATTTTTATGTATAAGCTTTTGCAGGTGGTAAAGGCCTCCCATCGGGTGGTCTAACAGTCTGGATTTGCCAAGATGTTGGCTTTGCGTTGCAGGTTTTAGAATCTTACAGTAAGGACATATTAGTACTTAGATTCACATGGGGTGAGGGCAAAAGGCTTGATGTGTAGAACATCTATGCGAGGGGCACTAAGGGAAAGAAGTTGGATGTACTGGCAGCCCTAAACTCACTGCTTGACCAGCATTCTAGGGGCAGAGATGTAATATTAGCAGGAGATTTTAACCTGGCTTTTGAACCCCTTTTAAACGGGACTTCTATTTTTTATGATCTCGAAGATGAATTGTGTAATATCCCGAAATTTGAATTAATTCCTGTAAAAAAATGGACAGAAGCCATAATTCAGATGAATTCACTCAGCATGGAGAAAGGCCTGAAGGCCACAAATGGCAGAACTCAGTCAGACAAAGACGGTGCGCCCACATTCAACAATGGCACCAGTCAAAGCCGTATTGATTATAGTTTTAATTAATTGTCAGTTATGGCACAAACTAAGAGATATGAGTGTTGTTGTTCGCATCGAAAGTGATCATAACCCGCTAGTTGTGGTCCTTGAAATTAGAGCAGACATAGTTACATCTCCCTCTGAAGGGGATTTGTTAACCCTTGATCCAATTTCATCAAAAAATATGAGGCGCTTGAAATGGGCGAATCTCCTAGTAAAACCGGAAGTCCTAGAGATGTTGGCAGTAGATGCAGTCAATGCAACTTCAGTCATGGAGGAACTTTTGCTTAATAGAGCCTCGTCTGAGGAGGTTATTAGATTCCACACCTATTTTCTTAAGACTAGTAAAAATAATGGTACCATCCGGAAAAAGGGAAGTGTCTTGTTTAATAAGGAATGCAAAGAAGCCCGTAGCTTCCTGGGGAAAGCAATTAAGGGTGGGAATATGCCCTCAGTTCGGTATGCTAGGCATAAATATAAGAAAGCCCAGGAGATGGCAAAAAAATCCTGGGATGAAAAAAGGTGGCAGGAACTTAAAAGCGCCTGTGAAAATAAAAATCAGAAACTCTTCTGGGATGCAGTAAAATGGGGCAGAGGTGGGACCCATGCAGAACCAGTCAATTATGTGAGCCAAGATCAATGGGTCAAGCACTTTGAATCACAATATGAGTCTGGTAATGTTGATGAGGAACAGTCTGCCCCCCATGGGTTTATTATGACAGCCCTGTCTTCTTAAAAACGGACGTCGACATTGCACTAGGTACCCTGCAGGGAGGTAAAGCGGCAGTCCCTGACGGCATTCCAACCAATATTTTTCTCCATGATAAAACTATATGGAGCCGTTACATCTTACTTCTAATGAATGAAATTGCAATGGGTGCACCGATACCTTAGTCTTGGAAAGGTGCTGTGATCATCCCAATATTTAAAAAGGGTGATAAATCTAATCTGGGAAATTATAGACCCATAAGTCTAATTGACTCAACCCAAAAGATCATGGGTCGCCTTGTTTTAGATAAAATCCAGGACTGGCTTATTGAGCAGGACATCCTATCCCCCCTTCAAGCAAGCTTCTGCTCAGGCGTAAGCACTATTGATCAGACATTTCGCTTCACTCTCCTTTGTTGGAAAACAGTGGTCCTTGAAAAAGGCAGCCTGTTTGCTGCCTTTGTAGACCTAAGGGCAGCTTTTGATCTAGTGCCTCGAAATAGATTGTGGAGAGTTTTGTCTGCTTTAAAGATGCCCCAAGATCTATTATCTCTTGTAGCTAGACTCCACGAGGACACCTATGCGAAGATTAGGTGGGGAAGTCAGGGCCAGGTTACTCCCGCATTTAGAGTGGGCAGGGGGGTGAGACAGGGTTGCGTTATGGCCCCCACTTTGTTTTCCATCTTTATAAATGGGGTTGCAAAATTCTTGGAAGACACTCCAGCGAACGCACCTAAATTGGCAGGCGTAAGAATTCCGATTCTTATGTTTGCTGATGACATCTTCTTAATAGCAAAAACTCCAAGTGGTTTACAGCGAGCGTTAGTTCTCTTTGAGGAATTTTGTCACATACGGGGTCTTGAGATAAAGGTCTCAAAAACTAAATACATGACATGCAACCTGCAAAGATCCTCAGGAGGAGTAATGCTATTGAATAAGCGTCCCTTGGAGAGGGTGAATGACTTCACTTACCTATGAGTTATTATTCAGGATAATATGAAGTGGGATAAGCATCTGGACATGGTCACATTAAAACATCGTCAGTTAGGGGGTACCATATTGTCTGAATTTTATGCATCCCTTACCAAGCCAGTAAGCCCTCCTTTGACCATTTACAATATGAAAGTCGTTAGCGCAGTCCTATATGGGGCAGAACTTTGGGGCTTTAATAACCTGTCTAAATTGGCTGTAGCGGAGAATAGCTTCTTTCGAAATTTAGTGAATCTTCCGCAAAGCACCCCGGTAAAGCCCATGCTCCATGATCTAGGAAGGAATACACTCACGGATAGAGCTAGACTACGCCCCTTGATGTACTGGCGGAGAATCTGGACAACCACGGAACTGGCTCACTATGCTAAGGGCTTTAAAGATCTGATACGCTGTGACCGTTTTAAAAAGATCTCATGGTTACAGCAGGTTAGATCACTTATGCTAAACATTGGTTTGATGGCCCTGTGGGAAAACCCTGAGAACACCCGGTTCCCGTCCAGAGAGAAAATGAAGGAAATATTCTGGGGATGGGTGGATACCATTAAATATGACCCCTTGACTCTGACAGGCCAATTCCTCATGGTTAAACCAGTCCAAAACTTAGAACCTTACTGGGATGCTATCACAAAGCAACAAGATAGAAAGCTCCTGTTTCAATTGAGAGTAGGTACACTCCCAATCAAATTGTTTACCGCCAGGTGGGAGGCCTCAACGGACACTCTTTGCCCTAGTTGCAAGGAAACCTCTGAGTCTTTGGCTCATTTGCTATTTGCCTGTCCCGCCTATATTCGCCCAAGACGAAGATGGCTGGCCCCTATTTGTCGAGCCCTGGGGACAAGGAAATGTGATGAGGCTCTAAGATTGCTTAGCTCTGAAACATGGCTGCCACTTAATATCGCTGCAGCCAAATATTTAGGCTGGGCATGGACTATAAGAGCCAAAGCTACTGCGGCATCATCTTTAATGTGCTTAGTGCATATGTCTTTAATTGTTATAGAGACTTGTATATATATATATGAATTCATACATATTCACGGCTTCCAAATCAGCAACATTGTACTGCTCCTTTTCTATTGTTACTATGAGCTGGGTGTGTTTATTGCTCTAGTTGCACTGTTTTATCATTTTTTTTTCTTTATCGATGTTTTTTAACTGAGAGATGCTACTCATTTTATCTGTTTTATTGGGACCTGATGTAATGGTTTATGCCTTCCCACGAAAAAAACTATGGGAGGTCCTTCAGGTGCTGGGCGTACCAACCGAGCTGCTGCATGCCATAATCAGGCTGCACGATGGCAATTATGCGCAGGTCAGGTGTGGGAGGGATGGAGCGCTCTCCGCAAGGTTTCCTGTTCTCAGGGGGGTTAGGCAGGGTTGCGTCTTGGCGCCGACCCTCTTTGTGAACAGTGTCATATCTCACCTTGATGGAGTAAAAGACAACGACGCCCCCTCCCTGGCAGGCAGGAGGGTGCCAGCTATCATGTTTGCTGACGACACCCTCCTGCTTTCCAAAAGTCCAATGGGGATCCAGAGGATTCTGGATGGATTTGGTCTTTTCCGTAGACAACACGGTCTAGAGATCAATACAGAGAAGACCAAATTCATGATTTTCAATCCCTCACCTAAGAGCAGACCAAATCCCACTCTGGGTACGGCCAGCTTAGAAAGGGTCACAACTTTTCAATATCTGGGGGTGACTCTCCACGAAAATTTATCCTGGGAACCCCAGATAGTGAAATCTCGGCTAAAGCTGACCCAATTATCTGGTGCAATCCTGAAGGTTGCAAATACATCAACCTATAAACCCATAAGTCCGGCTCTAGAACTGTACAAATCGCAAGCCAAGGCGGCTGCAATGTACGGCAGTGAGCTTTGGGGGTACAGAGCAGGTCGGGATCTCGCAAGAGTAGAAAATATCTTTCTCAGACGCCTACTGGCTCTCCCCCGTGGCACACCCCTGATTCCCCTGAGATTGGACGTGGGTCTACCCCCTATCGCTGCTGAACTGGAGTCTAAACCAGTAAGATTCTGGCACAGGCTCTGGTCCACCAGCGAGCTTGAACACTACAGGAGTGACCTGACCCACGTATTGGCCCTGAACCAACGAGACAGAATTCCCTGGCTGGCCTTTGTTAAGAAGGAATTGTATCGGCTAAACCTGTCTGAACTCTGGGAAGCCCCTGAAGCAGGCTGCCAAAGGTTATCCCGGAAACGACTTGTCCAAATACACAAGCAAAAAAGCCTTGATCTACTTATGACATCGACCAATAATGGCACCCTAACTGAACGGTTCCTGCAATCCAAAAATTCCTATGAGTTTGAGGATTATATGGACATTATTTTTCCAATCCTTGCTAGGAAGCTGTTTATACAGTGGAGGGTTGGTACTCTACCGATCAAAACCTTTACCTCCAAATGGCTTCAGAGCGATGATAAATCCTGTCCTGGTTGTAATTCTCACGATGAGGAAGAAACCCATCTTTTTTTCTTCTGTCCTGCATATTATAGACCCAGGAAGTACTAGCTGGCCCCTCTATGCAGGAATTTGGGTTTCAGGAGCTACATAGATGCCTACAGAGTTTTAAAAACCAGTACCCTGCCCCATGTAATTTTTGCTGTGGCGAAATTTATCATGGCTATGTGGCTCATCAGGAAAAAATTGCTAATTGCACAAAACCTCCAAGTGTGAACTTGTTGTTATATTCATGGACTGTGCTTATATCATTCATGTCTACTTTATTCCTGATTATGAAATACTTTTTCCCTCATCGTCCCTAGATGACGTGTTATTTCTTTTAAATGATAATGTGTTTTTATAAATGTAACTCTTTTTTTTCCCTTTTTAAATGTTGTCAGCTTGTATATAACATGTATCTTTTATGGTCTTATAGACCGAAATAAAGAATTTTTGGATTTGGATTTGGATTTGGTTTATGCTTTTATGACAAATTGTCCAATAAAGCTTAATTGATGATGATAGACTGGAAATAACCACACGGGTTTGAGTGCTCCACTGAGTAGAAAAACATCCTTGCAATTATATATTACAAAAATAAGCGACGTTCTACCATATTTCCTTGAAATATTAGTTCGTGCACCCTCTGTTGACATGGCTGTTCGTACACACGTCACTACAAAAATGCATAAATACTGAATAGTTCAAGTTATGGGTATATTTAACGAACATTTAGAAGATCACTGTAGTCTGCTACTCTGTTAAAAATGCACCTTTCTTGCCACACGACTTTATTTTGTGGGCGTTCAATATTGCTGCCTTTAAACCATATGTCTTTCCTTTTAAAATAAGAGTGCCTGCTGACTCTGAAACGGAAGTCACATCCAGTTCTCGATCACTGTGAAGGTCGTACTGTAATGTACATGCCTTGAGAAATCAAATCACCTTAAATTAGGTATAAACAATAAACCATCTCCTACTGGTTTAAAAAAGGCCTTCCAAAAGTATTTCATCTCTCACAAACGTGGTTCGGAGGTCAGCAGCACCCACCTCAAGTGCATCCTGCTCAACACCCGCTCCGTCCACAGACATGCCATCGAACTCTGGAACCTCCTCGACACCACAGCCCCAGACGTTGCCTTCCTCACGGAGACCTGGATGAACGCCTCTTCAGCTCCCGACATCGCCATCGCTATCCCAGAGGGCTACAAGATCGTCCGGAGGGACCGAAACGCCAACCAGATGGGAGGAGGCATCGCCATCATCCACAGGAGCACCATCCGTCTCACGACCAGCACCGACAACTCCCTGACCACCGCCGAACACCTGCATTTCCAGATCCACACCAACCCGAACACCACCCTCAGAGGCACCCTGATCTACCGACCCCTGGACCACGCACACAATTCAGCGAGGACATCGCCGACTTCGTCAGCCCGCATGCCCTCCCCTCCGCTGACTACATCCTCCAGGGAGACCTCAACTTCCATCTGGAGAACAACAACGACCGCAACACCAGCACCCTGCTCGACAACCTCGCCAACCTGGGACTCAAGCAACTGGTGTCCACCCCCACCCACCTCGCCGGACACACACTCGACGCTGTCTGCTCATCCAGCAAGGACATCAACTTCAGCCACGCCACAGAGCTTCAATGGACGGACCACAGCTGCGTCCACTTCACCTTCAAGAAAACAACGACCCACCACCACCAGCAACAGGCCGCCCGCAGAAGCTGGAACAAGATCACAGCAGACCAGCTCGCCACCTCCCTGAGCCAGCACCCTCCTGCCAGCTCAGCGAACCCCAGCCAGGCCGCCGACAACCTCACGAAGTGGATCAGCAACTGCGCGGACGAACTCGCCCCACTGAGGACCCCGCCCAGCAGACCCGGCAGCAAGAAAGCCCCATGGTTCACCGACGAACTCAAGAGCTCCAAGAAGAACTGCCGAGCCCTCGAGAAAGTCTGGAGAAGGGAACCGACACCGGACAACAGGACCTCCTTCAAACTTGCCACCCGGAAACACCACCAGCTGATCCGCGCCGCCAAGAAAACAGCATTCAAGGACCGGTTGGACAACAACGCACACAACTGCAAGGAACTCTTCAACATCGTCAAAGAGCTCTCCAACCCCAGCGCAGGAAACAACGACATCACCCCATCGCAAGACCTCTGCAACTCCCTCGCTTCATACTTCCACAACAAGATCGCGGACATACACAACAGCTTCAACAACCAACCAACGCACACCATGACCGAACAACCACCCCCCACCACCACCCTCCACGCCTGGACCCCGATCAGCACCGAAGACACCATCCGCACGATGAACTCCATCCACTCCGGATCACCGACCGACCCCTGCCCTCACCACGTCTTCAACAAGGCCGACGCTGTCATCGCACCCCACCTGCGAGACATCATCAACACATCCTTCGACACCACCATCTTCCCTGAGAGCTGGAAACACGCCGAACTCAGCGCTCTACTCAAGAAACCAACAGCGGACCCCACCGACCTCAAGAATTACCGCCCCATCTCGCTCCTCCCGTTTCCAGCCAAAGTCATCGAGAAGACCGTCAACAAGCAGATGGCCGATTTCCTCGAGACGAACGGATCCCTCGACCCCTCACAGTCCGGCTTCCGAGCCAACCACAGCACCGAGACCGCCCTCATCGCCGCCACCGATGACATCCGAGCCCTGATGGACAACGGAGAAACAGCGGCCCTCATCCTCCTAGACCTCTCCGCGGCATTCGACACGGTCTGCCACCGCACCCTAGTACGGCGCCTCAGCAGCGTCGGAATCCAGGACAAGGCGCTGGAATGGATCATCTCCTTCCTCGACGGAAGAACACAGAGAGTCCGCCTACCACCGTACAAGTCAGAGGCCACCGAAGTCATCTGCGGCGTCCCCCAAGGATCATCTCTGAGCCCCACCCTCTTCAACGTCTACATGAGCCCCCTCGCGGCCATCGTACGCAAACACAACCTCAGCATAATCTCCTACGCCGACGACACCCAGCTGATCCTCTCCCTGACCAACGACCCCGCCGCCGCCAGAGCCAACCTGCACGAAGGGATGAAAGAGGTAGCCGAGTGGATGACAACCAGCCGCCTGAAACTGAACTCGGACAAGACGGAAGTCCTCATCCTGGGCTCCTCTCCCTCCGCCTGGGACGACTCCTGGTGGCCTCCCGCCCTGGGCACCGCACCCAAACCGACAGACCATGCACGCAACCTGGGCTTCATCCTGGACTCCTCCCTCTCCATGACCAGGCAAGTCAACAACGTCTCCTCGGCGTGCTTCAACATCCTACGCATGCTACGGAAGATCTTCTGGTGGATCCCCACCGAGACCAGGAAGACCGTCACCCAGGCCCTCGTCACCAGCCGACTGGACTACGGCAACGCCCTCTACGCCGGTACCACCGCCAAGCTCCAGAAGAGACTCCAGCGGATCCAGAACGCCTCAGCCAGACTCATCCTCGACATCCCACGAACCAGCCACATCTCCGGACATCTGAGAGACCTTCACTGGCTCCCCGTCAACAAAAGAATCACCTTCCGCCTCCTCACCCACGCACACAAAGCCCTACACGACCAAGGCCCGAGCTACCTCAACAGCCGAGTCAACTTCTACGCTCCCAAACGCCACCTCCGATCAGCCAACCACGCCCTCGCCGCCGTCCCCCGCATCCGAAGAGCGACCACAGGAGGAAGGTCCTTCTCCTACCTGGCCGCCAAGACCTGGAACTCCCTCCCGACCGACCTGCGCCTGACCCAAGACCACCTCTCCTTCAGGAAGAAGCTGAAGACCTGGCTGTTCGAGCAGTAGCGGCTCCCCCCCCCCCCCAGCGCCTTGAGACCCTACGGGTATGTAGCGCGCTTTATAAGTGTCACTGATTGACTGATTGATTGATTGTTTATTCAGTCATATTCTTTTATTCCTTTCCGGGAACGCGCTGAGTGATTATTTTGTTTTTAAATTGCACCAAATAAATACATAAATGGAAAATGTAAGTAAATAATGTAATGCGAAGTCTAACCGCGATCCAGAAAAAGAGGTTTCCGAGCATATGTGGAAAATGAAAGGTGACCTCTGAAGAGGCCCCCACTCCCCCCTCCTTCAGAAGGTTTACTAAATTGTCGTAGAGACTGGGGGCAAAGTACAGTAATACGCCGATGAGGTGATCTCAGAGCAGGCAAAATCCTAACGCTTTTATGGATTTTGCATATCTCCATACCATCAGCATAAACCCCTGATGACATCACACCATCTGTACTATGATGTCACAAGGCGCGTGGAAGATGAAAACAACGCACTCGGTCGGGGACAACTCCGCTGCAGCAAAAGCAAGGAAAGGACATCGTAAAATCAGCAATCATCTCAGAGACTTACACAACGAACTGTCCACACTGCTGGTTAAATGAATTAAACAGGTAGATAGATTACTTGGAAAACACAATTGCTGCTGTGATTTTCTCTTCCACCCCCACAGCTTCGAGGCACATGGTCTTTCCCAACTGTGATGAGGAACACATTGTGACATATTCTTGGTGTATATAAGGGTCAGTTACTAGGGAGCCGTCGCACTGAAGAACCTGGCATGGTCACGAGGCAGCCTCTGCTGGAGCCAGAGACCAAGGAGAAGATGGACTCCATGGCTGAATTACACAGACTCCCTCAACGGAAGAGGAGAGGGTTACGCTGCCTGCCACAAAGAGAGAATGTGAGTCAGTGAAGCAATAACGTTCAAAACAGACTTGAAACCCAATTTGATAACCTATTTTAACCCCAGTTTTCGAAATATCTTCACACCTATACCCCCTCGAAATCGTTTTAGGCAAATCCAACCTACTTGCACCACTTCATGAGGCCTTCTATACCCCATGCAGGGAGACAACACAAGCTGTACGACAATGACAATGGGTATCGGAATATGCACACCATTGTACAAGTTGTGACAAAAAAATTAATTGGAACTATCTAATCCAGAATCCAGGTGCTAGCCTATACTTGTAGAATTAGATATCACCATTGGTTGGAGACAAATGTAAGTAATCATGTGTTAAGAAAAAATGCAATAAAGTTTGTGTAAAAAGAAATGAGGCCTTCTATACCCAAAATCTGCCAAGCCACATCTTTTTCTTCAAATCTTTTCAATCCTTCCCTAATCTGTCCATTTCCCAAACCTGCCTTATTACAAATCTGCTTTCTTGTTCCAATGTATACCTCCCAACTCCCATACCTTACTCTCGTCAATCACCATACCTTACTCTTGTTACCTTCAATCACCTCAACTTGTTTCACATGCTGCCCATATCATATTTCAGTCAATCCCTTAAATCCAGTCCATTTAATTATACTCCCTACATTACGCCCATCACCCCTATTACTCTTACCCCATTTCTAGAGGATGTAGCCTTATGGCTAGAGTGGTCGACTTCCTAGCTGGGGTGCCGAGTTCGAGTCTCAACAATGACACTTAACATTCTGTGATTCTGGGAAAATCACTTAACTTCCCCATGTCTACCAAAAATGAATGTGTTAATCTGTAACGAAACCGGTGCTCATGTACAGGGCTCTGATACCTGATATCTTCGGGTCTAGTGCGCTCTATATAAAACTCTAAAAAAACAATGGGGCATATTACCAAGCAATAGCGATAATTATCGCTATGGCTTGGTTAGAGACAAAAATTTACCGCTGAGCTGCGGCGATTTTTACCGCAAATAAACCTTGGTATTACCAAGGTTTATCGCAAATGCGATAAAAATCGCCGCAAAGCATGAATATCGCTGAAAAGTCCGCAATATTCATGCATTACCGAGTTAATGCTCTTAGCCATGTTATCCACCTCCCATTGGATAACATGGCTAAGACTGCTCAGGCCAGGTGTTAGCTTTTGGAGATATTCGCGCTTAGCGCGAATATCTCCAAAAGTTGGTAATAGGAGATAGCGATGTTAGCGACTGTTTTCAGTCGCTAACATCGTGGCACGCCCACTTTGCATGTCATTAGTGATAAATATCACTGACATGCAAAGTGGGGCCCAAGATGGTCGCTATCTCCTACTAGCTGTCGCTAACTGGTGTTAGCGACAGCTAGGTAATAGGGAGATAATTTTATCTCCGCTTTCTTGGCTTTTAAAGCCAAAAAAGCAGAGATAAACCCCCTTGATAATATGCCCCAATATCCTTCTGACTGCCAGCCACTTCAATTTGTCTCCCATTTTGCACTCCTTCCTCCATTATTTGCCAAACTTCCACACCCAAGTTCCTTACTTCAAAACACTTCGCTTGTCCCAAACCTCACTTGAGCCCAATTTTCCAACAATTCCACGTCTACATTATCATTAAAAGTTTGGGTTACATCCTATATTGCGCATAAGCACTATTTGAGCCTAATCTCGAATCGGAGTAGTGTGAAATTGCTGCACTTTCGGTTGTCAGGCATAACAGATTGTAATGGGGGAAAAGTGCAGATTTTGGGTGTGGCAAGCCCGCATTTGCACGTCATTTCCTATTCCTATTTTTGTAATCCTGTACCACCCAAATTGAGGTTTTACATGAACGTGTCTAGAAAAAAAGTGGACTTATTCTTTATCGAGTACCAGCGTGGAATGATGTCACGGCTGGAGCTCAAACAGTAAATGTACCCACTGATATAGGCAGGGAGTTTGGCTAAATTTAGAGATTAAATACAACTTGAAATGTTTGCAGGGAGATTCTTAAGTAGGGTAGAGATTAAGCCAATCCATATTATGGAGTTCATCTCTCTGCAAATTATGTTTTTGGAGTTTTTGTTTCCATGCGGAACCACCATTTGAGAAAAAGCTTGGAAAAGCTACTTGGGGAGGATGAAGGGTTGTCTGTTAAAATTGTGTGTGTTCTTTATCCCTGGAGCCTCGATTGAAGAGAGTACAATTATTTTTCTTCTCCCAGGTTCGAGCCTCTCAATTCCTTGGCTTCTGGTATTGCAGTGACCACCAAAGATGGACTGTTTTCTTCAAGGTATGACAATCAGCCTTTTGTAACACATTTGTAGTTGATGTAGCAGGTCTTAAAGATGATACAGGCCCCCTACAAATAAGAATGGTTCCCAAGGATATCAACTACAAACAGAGCAATATATTACTAATAGTGCAAAAGAAATTGAAACAATCAGTATTGGGCCAATGAAAGTGGTTTATAATTATAGTAGCTTCACACTATATTCAGGCTGTCTCCATCTTCTTTGTGAAAAGTTGGTTGAAAGATTGGTTGCTGTTTTAATGTATAAGCAAATGCTCGTTTAAAGCAAAAAAATATATAAAAACTTTTAGAAAATGAGAAAATATTTAATTTATAAATGTAACTAATTTTTACATTAGGATATAGTAAATTCGTTGAATAATCACTATATAATTAATTAAATTTATATTTTAGACTTTCAGTGGAGAAGTGTGGCTCAATGATTAGAGCGGCAGACCATGATGCAGAGGTCTAGCCCGGGACCAGGATTCAATTCCCCGCCTCGGCGGGTCTTGGGCTCAAAATTCCACGGACCTGATAATTCTCGCCTCAGTGCCTATTCCAATCATGGAGTCCCACTCTGCAACTCTGGGCAATAGCTTGCTTAATCTCCACAACGGCCCCCACAATGCTAAGGATGCCTGGCCTCCACCTTGGTAGTGCCCAGGAGTGGACGCCTCACAGGGAAAGCCAGGATGGGTTCCACAGCGGGATTCGTACAAGTGCCTTGAGACCCTTGCGGGTGAGTAGTGCGCTATACAAGTATCAATTTACATTCCGACCTCATTTACTATGAAGGGGGAAGTGAAATCGTCGGGGCAAAACACAGTTAATTGAGTTACCCTGGGGAGATTTTTACTATGCCGTAATTCTGTGGCATTTGTAACAATGCCATTGATTTTCCAACCTTTTCTTTTGCAATCCTGTACCACCCAAATTGTGGTTTTACATGAACGTGTCTAGAAAAAAATTGGACTTATTCTTTATCGAGTACCAGCGGGGAATGATGTCACGTCTGGAGCTCAAACAGTAAATGTACCCACTGATATGGTTAGGGAGTTTGGCTGAATTTAGAGATTAAATACATCTTGAAATGTTTGCAGGGAGATTCTTAAGTAGGGTAGGGATTAAGCCAATCCATATTATGGAGTTTACCTCTCTGCAAATTATGTTTTTGGAGTTTTTGTTTCCATGCGGAACCACCATTTGAGAAAAAGCTTGAAAAAGCTACTTGGGGAGGATGAAGGGTTGTCTGGTAAAATTGTGTGTGTTCTTTATCTCTGGAGCCTCGACTGAAGAGGGTACAAATATTTTTCTACTCCCAGGTTCGAGCCTCTCAATTCCTTGGCTTTTGGTATTCCAGTGACCACCAAGGATGGACTGTTTTCTTCAAGGTATGACAATCAGCCTTTTGTAACACATTTGTAGTTGATGTAGCAGGTCTTAAAGATGATACAGGCCCCCTGCAAATAAGAATGGTTCCCAAGGATATCAACTACAAACAGAGCAATATATTACTAATAGTAAAAAAGAAATTGAAACAATCAGCATTGGGCCAATGAAAGTGGTTTATAATTATAGTAGCTTCACACTATATTCAGGCTGTCTCCATCTTCTTTGTGAAAAGTTGGTTGAAAGATTGGTTGCTGTTTTAATGTATAAGCAAATGCTTGTTTAAAACAAAAAAATATATAAAAACATTTAGAAAATGAGAAAATATTTAATTTATAAATGTAACTAATTATTACATTAGGATATAGTGAATTCGTTGAATAATCACTCTATAATTAATTACATTTATATTTTACACTTTCAGGCACAGCCCTGCCTTTCCCCATGCGCTGGTGCTAATTTTTGCTGCCTAGTGCCAATGCAGATAGCCTTGCACCATAGTGCAAGGGTGCCTGCATTGTAGGGAAAGACTGTTTATGTGCAGGAAGGTGTCCCTTCCTGCACATGAAGGTGTCCCTTCCTGCACATAAACAATCTGAAATGGCATTTTGAAACATCTATGTGTGCTACTTAATGCAGCACACATAGAAGTTGCAATACGTCACATTTTTTAATTGATTGTTTAAGTGCAGGAAGGGTCACCTTCCTGCACATAAACAATCTGTGGTCTTTTGCTGTTTCTATGTTTCACACACAGAAACAGCAAAAAAATGAGGAGAAAGGAAACATTTCTCCTTGTTTGCGCCTGTTTAAGACCAGGTTTTCCCTGGTCTTAATTTTGGTGCTGCCCCATATTTACGCTGCCCTTTTAAATATGGGGCAGCGTCAAAACAAATGGATGTTGCGGTGGAACGCACACCACAACACCCATTGCCCGCCTCTTTCATGCTAAGTATAGCGTAAAAGGGACCTTATTTACAAGACAGCATTAAGGCACTTTAAGTGCCTTAATGCCTTGTAACTAAGGCAAAGCCGATATAGCCACAGGAACGTCAATAAAAGTGGCGTTTCTGTGGCAATAGGGGCTAGTAAATATGCTCCATAGATTATTGAGTGTTTAAAGACTGGTGAAAAATTACAAAATACTTTGGGGGTTATTCAGTACTTGGTGGATGTTGGACATCTGCAAATAACTGGTGGTTTACTGTCAATACTAGTTAGAGTTTAAATCTTGGATATGATCTCTTAATAGTGCACACACAACATTCGTAATTTTTTGTAGATCTCCCACATCCACCAAACTCTAAATAATCCCTTTTTCTGATTTCACATGGAAGTCAACTGAGCTAATCCCAGGCTTAAAATGGTGGTGAATGTATGTCCATACGTTTGTTTATTTGAACTCATCTTATCCAGTTTAAAATGCGGAGTGACCGGTCCATTGGGGCTGAGGGGCCATGCCCTTCCTCCTTTCGCCCCTCTTGAACAGTGTCTGTCAGACTGTACAAAGGTCGCCTGACACACACTGTTCACTTGCAGTTCAAGCTTCCAGGAGCCGGACATGCACATTTAGAGCTGGCTCCTGGCTGCCTGAACTGAATTTTGCTGGGCTGAGGAAGTCACAGCTCCTGTGGGTCTGACCTCCTCAGCATAGGAAAGGTCCCTGAGGCCCTCCCCTCAGTGAAGAGGGGTAGTGTCACTGATTGCCTCGCACCTGGGAGCTTCAGTTTTAAGAGCCAAAGCGACCAGGGTTGAGTGTCAATCAGTAGGGGCGGTGATGGGAGTGCTGCAGGGCGGTGGGAAGGGGCAGGGAAGGAGCAGGGTGGGGGGGGTAGTAAACTACAGCATACAGCCAAACAGAGGTATGTAAACAAATAAATAAATAGAAAAAATTTCATTGCACGTGCTGCATTGCCAGATGCTATGCAGCACGCCCAACGAGATTAGTTTTATTTATTTATTTGTTTACTTACCTCCGTTGGGCCGCTTTCCATAGTTTACTACCCCCCACCCTGCTCCACCCCCACCCCGCCTCACTGCCCGCAGCACTCCCACCACCGGCTGCTACTGGTGTCAATCAGTGACACTTCATCACAGAGTAGGAAGGGGTCAGGAGTCTATCTGACCCCATTCCACTCTGTGATGATGTTGGCACTGCTGTCTTCCCTCATTGGCTGACCTTAATGAGGGGAGGCAGCAGACCCAAGCCTTCTGGAACCTCTGAGGCAGAGCTGGCTGCAGGTAAGTGTTTGTTTTAGTTTTAAACTGTTTGGTGCGTGCACGCGTGTATGCATGTATGAATGTTTGGTGAAGAGTGTTGTGAATGAATGTGTTTGTGTGTGTTCGTGTGTGCGTGTGAGTGAATACATTGCTTTAATTGTTCTGTGTATATATGCCCGGGAGGGTGTCCCGTCTGCCCCCTCCATCTAAAATGTACCTCAAAAATAAGATTTAAGCACACCATGAAACAAAGACTAGACAATATGTTCCTCATAACTTCCATAGTAATCTCTTGTGTGAAGAATCCAATCAACTGCTGACATTTATATTTCTTTTCTCCCCAGCAGAAACGCTGGAGCTGTGCTCCCATATAGTAAAACATGAATATATTCATCTCATGGACTACCTTATGGTTTACCCTTATTTAGACAGATTTCTGGACAAAGGTGGAACTGTTCATTTTACGTAACAACGAATTTGCAACATTTGATGCCTCTTTCGTGGGGTTTCACACTGAGCTCCATGAAAAAAAGGACACCAGCTCCAGAGGTTTCCATGTGTCTGTGAGTGTGCTACTTGCAACTTATCTACAACATCAAGAATGAAGCTGAAGTGTTGGAGAACAGTTAAGAGAATGAAGTCTATAGATCCTAGGAATCCTGGATGTTCTGGGAAGTGATGAGCTGATTTGAAGGGGGCCTTGTGCAGTTTCTTAAAGAGCAGCTAGAATTTGGCAAGTGCCCATTGCAAACAGAAATTATGTAAGCCGTTAGGCTCAAAACAAGAAGATCTCAAAGCAGCAAAGATAGAGGTACGGTCCATCAAAGCATGATGTGCCTAGAAAGAAGAGCATAGTGCTGATGCAACATCCAAGAAAGAAGCAACTGATCCACAATGGAAAATCAGAACGTCTGAACAGAATAGAACAATCAAAGTACATATTTCCAGAGCTTGATTAACTGAAATCAACTTAGCCTGAACAGACTAGGGTGTAAACTAGAACTGTATTCTCTCCCCCAAGAAAACACAAACCCATTCCAAATGAATTGCCTTAGAAGTCAAACCTTCTTACCACAAATCTCTTCTATTAGATCATCCTTTGCTATTCTATGTGGTTTGGTTTAAGCCGTTACAATGTGAAATTCCACACTAACAACAGTTTACACCCTCATAATGCTTGCCGCCACCGTACACCTATCATCGTGGCCTTTCAGACATTCATTCCTTCCATGCCTCATACCTTTGCACTCATTTTAATTTTGGTTCCTTGTTTGAGTTACTTACACCCACAATTGTATTACTCTATGCCACTCCACTTTATGCCACTCCACTTTACGCCACTCCACTCCACGCCACTCCACTCAACACCATTCCACACAATTTAATTCTACCGTGCTCTACACCACTCCACTCCAAACAACGCCACTCCTTGCCACTCTACTCTACACCACACCACTCTATACCACTCTACTCTAACCCACTCTACACCACTCCTCTTCCCCAGTCTACCCTTCTCCATGCCACTCTGTGCCACTCCATTCTACACCATGCCACTCTACACCACTCCATTCCACTCTGCTCCACCCACTTCACTGTATGCCGCTCTATGCAAACCTACTCTACTTCACCCAACTGTACGCCCTTATACTCTACAGCACTCCACTCTATTCTATGCCACTTTACTGCACACCACTCCATTTAACTCTACATAAGTCTATGCCACTCTACTCTACACCTCTCCGCTCAACACTACTCAACTCCACTTTAACCACTTCACTCTATGCCACTCCATTCATTCAACTCCATTGCAATCTATGCCACTATACTTTACCCTCTACTCTATGCCACACCACTCCACTCTACTCCACTCAACACCACTCCACTCTATTCAACGTCACTCCACTCTAGGGCACTGCACTCTACTCTACATTGAACTACTCCATGTCACTCTACTCTACACTACTCTACGCTACTCCATGCCACTGTTCTCTATACCACTCTTCCCTATGCCACTCTATGTCATGCCACTAACTTTTTACCATGCTGAACAGCTACCACGTCGCTGATCAATATGGCTAAAAGACTTGCAAAACCAATAGGTTTTGCATAGGCAAGAGCTATTGACTTTGTCCATGGTTGTTTTTGTCTGCTACTGCCTCAGGGCTTTTCAGGTGCCTCCTGCTTGAGCAGCAGTGTCAGCCTACTTCAACTACTGATTAGTTTTTATGCCATTCACATTTTACTACCTACTAGCACAGAATACAACACAGGGCAATGGGACAGCCCATTTCAACTACTGATCAGTTAGCCAGCTATTCATATTTTTGTATGCCCTCAGTATTCAGGACAACACTAAAGTATACAAAACTGTGCTGGGTAGAATGCTTGAATTAATCTCAACCACTGGTAATTACTCAGGCCGCCTCCCAATCCATTATTTTGCACACCATGCCATCTTTGTTTAGACCTAGCCATATGAAAATCTTTTCTGACCCTGCTCCATTGAAAACGTCCAACTTGAACTACCAGGCCAGGTCCTTCATGAGATGAAGTAGGTTTAGAGGCGTCAATGTGTTCTCGGATCTTCTGCATTTTTTTCACTAAAGAAGAGGTTGATGGCATTGCACTTTTCTGTGGAGTGAGGAATATGTGAATCTGGCAGTTCTTGATTGTCTTGAAGGACCCACTGCTTCTTTTGGTGGATTCATTGATGGTGATGGTATAGTACTGTATTTAGGCTGATGTGATGACCTGTCTACATGTTGCACTGAGGACCTTCACTATCAAGAGCTCCTCAGGAGTTCTGTTTTTCCTACCTGTATCATATGGATTGTATATTGTCAGGAATTTCTTTAGAATGTGAGGGCGCTAAATGCTTTGGCTTGCACTTGTATTTTGTAATTTGGGTGTGGTGTAGGAAGCTGGCTCTGTATATACTGTGCCAAAAAGAGGTATAGTGTGCACAGAGTCCAGTGAGTCCCCAAAGGTATGGCAGAGGTTAAAGTAGATGATACCTTACTTTCAATTTAGTGGTAACTGGGCTGAGCAGCTAGGCTTATCAGAGGGTAGTGTTAAGCATTTATTGTACACTCTCAGACAAGAAATTATGTCTCACAGTCAAAGACTGAATCCAGACCAATGGGTTGTACAAACAGTTGTTACTTTGTTGTTTTATTTCTGGAACTAAGAGTCATTTACTGCAGGTAAGTTAAACAGTGGTTTAAAAGTAGCAATACTTTTCAAGAATGGAGTAATGTTTTGTAAATGCATTTATATACTTTATAGTATTGAGAATGTTTTCAGTAGATGTCAATCAAGTAGAGTTCAATGCAATAGATAGAACTACAATGCAAATCTATAGAGGAAAACAATGTTAAACAGTTTGCAGGTAAGTACCTAAAATTACTTCAACAGGCGTCGGGGTTTTGGGATAAAACAAGGCTAGGTTTAAAACCAGGTAGGTACTGCACCACAAGCGGCAATGGGACGGCAGAGTGCAGAAGTCCCTGGGCCCAATGTTATCCAATGGAGCCGGGGGGTACCTCGAAGTGGCACGGTTTTAAGGTAGGTACCCATGGTCTAAGGGCAAATGCCCCGGGGCTGAAGTGAGCACAGGGTGGTCACAAAACAGCATCTAAGCTACACCAACAGTGGCACAGGGGTGGCCGGGTCTAGGGTGCAATGCAAATCATTGTCAGACACCTTATGCTTTCCAACGGAGTTCATCGTTTTCGGAAGGAGGCTGCAGGCTTGGACCTGGAGGCTGGATGAAGGTGACCAATGGTTGGGCAGGTAAGTAGGACAGCTGGGGAACACCATCAGCTGGGCTCCCTAAAGTCAGGTGGCGGAGGATGCAAGGTTGTCTTTTGGTGTTGGGGCTTCTCAACTGGTTCCAGTCGCAGTCAGGCTGCAGGCATCGAGGGGGAGATGGGGTCCTGGATAGGTCAGCCACTGATGCAGACGAGGTCAGGATTGCTAGGGAGACTTCACAGGATAGGTGAGTCACTCGAACTCGGGCCGTGGGTGACAGGTGCAGAGTGTGCTGGGGACACGGACCCGCCTGGATCCGGATTCCTTGAAGTTGGAGTTTCTTTGCTGTACAATCCGTGTTCTCGGAACACAAGAGTCTTTTAGAAAGGCAGGGCAGGTCTTTTGAAGGCTGCTTTGCTGCAGGACTCGCTGGCCTCAGCTCGCAGGTTCTCTGAAGCAGAGGACAGGCTGGCAGGGATGGGGCCAAAGCAGTTGTTGTCGTCATCTTCTCTGCAGCACGGCTCTTCGGTTCTTCTTCATCTTAGTTTGTTGTATCTAAGGAGCAAGTTTCAGGGTGCCCCTAAATA
The DNA here is from genome assembly GCF_964263255.1 of Lissotriton vulgaris. Taxonomy (NCBI): domain Eukaryota; kingdom Metazoa; phylum Chordata; class Amphibia; order Caudata; family Salamandridae; genus Lissotriton; species Lissotriton vulgaris. The sequence continues at coordinate 145,940 of NW_028249214.1, forward strand.
CCTAAATTTAGGAGCGTTACAGAGAGATGCAGTTTGGGAGCAATGGGTCCCTTCCCTGGGGGTGTCTAAACCCCCGTTCTGCCACCCTCCAGTGGGAGGGGTATATGCTGCGTCCTCATTGGGGGAGTCCTCTCATCTTCAAGATGGAGGGGACTGAGATGTGTGTTTCACTTCACCTCCCCCACCCCTCGTAAAGGTAGGCACAACTCCCTTTCTCCCCGCCAATTCTCCTGCCCAAAGAGGGTGTCAGAACCATTGGGAGCCAGCTCCTGATAGCAGCATAGGCTTTGGCTAGCTAACAAAGGAAGCAATCCTTTGAAGCCTCCAGTTTGTGGAATCATCCCTCCCTGGGGGAGGAGGAATGACACCTCTGCACAGGATGTGCTTTGTTTCAGGACCCAGAGAGGTGTCAGGCAGATGGAGGGTAGCCATTCACGAACCACTGCAGGGATGGTCGTTTTCCAGGGGGCATCCCTAAGATGCCCCCTGAGTGCATTTTACATTAAATCCAACACTGGCATCAGTCTGGGTTTAACATGCTGTGAAGTTTGGTACCAAACTTCTCAGTGTTCTCTAAAGCCACCATGGAGCTGTGGAGTTTGTGCTGACAAACTCCAAGCCCATGTACTCAAAATGGCTTCACTGCACTTACAATATCTGTGAATGGCACAGACACTGTAGCTGAACTTTTTTTTGTTCACTGAGTTTTATATAGCCCAAACTTGAACAGGTTTCAGGTTTCAGAGTGCTTTACATAGCACCAGTTGAATTACATGAGGACACATTCATTTTTGTTAGCCATGGGGAGCTTAAGTGATTTGCCAAGAATAAGAGGATGTTCAGCCTCATTGCTGAGACTCGAACCCGGTTCCCCAGATTCGTAGTCAACCACCCTAGCTGTTAGGCCAACTCCTCTCTCCTATTGCTTGTGCAGCTATGCCTTCACCAGTGGTATGGTGTACCTGCCTTTAGGGCTGTAATGCCTGCTAGAGGGATGACTTACCCATGCTGCAGGCAGTGTGGGTGGACATTACACACAGGAATGTGGGCCATGTCAACTCTTTAGTTTGGTCTGCTTCAAAACACGCAGCATGCAGTGGCAGTGTGTGGGTGTTAAGGTGAGGGGGTCTCCAAGGGTGGCATGCCCACAGAAGGACCTCTCTCATCTCAAGGCCCTTGCTACCAGGGGTACCATTTACAAGGGACTTGCAAGTGGCCTGGAGGTGTGCCAATTGTTTAGACAAAGGTACAGTTTTGGGATAGAACATAGGCCCTGTAAACCTGATTGGCAGGAACTCAGGGCACTCTCAGTCAAGATAGCATCATGTATCTGGCAAAAAGGTAAGGGGTAACCATGCAAAGAGGGGCACCCAAAGATTGAATTCAGACTATTAGGTTGTAGAAAACATTGTTCATTTGTTATTTTATTTCTAGAACCAAGAATCACTTAGTGCAGGTAAGTTTCACAGTGGTTTAAAAGTAGCAATACTTTTCAAGAATGCAGCAATGTTTTGTAAATTCAGTTATATACTTTAAAGTAAGAATAATATTTTCTTTAGAAGTCAATTAAGTACAGTTGTATGCTTTTGCAGTGATAAGATTAGACAGTTCAGTGCAATACATAGAACTGCAATGCAATCCAATAGAGGAAAACAATGTTAACATTTGCAGGTAAGTGCTGAACTTACTTTCCCAGGCTTTGGGGGTTTAGGGCAACACAGGGCAAGGTTGAAGACGAAGTAGGTACTGCACCACCAGCGGAACTAAGGAGGACAGATGCAGAGGTCGCTGGGCACAATGTTATCCAATAGAGCCTGGGGGTACCTCAAAAAGGCACGGTTTGCAGATACGTACCCACAGTCTTAGGGCAAATGCCCTGGGGGATGAAGTGGGCACCAGGAGGGTCCACAATGCACCACCAAAGCTACACCACCAGTGGCAGCTGACAGTCGGGTTCAGGGTGCAATTCAGCATCTGACGCCCAGTGTTCTCCAATGGAGGTCGTCGTTTCGGAAAGAGGCTGCAGCTGTAAGAAGGCGATCAACGATTGGGCAGGTAAGTTGGATAGTTGGGGGACACCTGGGCACCATCAGCTGGGCTCTCCAAAGTCAGGGACAGAGAATGCAGGGGTGCCTTTTGGTGTTGGGGTTTTCTCATCTGGTTCTTGTTGAGGTTGAGGGCACCATTCAAACAGGAGCCTGTTGCTGATAGCAGCAGGGTTAGCTAACCAAGGCAGCAGGTCTTGTAAGCTTCCCCTTCGTGGATCCGGTCCACCCTGGGGAAGCAGGCATGACACCTTTGCCCAGGATGTGCTTTGTTTCAGGACCCAGAGAAAGGAGTCTCTCTACGCAGGGGCCAAAAACCTATCTAGAGGTGGAAGATGGTGGGTAGCCATTCAGGAACCACGCAAGGGGCTTGTTGTTTTCCAGGGGGCATCTCTAAGAAGCCCTATGAGTGCATTTTACATTAAATCCAACACTGGCATCAGTGTGGGTTTAATGTGCTGAGAAGTTTGGTTTCAAACTTCTCAGTCTTCAGTAAAGCCACCATGGAGTTGTGGAGTTTGTTCTGACAAACTCAGCTCACGTACTCAAAATAGCTTTACTGCACTTGCAATGTCTGTGAATGGCACAGACACTATAGGGGCATATTGCTCATGCAGCTATGCCCTCACTTGTGGTATGGTGTACCTGCCTTTAGGGCTCTAATGCCTGCAAGAGGGGTGACTTACCTATGCTGCAGACAGTATGGGTTGGCATTGCACACAGGGATGTCGGCCATGTCAACTCTTTAGTTTGGTCTGCACCAAAACACACAGCCCGTTGTGGCAGTGTGTGGGTGTAAAAATGAGGGGTCCCCCGGGGTGGCATGCCCTCAGAGGCCCTCTCTGGTCACAAGGTACTTGGTACCTGGGGTATTGTTTACAAGGTCCTAGCATGTGGCCCAGAGGTGTTCCAATTGTGGAGACAAAGTTACTGTTTTGGGAAAGAACATAGGCCCTGTAAGACCTATTGGCAGGTACCCAGGGCACAGTCAAGTTGGCATTATGTATATGGCAAAAAGATAAGGGGGTAACCATGCAAAAAGGGGCACTAAAAGACTGAATTCAGACCATTAGGTTGTACAAAACATTATTTTGTTATTTTATTTCTAGAACCAAAAATCACTTCGCGCAGGTGAGTTTCACAGTGGTTTAAAAGTAGCAAAACTCTTCAAGAATGCAGTAATGTTTTGTAAATGCAGTTATATACTTTATAATATTAAGAATGTTTTCTGTAGATGTCAATCAAGAACAGTTGTATGCTTTTCCAGTGATAAGGTTTCACAGTTCAATTCAATAGATAGAACTACAATGCAAATCTAATGAGGAAAACCATGTTAACACCTTCTATGCTCATGACGAGCTCAGCTCGTCATGAGGCACGGTGCTAGTGTGCTAAAGACGAGCTGAGCTCGTCATGAGCCGTGGAACGCTCACACGTGAGGATAATTCCCCTGCTGTGCTGAACGTCCACGGAAATGGGTGTAGGCATGACGAGCTCAGCTAGTCATGAACACACGAGCACTGTGCCTCATGACAAGCTAAGCTCGGCATGAGCACGGGGGTGCTGTGCGCACCCCCGCCCCCAGCACATCGGTGGAATTACCCCCGCTGCGAAGGGGTTAAACAGTTTGCAGGTAAGTACCTAAACTTATCTCCCCAGGCTTTGGGGTTTTAGGACAACACAAGGCAAGGTTTACGACCAGGTAGGCACTGAACTAACAGTGGCACTGGGGCGACTGAGTGCAGAGAACACTGGGCCTAATGTTATCCAATTGAGCCGGGGTACCTCAAAGAGGCATGGTTTGAAGGTAGGTGCCCACAATGTTAAACAGTTTGCAGGTAAGTACTCAACTTACTTCCCCAGGCTTTGGGGGTTTAGAACAACACAAGGGAATGTTTAAGACCAGGTAGGTACTGAACTAACAGCAGCCCTTGGGCGGCTGAGTGAAAAGATCCCTAGACCTAATGTTATCCAATGGAGCTGGGAGTACCTCGAAGAGGCACAGTTTGAAGGTAGGTACACACAATGTTAAACAGTTTGCAGGTAAGTACTCGACTTACTTCCCAAGGCTTTGGGGGTTGAGGAAAACACAGGGTAAGGTTCAAGACCAGGCAGGTACTGCACCACCAGCGGCACTAGGACGGCCGGATGCAGAGGTCGCTGTGCACAATGTTATACAATAGAACCTGGGGGTACTTCAAAGAGGCACGGTTTGCAGGTAGGTAACCACAGTCTTAGGGCAAACGCCCTGGGAATTTAAAGTGAGCACAGTGTGGCCACAAAGCAGCACCAAAGCTACATCACAAGCTGCACAGGAGTGGCTGGGTGTAGTGTTCAAATCAGTGTTGGGCAACTATAGCTTTCCAACGGAGGTTGCTGTTTTTAGAAAGAGGCTGCAGGCTTGCACCAGAAGGCTGGATGAAGGTGACCTACGGGTATGCAGGTAAGTTGGATAGCTGGGGGACCCCATCAGCTGGGCTACATAAAGTTAGGGGACGGGAGATGCAGGGGTGCCTTTTGATTTTGGGGTTTCGCAATTGGTTCCAGTCGCAGTCAGGCTGCAGGCATCAAGGGAGAGAGGTGTTCCTGTATAGGTCAGCCACTGGTACAGACGAGGTCAGGATTGCCCTGGAGACTTCACAGGATAGGTGAGCCATTCGAAATCGAGCCGTGGGCGACTGGTGCAGAGTGTGCTGGGGACACGGATCCGCCTGGATCGGGAGACCTTGAAGTTGGAGTTTCCTTGTTGGACAATTCATGTCCTCGGAAGACGAGTCTTTTTTTAAGGCAGGGCAGGTGTCCAGGGTTCTTGGAAGCTGTATAGCTGCAGGACCTGCTGGTTTCAGTTTGCAGGTCCTCTGAAGCCAAAAACAGGCTGGTAGGGATGGGGCCACAGCAGTTGTTGTTGTCATCTTCACTGCAGCACGGGTTTTTAGTTCTTCCTCTTAGGTTTTCGTATCCACGTATAAGGGGTCGGGGGGCCCATAATACCTAGATTTAGTGGTGTTACAGGGGGGTGAAGGTTGGGACCAATGGGGCCCTTCCCTGGGGTTTCTTCGACTCCACTTATGCTACCTTCCAGTGGGTGGGGGATATGCCTCCTCCTCATTGGGGGAGTCCCCTAATCTTTAAAGATGGAGGGTACTGAGATGTGTGCTTCACTTCACTTCCCTCACCTGAGGGTTAAGGGTGGCAAAGGTGGGCACACCTCCCTTTCTCTGTAGGTTTTCCTGCCGATTCTCCTGCCCCAAGAGGTGTCAGAACCGGCAGGAGCCAACTTCTAATAGCAGCAGAGGCTTGGGGCTAGCTAACAAAGGCAGCAAGCCTTTGAAGCTTCCCGTTCATGGGACCTGCCCATCCTGGGTAGTTTGGTTTGCCCTGTTCCCATCATGCACTGGGACAGGAACAGACTAATTTGCATACAGCCAGGTTCTGAAACTGGGATGGTGCAGTGAGCTAAAAAACGGTGTTGGATCTAGCCCTGATCTCTTGACTGGGTGAGAGTATTCTGTTTAATTCAGAGACTCTGTCCCTCACCACCCCTTGTTGTAAATATTTTTGTCCACCCTAAGCGTGGAAGGGTATACTCAGATGTGAGTCCCTTGCTCATTGCACCATCAGGATTCAAGCAAGCCGGGCCGAAGAGGCTGAAATGCCAGAAACCGGTCCCCGGTAGCTTGTTTCCTTCCCAGTGTAAGAATTGGCTTTTGTAGTTTGGTTTGCCCTGTTCCCATCATGCACTGGGACAGGAACAGACTAATTTGCATACAGCCAGGTTCTGAAACTGGGATGGTGCAGTGAGCTAAAAAACGGTGTTGGATCTAGCCCTGATCTCTTGACTGGGTGAGAGTATTCTGTTTAATTCAGAGACTCTGTCCCTCACCACCCCTTGTTGTAAATATTTTTGTCCACCCTAAGCGTGGAAGGGTATACTCAGATGTGAGTCCCTTGCTCATTGCACCATCAGGATTCAAGCAAGCCGGGCCGAAGAGGCTGAAATGCCAGAAACCGGTCCCCGGTAGCTTGTTTCCTTCCCAGTGTAAGAATTGGCTTTTGTAGTTTGGTTTGCCCTGTTCCCATCATGCACTGGGACAGGAACAGACTAATTTGCATACAGCCAGGTTCTGAAACTGGGATGGTGCAGTGAGCTAAAAAACGGTGTTGGATCTAGCCCTGATCTCTTGACTGGGTGAGAGTATTCTGTTTAATTCAGAGACTCTGTCCCTCACCACCCCTTGTTGTAAATATTTTTGTCCACCCTAAGCGTGGAAGGGTATACTCAGATGTGAGTCCCTTGCTCATTGCACCATCAGGATTCAAGCAAGCCGGGCCGAAGAGGCTGAAATGCCAGAAACCGGTCCCCGGTAGCTTGTTTCCTTCCCAGTGTAAGAATTGGCTTTTGTAGTTTGGTTTGCCCTGTTCCCATCATGCACTGGGACAGGAACAGACTAATTTGCATACAGCCAGGTTCTGAAACTGGGATGGTGCAGTGAGCTAAAAAACGGTGTTGGATCTAGCCCTGATCTCTTGACTGGGTGAGAGTATTCTGTTTAATTCAGAGACTCTGTCCCTCACCACCCCTTGTTGTAAATATTTTTGTCCACCCTAAGCGTGGAAGGGTATACTCAGATGTGAGTCCCTTGCTCATTGCACCATCAGGATTCAAGCAAGCCGGGCCGAAGAGGCTGAAATGCCAGAAACCGGTCCCCGGTAGCTTGTTTCCTTCCCAGTGTAAGAATTGGCTTTTGTAGTTTGGTTTGCCCTGTTCCCATCATGCACTGGGACAGGAACAGACTAATTTGCATACAGCCAGGTTCTGAAACTGGGATGGTGCAGTGAGCTAAAAAACGGTGTTGGATCTAGCCCTGATCTCTTGACTGGGTGAGAGTATTCTGTTTAATTCAGAGACTCTGTCCCTCACCACCCCTTGTTGTAAATATTTTTGTCCACCCTAAGCGTGGAAGGGTATACTCAGATGTGAGTCCCTTGCTCATTGCACCATCAGGATTCAAGCAAGCCGGGCCGAAGAGGCTGAAATGCCAGAAACCGGTCCCCGGTAGCTTGTTTCCTTCCCAGTGTAAGAATTGGCTTTTGTAGTTTGGTTTGCCCTGTTCCCATCATGCACTGGGACAGGAACAGACTAATTTGCATACAGCCAGGTTCTGAAACTGGGATGGTGCAGTGAGCTAAAAAACGGTGTTGGATCTAGCCCTGATCTCTTGACTGGGTGAGAGTATTCTGTTTAATTCAGAGACTCTGTCCCTCACCACCCCTTGTTGTAAATATTTTTGTCCACCCTAAGCGTGGAAGGGTATACTCAGATGTGAGTCCCTTGCTCATTGCACCATCAGGATTCAAGCAAGCCGGGCCGAAGAGGCTGAAATGCCAGAAACCGGTCCCCGGTAGCTTGTTTCCTTCCCAGTGTAAGAATTGGCTTTTGTAGTTTGGTTTGCCCTGTTCCCATCATGCACTGGGACAGGAACAGACTAATTTGCATACAGCCAGGTTCTGAAACTGGGATGGTGCAGTGAGCTAAAAAACGGTGTTGGATCTAGCCCTGATCTCTTGACTGGGTGAGAGTATTCTGTTTAATTCAGAGACTCTGTCCCTCACCACCCCTTGTTGTAAATATTTTTGTCCACCCTAAGCGTGGAAGGGTATACTCAGATGTGAGTCCCTTGCTCATTGCACCATCAGGATTCAAGCAAGCCGGGCCGAAGAGGCTGAAATGCCAGAAACCGGTCCCCGGTAGCTTGTTTCCTTCCCAGTGTAAGAATTGGCTTTTGTAGTTTGGTTTGCCCTGTTCCCATCATGCACTGGGACAGGAACAGACTAATTTGCATACAGCCAGGTTCTGAAACTGGGATGGTGCAGTGAGCTAAAAAACGGTGTTGGATCTAGCCCTGATCTCTTGACTGGGTGAGAGTATTCTGTTTAATTCAGAGACTCTGTCCCTCACCACCCCTTGTTGTAAATATTTTTGTCCACCCTAAGCGTGGAAGGGTATACTCAGATGTGAGTCCCTTGCTCATTGCACCATCAGGATTCAAGCAAGCCGGGCCGAAGAGGCTGAAATGCCAGAAACCGGTCCCCGGTAGCTTGTTTCCTTCCCAGTGTAAGAATTGGCTTTTGTAGTTTGGTTTGCCCTGTTCCCATCATGCACTGGGACAGGAACAGACTAATTTGCATACAGCCAGGTTCTGAAACTGGGATGGTGCAGTGAGCTAAAAAACGGTGTTGGATCTAGCCCTGATCTCTTGACTGGGTGAGAGTATTCTGTTTAATTCAGAGACTCTGTCCCTCACCACCCCTTGTTGTAAATATTTTTGTCCACCCTAAGCGTGGAAGGGTATACTCAGATGTGAGTCCCTTGCTCATTGCACCATCAGGATTCAAGCAAGCCGGGCCGAAGAGGCTGAAATGCCAGAAACCGGTCCCCGGTAGCTTGTTTCCTTCCCAGTGTAAGAATTGGCTTTTGTAGTTTGGTTTGCCCTGTTCCCATCATGCACTGGGACAGGAACAGACTAATTTGCATACAGCCAGGTTCTGAAACTGGGATGGTGCAGTGAGCTAAAAAACGGTGTTGGATCTAGCCCTGATCTCTTGACTGGGTGAGAGTATTCTGTTTAATTCAGAGACTCTGTCCCTCACCACCCCTTGTTGTAAATATTTTTGTCCACCCTAAGCGTGGAAGGGTATACTCAGATGTGAGTCCCTTGCTCATTGCACCATCAGGATTCAAGCAAGCCGGGCCGAAGAGGCTGAAATGCCAGAAACCGGTCCCCGGTAGCTTGTTTCCTTCCCAGTGTAAGAATTGGCTTTTGTAGTTTGGTTTGCCCTGTTCCCATCATGCACTGGGACAGGAACAGACTAATTTGCATACAGCCAGGTTCTGAAACTGGGATGGTGCAGTGAGCTAAAAAACGGTGTTGGATCTAGCCCTGATCTCTTGACTGGGTGAGAGTATTCTGTTTAATTCAGAGACTCTGTCCCTCACCACCCCTTGTTGTAAATATTTTTGTCCACCCTAAGCGTGGAAGGGTATACTCAGATGTGAGTCCCTTGCTCATTGCACCATCAGGATTCAAGCAAGCCGGGCCGAAGAGGCTGAAATGCCAGAAACCGGTCCCCGGTAGCTTGTTTCCTTCCCAGTGTAAGAATTGGCTTTTGTAGTTTGGTTTGCCCTGTTCCCATCATGCACTGGGACAGGAACAGACTAATTTGCATACAGCCAGGTTCTGAAACTGGGATGGTGCAGTGAGCTAAAAAACGGTGTTGGATCTAGCCCTGATCTCTTGACTGGGTGAGAGTATTCTGTTTAATTCAGAGACTCTGTCCCTCACCACCCCTTGTTGTAAATATTTTTGTCCACCCTAAGCGTGGAAGGGTATACTCAGATGTGAGTCCCTTGCTCATTGCACCATCAGGATTCAAGCAAGCCGGGCCGAAGAGGCTGAAATGCCAGAAACCGGTCCCCGGTAGCTTGTTTCCTTCCCAGTGTAAGAATTGGCTTTTGTAGTTTGGTTTGCCCTGTTCCCATCATGCACTGGGACAGGAACAGACTAATTTGCATACAGCCAGGTTCTGAAACTGGGATGGTGCAGTGAGCTAAAAAACGGTGTTGGATCTAGCCCTGATCTCTTGACTGGGTGAGAGTATTCTGTTTAATTCAGAGACTCTGTCCCTCACCACCCCTTGTTGTAAATATTTTTGTCCACCCTAAGCGTGGAAGGGTATACTCAGATGTGAGTCCCTTGCTCATTGCACCATCAGGATTCAAGCAAGCCGGGCCGAAGAGGCTGAAATGCCAGAAACCGGTCCCCGGTAGCTTGTTTCCTTCCCAGTGTAAGAATTGGCTTTTGTAGTTTGGTTTGCCCTGTTCCCATCATGCACTGGGACAGGAACAGACTAATTTGCATACAGCCAGGTTCTGAAACTGGGATGGTGCAGTGAGCTAAAAAACGGTGTTGGATCTAGCCCTGATCTCTTGACTGGGTGAGAGTATTCTGTTTAATTCAGAGACTCTGTCCCTCACCACCCCTTGTTGTAAATACATCCTGGGGGAGGAGGCATGACACCTCTGCCCAGGATGTGCTTTGTTTCAGGACCCAGAGAGGTGGCAGATTGCGGGTAGCCATTCAGGAACCACTCCAGGGATGGTTGTTTTCCATCGCGCATCTCTAAGCCCCATGAGTGCATTTTATAATAAATCCAACACTGGCATCAGTGTGGGGTTAATGTGCTGTGAAGTTTGGTACCAAACTTCTCAGTCTTCAGTAAAGCCATCATGGAGCTGTGGAGTTTGTTCTGACAAACTCCCAGCCCATGTGCTCAAAGTGGCTTCACTGCACTTACAATGTCTGTGAATGGCCCAGACACTGTAGGGGCATATTGTTCATGCAGCTATGCCCTCCCCTGTGGGGCACCCTGCCTTAAGGGCTGTAATGCCTGCTAGAGGGGCGACTTACCCATGCTACAGGCAGTGTGGGTGGGCATTGCACATGGGTATGTGGGCCATGTCGACTCTTTAGTTTGGGCTGCACCAAAACATGCAGCCTACAGTGGCTGTGTGTGGGTGTTAAGGTGAGGGGTCTCTGAGGGTGGCATGCCCTCAGAATCTCTCTCTGGTCACAAGTGCACCAGGGGTACAATTTACAAGGAACTTGCATGTGGCCCAGAGGTGTGCCAGTTGTGGATTCAAAGGTACAGTTTTTGGAAATAATATTGGCCCGGTAAGCCTGATTGGCAGGGACCAAGGGCACGCTCAGTCAAGTTGGCATTGTGTATCTGGCAAAAAGGTAAGGAGTAACCATGCAAAAAGAGTCACTCAAAGACTGAATTCAGAGCATTAGGTTGTAGAAAACATTGTCACTTTGTTATTGTATTTCTAGAACCAAGAATCACTTAGTGCAGGTAAGTTTCACAGTGGTGTGAAAGTAGTAATACTTTTCAAGAATGCATTAATGGTTTTGTAAATGCAGTTATATAGTTTACAGTATTAAGAATGTTTTCTGTAGATTCAATCAAGTACAGTTGTATGCTTTTGCAGTGATAAGGCTAGACAGTTCAGTGCAATAGATAAAACTACGATGCAATCCTACAGAGGAAAACAGTTTGCAGGTAAGTACTGAACTTACTTCCCCAGGCTTTGGGGGTTTAGAACAACACAGGGCAACGTTCAAGACCAGGTAGGTACTGCACCACCAGCGACACTAAGGGCGGCTGGAGGCAGAGGTAACTCGGCACAATGTTATCCAATAGACCCTGGGGGTACCTCGAAGAGGAACGGTTTGCAGGTAGGTACCAACGTTCTTATGGCAAATGCCCTGGGAGTTGAAGTTAGCACAGGGGGGGTCACAATGCAGCACCAAAGCTACACCACCAGCGGGACAGGGCAGTTGGTTGCAGGGTGCAAATCAGCGTCTGACGCCCACTGTTTTCCACTGGAGGGTGTCAGTTTCGGGAAGAGGCTGCAGCCTTGGACCATGAAGCTGTAAGAAGGCGATCAACGACTGGGCAGGTAAGGTGAATAGCTGGGGAACACCTGGGCACCGCCAGCTGGGCTCTCCAAAGTCGGGGACGGAGGATGCAGGGGTGCCTTTTGGTGTCAGGGTTTTCTCCTCTGGTTCTTGTTACTGTTGGGGAGACCCTATGAACAAGAGTCAGTTGCTGATAGCAGCAGGGGTAGCTAACCAAGGAAGCTGGTCTTGTAAGCTTCCCCTTCATGGATCCTGACCATCCTGGGGAAGCCGGCATGACACCTTTGCCCAGGATGTGCTGTGTTTCAGGACCCAGGAATAGAGGCTCTCTATGCAGAAGCCAAAAACTGTCTAGAGGTGTATATGGTGGGTAGCCATTCAGGAACCCCCCAAGGGGCTTGTCGTTTTCTAGGGGGCATCTCTAAGAAGCCCCATAAGTGCATTTTACATTAAATCCAACACTGGCATCAATGTGGGCTTAATGTGCTGAGAAGTTTGGTATCAAATTTCTCTTCAGTTAAGCCACCATAGAGCTGTGAAGTGTGTTCTGACAAACTCTCAGTCCACGTACTCAAAATGGCTTCACTGCACTTACAATGTCTGTGAATGGCACAGGCACTGTAGTGGCATATTGCTAATGCAACTATGCTCTCACTTGTAGTATGGTGTACCTTCCTTTAGGGCTGTAATGCCTGCAAGAGGGCTGACTTACCCATGCTGCAGGCAGTGTGGGTGGGCATTGCACAAAGGGATGTCGGCCACGTCAACTCTTTAGTTTGGTCGGCAGCAAACAACGCAGCCTGAAGTGGCAGCGTGTGGTTGTTAAGGTGAGGGGTCTTTGAGGGTAGCATGCCCTCAGAGGCCCTCTCTGGTCGCAAGGCACTTGGGACCTGGGTTACCGTTTACAAGGTACTCGCATGTGACCCAGAGGTGTGCCAATTGTGGAGACAGAGGTGCTGTATTGAGAAAGAACATAGGTCCTGTAAACCCGATTTGCAGGTGTCCAGGGCACAGTCAAGTTTGCATCATGTTTCTGGTAAAAAGGTAAGGGGGTGACCATGCAAAAAGGGGCACTCAAAGACTGAATTCAGACTATTAGGTTGTACAAAACATTGTTATTTTGTTATTTTATTTCTAGAATCAAAAATCACTTGGCGCAGGTAAGTTTCACAGTTTTAAAAGTAGCAAAACTTTTCAATAATGCAGTAATGTTTTGTAAATGCAGTTATATACTGTATCAACTTAAGAATGTTTTCTGTCAATTAAGTACAGTTGTATGCTTTTGCAGTGATAAGGTTTGGCATTTCAATGCAATAGATAGAACTACAATGCAAATCTATTGAGGAAAACAATGCTAAACAGTTTGCAGGTAAGTTCCTTAACTTATCTCCCCAGGCTTTAGGGTTTTAGGACAACACAAGGCAAGGTTTAAGACCAGGTAGGTACTGAACTAATAGCTGCACTGGGGCAGTTTTGCAGTGAATACTGGGCCTAATGCTATCCAATGGAGCCGGTGGGGTACCTCAAAGAGGCACCATTTGTAGGTAGGTACCCACAATGTTAAACAGTTTGCAGGTTAGTACTTACTTACTTCCCCAGGCTTTGGGGGTTTAGGACAACACAGGCCAGGTTTGAGACCAGGTAGATATTGAACTAACAGCGGCCCTTGGGCAGCTGAGTGCAGAGGTCACTGTGCACAATGTTATCCAATAGAGCCTGTGGGTACTTCGAAGAGGCACGATTTGCAGGTAGGTACCCACGGTCTTAGGGCAAACGTCTGGAGATTAAAGTGAGCACAGGGTGGCCACAAAGCAGCGCCAAAGCTACACCAGCAGCGGCACAGGAATGGCTGGGTGTTGGGTTCAAATCAGTGTCGAGCAACTATTGCTTTCCAACGGAGGTCGTCGTTTTCAGAAAAAGACTCCAGGCTTGGACCCGGAGGCTGGATAAAGGCGACCTACATGTGTGCAGGTAAGTTGGATAGCTGGGGGACACCATTAGCTGGGCTCCATAAAGTCAGGGGGCGGAAGATGCAGTGGTGCCTTTTGGTGTTAGGGTTTCGGAACTGATTCCAGTTGCAGTCAGACTGCAAGCATCAAGGGGGAAAGGTGTTCCTGCATAGGACAGCCACTGATACACTCTAGGCCAGGATTGCCATTGAGACTTCACAGGATAGGTGAGCCACTCGAAATCAGGCCGTGGGCGACTGGCTCAGAGTGTGCTGGGGCGCTGATCCGCCTGGTTCAGGATTTCTTGAAGTTGGAGTATCTTTGTTGGACAATTCATGTCCTCGGAAGACGAGTCTTTTTTAAGCATGGGCGAATTTTGCAAATCTGGCGTTCGCGAATTTGCGTATTTGCAAACTCGCAATCCGCAAAATCCGCGAACTCGCGAATTTGCGAGGTTTTTTTTGTGTTCGCAAGGGTTTCTGCCAGTTCGCGAGGGTTTTGTACCAGTTTGCAATTGCAAACTTACTTGTCGGCTAGCAACGGTCGCAACTATGTTGTTTCTACGTCTGGTTCATCATCACAGGTTCACAGCACCCTCTGTTTCACCACTGCCACCCTCTGATTCACCCATGCCACCCTCTGGTACATCACTGCCACCCTCTGATTCATCACTGTAGATTATGGGGGGAAAAGCAAGCACACCTGCCCTGCTTCAACTGACATGAATTAATTTGGGGTTGATTAATGTGTCACTGAATTTAAACTTCCTGTCTGGCACCTGCTTCCTTATCTGTAATTTGCTTTCTGTTGCAGTGCAATTTTTTTTCCCAGGACCTTTGTGGCTTACTTGTAGCTATTCTATGAGCCTGCTGTGAGGGTCAGAGCAGGGTCATAGAATAGTTGCAAGTAGGCAACTGAACTCTGGAGGGGCCCCTCAGGAAGCACTACAGGGAATGGTTACTAATGATGAGTTTGAACTTTTGCACCTGCTGAGTGCTTTCAGTTTTGCAAAACTCGTTTTTCTGCAGAACAGCAACTGTAATGCCCCAAACAAACGTAGGCAACTGAACTCTGGAGGGGCCCCTCAGGAAGCACTACAGGGAATGGTTACTAATGATGAGTGAACTTTTGCACCTGCTGAGTGCTTTCAGTTTTGCAAAACTCGTTTTTCTGCAGAACAGCAACTGTAATGCCCCAAACAAACTTACTTGTGAAAGTTGATTTCTAATCCAAAAGTGATCCAAAGAAAGTCAAAAAGGCCTCAAATCCAAAAAAGTGCAGGCAAATGTCAACCTGAGGAGTTGTTCCGATAAAAATCATTTTCAGAAGGTTTATGCTGCTTGCTGGTGGATTTCTTGTGCAGAATTGCAAATTTTGTAATTTCGCGAGTGCGAGATTGTTGCTGCCCGCCGCATCTACATGTTGGCAATTGCAAACTCTCGCGATGCGTCGCCAAACTCCCACGGGATCCCGCAGCAAGATCCAAAATGGCGCAGCACTCGCAAAATATCCAGAAAAACAACTCGGCAAACGTTGAATGACGGTAAGTGAACGCCGCACGTCGCAATATTGTATCACCAAGCAAAAAAATCCGCTGCGTGCGAATTTGCGGATTTTCGGTAAATTCACGAGAGTTCGCGGATTGCAAATGTACCGAAAATCCGCAAAATCCGCGAGCGGAACGGATTTTCCGCCCATGCTTATTCTTTTTTGAAGGCAGGGCAGGTCTTCAGGGTTCTTGGAAGCTGATTAGCTGCAGGACTCGCTGGTTTCAGCTCGCAGGTTCTCTGAAGCAGAAGACAGGCTGGTAGGGATGGGGCCACAGCAGTTGTCGTTGTCATCTTCACTGCAGCACAGCTCTTTGGTTCTTCCTCTTATGTTTCATATCTAAGGATTAAGGTGCCCCTAAATACCTAGATTTAGGAGACCAATGGGGGCCTTACTTGGGGTCTTTTCACCCCCACTTATGCCACCCTCCAGTGGAGGGGCATATGCCTCGTCCTCTTTGGGGGAGTACCCTCATCTTTCAAGATGGAGGGGACTGAGATGTGTGCTTCACTTCGCCTCCCTCACCTGAGGGTTGGGGTTTGCAAAGGTGAGCACACCTCCCTTTCTCTGTAGGTTTTATAGCCGATCCTCCTGCCCCAAGAGGGGTCAGAACCAACAGGTGCCAACTCCTGATAGCAGCAGAGGTTTGGGGCTAGCTAATAAAGGCAGCAAGCCTTTAAAGCTTCCAGTTCGTGGAACCTGCCCATCGTGGGGGAGGAAGCATGACACCTCTGCCCAGGATGTGTTTTCTATCAGGACCCCCAAGAGGTGGCAGATGGCGGCTAGCCATTCAGGAACTACTCTAGAGAATGGTCATTTTCCAGCGGGAATCTCTAAGATTTCCTCTGAGTGCATTTTCCATTAAATGCAACACTGGCATCAGAGTGGGTCTAAAGTGCTGAGAAGTTTGGTACCAAACTTCTCAGTCTTCAGTAAAGTCACCATGGAGGTGTGAGGTTTCTGCTGACAAACTCCCAGCCCATGTGCTCAAAATGGCTTAACTGCACTTACAATGTCTGTGAATGGCACGGACACTGTAGCGTCATATTGTTCATGCAGCTATGCTCTAGCCTATGGTACAGTGCACCCTGCCTCTATGGCTGTACGACTTGCTAGAGGGGTGACTTACCCAAGCCACAGGCAGTGTGGTTGGGCATGGCACACAGGGATGTATGCCATCTCGACTCTTCAGTTTTGTCTGCACCAAAACACGCAGCCTACCATGGCAGGTTATGGTTGTTATGGTGAGTGGGTCTCTGAGGTTAACATCATACATGCTGCAAACCTCAGACTCCCTCTCTGGTCACAAGACCCTTGGTACCAGAGGTACTTTTTACAATGGACTTGCATGTGGCCCAGAGGCTTGCCAATCGTGGAGAAAAAGGTACAGTATTGGGAAAGGACACAGGCCCTTGGAGTCTGATTGACAGGGACCCAGGGCACACTCAGTCAAGTTGGCAACATGTATCTGGCAAAATGTTAGGGGGTATCCATGCAAAAAGGGCACTTTCCTACAAAGTTCACATAGTTTTCCATGGAATTGTTGAGTCCAGGCAGGCAGGCACCGCACAGAGTACAGGCAGAGTGCTCACTTGGCAGACTCCTAATTTAGTTCAGGCACAGAGTCCCCCATGCACTGTAGGTGCTGGACGTAAGGTCAATACTTCATTTGTTTCCATTAACTACTTCCACCATTTTCTGGAGGAACATTTATTTGAGGAAATTAAGCACCAAACACATTTACATGCCTTTCATTTTCTGAGGAATCATGAAGGCACTCTGTTGCCTTAATCTGGGGCACACCTTGAGACTCCCCTGTCACTTGTGGAGTTAAAAGAAATTCTGAGCCTAACACTGAACATGGGAAACCTACACAATCCAACTGTACAGTCTTTCTACTCATGCAGTTTGGGCAACACTCAGCTCCGCACTGGTCATCAGCACAGCTAGGTTTTTGATTTCAGAGTCTATGTTGCTTTTCAATGATTTTTCAGCTGCATTGCCCCAGGATCACCCATACCATGACAGACTGTTCAAAATATAGCCTGTTGTGGAACTTTTGTCTGCCAAGTTTCTAAAGATTTACGGGTCATCCGCCATAATATAAATTGCCCCTTAAACCTTTGTCTTGAGTGATGCTCCTTACAGCGGGATTAGTTTGAGGCTGAAGCCCCCACAACAGATGCACAGTGGAGGTGTGAACAGTCTGCACTTTCACTATAAACAGCCAAATCTGATAGAAATCAGGAAGAGAGACAATGGGCTGTTCACCTTCTAAGGAACTTTCACAACCTGAGACTAGATACTGCAGGCCAAATGCACTAAGTGGAGAGCAATTATAGTCCCAGACTGCACTGTATGAGTCTACTCCCAATTTTTATTATTCATCCGTGAATCCAGGTTTATCCAATGCTTTATTTATGGTGCAACTATTTACAAATCTTTTTAACTGTTTTCCAAGTATATTACATTATCTCAGAACAACATAAGGTACCTCCTTTGTCGTCAATCAACTACTAATGCATTTCGGACAAACTGTGCTTCAGGGGAGATGCTCTTATATTTCTGAAATACAAAATATAACTATTGTCAACTGAGGAAGCCTGATGCATGATTACCAAAACAAATACATACCACTTGAACGTTTAGCATGTGTTTAAGGTTTGTAGACAGAATGCCTACCAGACCAATGTGACAAAATATTGGAAAAGGTTTCATTTAGGTTGAAATTAGAGTGTTTGTGAACTAGAACTAATAGATTCTGCAGTTCCACAACCCTATCGTCAACCAAATGACTGTTCCATCAGCAGTTCTCTGTATCAGAAAGGACCTACTCGGATCTATAAGGGGGAGGCTTGTCTCAACTTTTCCCACTTCAGTGTCTGGGTTCCCTTCCTCCTTTCTCAGAAATGTCAGAAAAACATTTCCACTGGCAAAGCATACTCATAGCCATGTTGTGCATATGAACAGTCAAGGGCTTCTAACCTGTGGCACTCTGTTCACTCATACACTGCACACCACCACACTAGCATACACACACATACTTAAGTGCATAGGATCTTAGTGCTACGACCCAAGATCACAATGACCAGCAGAACACTTATGCTGCCACCACTGTGCAACACGTGTGAAGCACCTGACCGGGACAGTAGTCCAGCTGTCAACATGAGGATTTTGCTTGGTGCGCCCCTCAAAGTTCAGGACCAGCATAAGTCCAGTACCTCTCGCAAGTCAATGTCAAGCCTAGAATTCTGAATACACACTGCATTAGTGACTCACCATGCAAACTTCAACTATTTCCCTCAATCATCATGTAAAGTTGGCTAACTAAGCCTTTGTGTGACAACATCACTGACAACTTTCACAACCATACGCCAAAACAATAACTCACTAATACTTAACCAACTGATTGACACTGTCACCACCCCATTTCATGCGCCTGCTATTTACAATGGACCTGAACCCACAAAAGCTTTATTTTAAGATCTTGACAACATTTAAGGTCACCTTCACACTCTGGTCCCTCTGAAAATTCTTAGGGTTTGGGTTTGTAACAGATATACAAACACTCACATACAGAATACAATCTCCTCTCTGCTTCATGCTGACCAGATACTCATTAATATTCACGAATGCTCCACTCACAACACAACAACCTCATACTGACCTCTGGACACAGAGGCTACTTCTGGCCCTCCATGTCCACATTCCTTTGATCATGCCTGCATGCACATACCAGTTACACTACTTCCATGATGATTCACTGAGTGTCAACTCATCCATCTTTAGATATAAAATCATGTACCTTATTCCTGCTTGCTGTACCACAGTGCACAACAATCTCTCTACTTCGGCCAGTCCCAACATCTTCTATGACCTCAGAAACACACTTCCCTCACTCTTAGATCCACACTTCCATCTCAGAACTGTTAATCCTCCAGCACCACATGCAGAGCAATGGATCCTTTTTGATGTCCAATCTCTGAATGCCAAGCTACAATCACGAGTTCAGTGCTGGAATCAACCCTGTACCCCTCAATACCTGGAAACTTACAAAAGCCCACTCCTTGTCCTTGCTATAACTTGACAAAACCAAACATTTTTCAATCACAAATATTTATCTTCGCTCCAGAGTCATCCCAACTCTTTGTGCAATACCTCTAGCTCTCTTAATCACCCCATACTCGTATAACCACAACTATTGCACAGCATCTGCCTCAAGGCATACAATCAACATAAGAGCAATTCAACATTGCCAGCCCTTCATACAGTCACCTCAAGCATGCGTAACAGGCTGCAAAGTAGGCCTTCTTCTAAACAAATCATTGTGAGCTACCTGTCCATACTTCAACTTGGTGACACTTGAACAACTGACCATTAGCATCATTGTCCCATTTTAGGCACACATTGTCATCTTCCATCCACCCAGACTTTCAAGAATTTAGAACAACATCCGAGATCAACTAAACCCCTTTGCCACTGGTTATATTTGGAAACTGTACTCAACTAAAGAACGACAACAACAACACACTCTTCTCACAACTTCTTGTTGACCGTAAGCTAAACATTACATATTCCATTCAATCACACTGCAATCCTCTTGACTGCATACAAATCCCTCAGCACATCAACAATTCTCAAATCTCCTTGTGTTTATCCTCCTTTGACCACATCCTCATCCACTTGTTCCTCATAGTACCTCCACCCAGTAGTCACCTAAATCACCCGTCTCCAGACATCCCTGATTACCACAACACAGTGCACAACAATCCCATTATTTCACCTGATCCCAGCTCCTTCAGTAACCTCACAACACACTACACTTAACATTAGACTCACACTTCCCTTTGTGAATTATGATGTTATAAGCACTTTACCCTGCATCTTTCCTAGCACTGATCTTTAATAATTAAAGTGCGATCCCAGATGTGCAGCTGGAAAAAATATCAAAGTCCTGAAACATTTGCCCTCACCACTGCTCTTATCTAAAACCCAATCAAACTAATACTGAAATCTCAGCTTCATTCCAGCCTTATCAAAACCTTAATCTCTTACCTTAACATTATTGCTCCCTGACTACACAAATCTAACATATTTCCTGCACGTATTGCCAGTAAAGCTGTTGAATAATTTCACTCAAATATGTGCATAATGGCCACACTGCTATATTAAACAATCATCTTCACTCTAACACCCCAAAAGACAAACACCAAAAGCCACTTCTTTCACATCCGTACCCACAACCTCAACTACTGAATGGCATCCCATTCTCAAATCAGATAATCAAAATGCTGTTGAAATGTTGCCATGGAAGACGACATACAGATACATGAATGCACTTTGATGGCATTCTAATGAATAAACTGGGCAATGTATTTTATTTGTTAATGTAATTATTTAGGATGTCTTTAAAATGCCTCATTAATAAATGCGTGTTTTTCAAAAAAATATGTAGCAGACAGCTATATTGAATACTGAACAGTAACAAGGCCCAAAGGCCTTTCTTTCAACCTTTGCTCATAGTGGAGCGGTACTGTGCGTCTTCTTAGCACTGATGTCATCTTAGAAATGTGCTGACTATAAGATGTTTGCTTAACTTTTCACACCATGTTAGATCATTGCAATAGAATACTATGAGCTTAGTAGATTTGTATAGAATAAATGGTGAGATAAACTTTTGTAAAATATTGCTTCCAAATAAAATATATACATGTCTCTCTGTTGCTGACTAGCTTTCGTCTACACAATGAGTTTAAAGAGCATCATTAGCTTAGGTAAGAGGGTTCTCATGAGAACCCCCCCCCTCATGTAACAAACATAATTTGTATCAAACTTGGAAGACAAGTGCAGACTGTGGAAATTGACAGAAAATGCTTCGCGCGACTGTCAACACCATCACATGGACGACATGGACGATTTTTATTCTTCATCAAGTGAAGAAGCCTTTGTATAATTATGCAATTTCAGAAAACCTATATTAATGAGTGTTCCTAGTATAAACACACTTCCTATTCCTTTGCCTTGTCCAGTGGTCACACTGCTGGATTATTCCCTGTCCATAGACTCTTCTTTATCAAGAGTTGATTCCTTTGGCTATTCTTGTCTGAAGCAGTTTAGCTTTAAACTGAATGATCAACAATATTCAAATGCCTCCATCTCCATTGCAGAATACCATACGTCACCACTCACCCCCCCACAAGACAAATGCAACACGTTGTTTATTCTTCCATTAGCTGTGTCCAAAACCTCAAAAACGTACATTACTAGAATCCATGGTAAACGTAGTGTGACATTTAGCACCAACAGGATTGTTACAATTAGCCTTGTTGGTACATTCCGTCCACCCCCACTCCCTGCCCCTGTTGGACTCTTCCACCCTGAAGCTCCCTGTGGAATGTTGGTGTGTTCTCTAGTGAGGAGAGTGGATAGTCTTTAAACAGTTATCTTTTAATCTTCTGCGTCCTGTCATTCTTCAGGAGGCAGTATTGACTATCTCCCCTTTGAGTACTCTCTCCACACGTGAAGAAGGAACAGTATAAGCATATATCACCGCACCTGGACTACCTTTATCTTGCCAGGAGGGGCGAGAGGAGTTTAGATCGTGTGAGGCATAGCGTGTTGATGCCTTTGAACTGGGTAAGGCTTGGAGTACAGCCTGAGAATAAGATCTAATGTATTAAGGATGATAGAAATGGTATGCGGACGAAAGCCAAAAGCAAGTCAAAAGTTGTATGAGCAGAGGAAACCTGTCCCCGTTGGTGTGTGCGTCGAGTGAAAAGTGCCGTGAGGAAGAAACAACTCTTCTATGCACCCGCTAGCCCCACACGTACCTGCTCTGTTGCGGGAGTATCGTGGTGTGTGAAAAATAAGAAGGTGTGCCGTCCGTTGATTTGGATCTGTAGCGGGATGTCAGCGAGCGATTTCCTGGTGCTACGACAAGGTTCCCTGTCAGGTGCAGACGGCAAGTGTCTCGGGTTGGCGCCTGCGCCCAATCCCATTGTCAGCCGGCAGGAAGCTGATTGCCGGGTTTGTCGAGTGTTTTCTGACTAACAAAAATTTACATGTGCATCAGGAGCTCAGGGCCGTCTATTTCCTGTCACTAGCCTCAGAGGATCAGCTGTATCCGGTGTTTTCGATTCCGGCCGGCGCACCAGGGGCTAAGGAGCGGCATTTCCAGTCAGGACGAGGTTTCATTTTGCGAACTTTATCTAAAGACTTACAAGCGGAGTCGGGTGAGAAGGAATAGAAGTAAGAGACTTGTGAAACGGCAAGCCATTGTCAGACAGTTGGTGCTACGCGGAATTGAGTGGTCTCCCACCTATATCCAGAGTAACTTTTATTGTGCAGCATTTTTCCATTTTGTTGCATTTTTATAGTAAAACTGGGTCCTGCTGGAAAATGTTCCTGTACTAGAAAAGTCATTACCAGTTTAAAGCTGTGTAGTACTGTAGCTGTAGGTGTTATTTTAGTCCCTCCTGTTTAACTGTTTCTGGGTCATCTTTTTCCCCTCTCAAAATGGCAGCAGCAAGCATGAATCAACCCCGCCTTTCCTGAATGACATAGGGGAACCCGAGATTAGCTGGAAAGAATGGGTGAAACTTTTTGAGTCGTATCTTATAGCCATAGGTGGACAGAGGTTCAATTGTGTAAGAAAACAACATATTTTGCTCCATAATTTGGGTGTACAAGGGCGTAAAGTGTATGAATCACTACCTGTGCCAGAGCAAGATGGTAATGCTGTTGGAGAGGTTGATGTGTATGTGCAGACCATGGAGAAATTAGAAAAGCACTTCGGGGATAAAATCAATGTGGTTCTAGAGCGCCACAATTTTTTTAAAAGGTGTCAAGGCAAACAGGAGTCAGTACAGAATTATATCGCAGTGTTGTGGGGACTGACACAGTTATGTGAGTTTGGTGATCACACAGACTCTTTAATAAGAGATCAACTGGTGAGGTGCACTAATAATCCACGCATCCAGGAGAAACTATTGGCAAAAAATCCAGGGCTAAGAGAAGCTATTGAAATAGCCAAGTCAGTGGAACACACAGCAAAGTACGTAAAAGAAATGAAGCCAGATGGGGAGGTAGTGGCTACTATTGATAATGTAGAAGACAGGAATGATGTGTATAAGATGAAGTTTAAGGAAAATGCTAACACCAAGATAGATTACAGAGAGAAGGGTCCCAAGTGTTACCGGTGTGGTAGCAACAACCATTTTGCCACTTACTTCCAATGCCCAGCCAGGTATGTCACTTGTAAGAAATGCAATAGGAGGGGGCATTTTGCCAGGGTGTGTCGGGATGGAGATTTACACACTAGAGATCAAGAAAAGAATACAGAAAGGGCCACAAGTAGAGAAGTGAAATGCATTGAACAAAAAATGGAAACATTTATTTTGCAAGTAAAAGATGTCAGCGACACTGTGAATTCTATTTATCCAAAATGTGATGTATTAATTAATGATGATCTAGTTGAAATGTTTGCAGATTCCTGTTCTCCGTTCACTTTAATAAATAAGGATGATTATGTTTCCACAGGCAAGAATAAGATTAGTGAGCTGAAAACCCCAGATATTTCCCCCTCAGGATACAACAAGGGTAATATTCCTCTTTTGGGCATGAAGGATGTGCAGCTACAATTCAAGGATAGGAAAACCTATGGGACAGTATATGTAGTGAAGTCGGGTTCTAATCTTTTAGGATGGGTACATCAAAAGGAGTTGGGAATCATACTGGACCCTAATAGTGCTGAACAAGTTTTACTCACAGAGAAGTTTCTGGGGGCAGAAAAGATTTGTGATGAATTTAAACAGCTCTTCAAAGAGGAACTGGGATGTCTGCACAATTTTCAGCATAGGATTAAATGAAAGCATAATGCAAAACCTGTGGTGCACAGCCTGCGCACAGTGCCTTTTAAACTCAAAGAGCCTCTAGAAAATGAGCTGCGCAAGTTATGCGACTTGGATATAATTCAACCCATAGACTGTTCTGAGTGGTTGGCTCCGAAAGTTCTCGCCGCCAAATCCAATGGAGAAGGCATCCGCCTCTGTGTGGACTTGCGCAGTCTAAATGACTGTATATGGGTAGAAAGACATCATTTGCCAGTAATAAATGAAATGCTAAGCACCATGGGCCCGCAAGGTATTTCAGTGTAATAGATCTATCCATGGCGTACCACCAGATCGAACTACATCCAGATTCGAGGCCAGTCACGGCGTTTATCACACCTTTCGGAGCATTCATGTTCAAAAGGATGCCCTTTGGCCTTGCATCGGCTGCTGCAATTTTCCAAAGAGCTATGCAGAAGATCCTGGAAGGTGTGGAACGCACAATGTGCTTCCAAGATGATATATTTGTCTGTGGAAAAAATTCAGAAGAACACGATGGGGTATTGAGGCAAGTCTTTCAAAGACTCACAGACGCCGGCCTAACAGTGAAAAAGGAAAAGTGTAAAATAAAAGTACAACAAGTTGAATACTTGGGCCATTCGATCTCGGAAGAAGGATTTAGGCCCAAGAGCAGTTTGATCCGAGCAGTAAAGGAAGCCCCCAACCCAAGAAACAAGGATGAACTCAAGTCCTTTTTGGGACTTATGGAATACATGTCAAATTATGTGGACAATTTTGCCGCTAAGTGCGAACCCATGAGAGAGATGTTAAAGAAAAACAAGGAGTTTGTGTGGAACGAGGAGAAGGAGGCCGTTGCTAATGCCTTGAAGGAAGATTTAATCAACTCCCCAGCCCTCAGGAGATTTGATTCAACTAAGAAAACCATTCTTGCAACTGATGCCTCAAACTATGGGTTGGGTGCTACTCTAGTTCAGAAAAACGGTAATGAAGAGAAGATTATTGCCTATGCGTCCAGGATCCTCTCTCCACCAGAAAAGAACTATTCGGTAATCGAACGAGAGGCCTTGGCGTGTTTTTGGGCGGTCATGCATTTTAAGTTTTTCTATGGGTATTGAGGTTCACAATACGGACGGATCACAAGCCCCTCACGTATATATTCTCTGTGAAAGGCCCGGAGAATTGCACCCCGCGCATCAGCAGATGGATTCTAGGGCTGGAACACTTCAATTTCAAGATTGAACATGTGCCGGGCAAGGAAAATACCATTGCAGATTTCCTCTCTAGATCACCCTTACCAGAGGAAGGTGTACCTGAGGAAGCTCTGGACAGTCCTATAATGATGATGGATTTTCCTGCCATCACGGAAAAGGAGTGGGAAGACGGAATGAAGAAGGACAAAGAGCTCAATGTCCTAAAAGAGCATGTCAAGAATGGATGGCCAAACAAGAAGAAAGATGTTGAAGCGGAAGTGGAAGAACTTTGGGAAGTCAGAGATGAATTAAGTATCATTGGAGGAAAAGTTTATCGCAATAAAAGAGTGATACCTCCCAAAGAATTACGAAAGAGAGTCATTGACTTGGCGCATGAAGGCCACCTTGGACGCAGTGCCACTAAGGCAAGCGTAAGAACGTATTTCTGGTTCCCTAAAAGGGATGCCATGACGGAAGAGGTAGTAAAAGAGTGTGGAGCATGTGCAAAAAGTGATAAATCAAAAATGATACACAAGTCTCCGTTGTCTCCAGTAAGTGTTCCAAACAAGCCATGGAGCAAGTTGGCAATGGACATCATTGGACCAATGCAGAATCAGGGTGTGCAGAAAAGATTCATGTTGGTTTTGATCGATTATACTTCACACTGGATCAAGCAAAAGTTTGTGCACAGCATCACTACCAAATCGGTGATTCAATTCCTGAAAGAGGTGTTCTGTGAGGAAGGTATACCTTCCACACTAATAACTGACAATGGGGTACAATTCACCTCTGAGGAGATGCAGGATTTTCTGAAAATTTCAGGCATAAGGCATGAAACCACAGCTCTCTATTGTCCGAAAGCAAATGGCCTGGTGGAGAGAGCAAATAGGGTCATTAAGGAAAATATCCAGCTAGCTGCCATCAATGGACATGATGTTGAAAACTCTTTGAGGGAATGTCTGTGGGCTTATCACACATCACCCAATAGAGTAACTGGGGTCTCCCCTTTCGTGTCTTTACGTGGGAGGGAACCATTCACCAAGTTTAATCCCGGTTGGTTAAATGGGGGTGAAGTCAGGGAAGTAGATTGGGAGGAGGCAGGAGAGAAGGTCAGACAACTTCAAACCAAGTACAAACAATGGTATGATCTAAAACATAGAGTGAAGTCCCAAAAGTGGGAGGTGGGAGACATTGCGCAAGCCAGAAGGAACACCAAGTTGTGAACTGCCCTCAGCAAGTTTCACTCTCCCAGTAAGATTGTTAAAGTGTTGAAAAATGTGGTACAGTTTGAAAATGGTCAATGGTGGAGTTTTGAAAACATTGTTAATGTGCAATCATAACTTGTTTTGCTGACACCGGAGCGCCAGGAAACCTCCGGTGTCAGTGCGCTTTATAAATGCAGCCTAACATTAACATTAACATTAGGTACCCTTGTGTTCCTCCGCTGGTGCGTCCAGCTTACCACTAGCCACTCTCACCCTTTCTTACAAGTGTTCCTCATTATAAGGAAGGGAGATGTGTTACAATTAGCCTTGTTGGTACATTCCGTCCACCCCCACTCCCTGCCCCTGTTGGACTCTTCCATCCTGAAGCTCCCTGTGGAATGTTGGTGTGTTCTCTAGTGAGGAGAGTGGATAGTCATTAAACAGTTATCTTTTAATCTTCTGCGTCCTGTCATTCTTCAGGATTTCCAACAAGGATCTTCACTTGTAATAGTTTTTATGCTCTCATTACTTTCTGTGCACACATGATCCCATGTGAACCCACTGTTGCATTATTTTCTTTTGCGTTTAAACTGCATTCAAGACGTCCACAATTAGAACATTATTTAGAGATCTGTTTCCATCACTTCTCTGATCATACTTTCAATTGAGTTTATGCCCTTCGCAATTCCAGTCCATCATCAGAAGCATATGCATATATAATTCTTTGCTCATCAGTGTGTATAAGCTATAGAATCTTCAAAATGTCCCTCATTTATATGAGCAAAACAGTGTGGTTTATCCATTTCTAATCTCCATCATCTGGATGCCAACTATGTTCCCATTTTAGGTCTCGCCTGAGCCACCGAGCATGCGCTGCTCTGCGAGGCATTTTGTAAGGGCTTTAAAATTCCAAACACACGCTTGTGTGTGCTTGGAATTTATCACTTGCTATTGGGCTTTGCGTGCTGTCTTTCTAAGAAAGACAGCACGCAATTGGCCCAAGGGGGGTGCATGCCCCGCCTTCTCTGTTCTGTGGCCTAGGGTCCGTGGGAGCGAGCATGAGCGCCAAATGTTTCCAATTATCATGCCGCGTCTCGCAGTCACGTTAATTGGAAACAGATGGGCACACGCGGTGCTTTCACTTTCGCCGTGGGGGCACAAGCGCATTCGCGCGCGCACCACTTCCGGGCTTGTCTTTGTAATGTCTCCCTGCACAATACGAACACTCTGCTCTATAATTTTCTTGATTAAAAACTGGGAGGATTTTGGGGTTTTAGAGCCAAAGAACAGAACAGCTGTAATTAAAGTTCCAGGTTTGGGGATCCTTGAACCTCCTTAGATATCGCCCAATTTTTTTCAAAGAAATGGGTGTGGAATGACCCTCCCTAGCGCTGTTGCTACTTGCAGGCGCATGGTCAGGCATCATCGTTGATATGTGTCGCCCCCATACCTTCCCACCCCACCCCCTCCCTGAGATCCTTAGGTCAAAGTGCAACTTTCCTGTGAGCAAGTGTATCCCCTCATCCCTACCTGCAATTTATAGACGACTGCACCACGGACAGCATCGTCTTCTGAGGCGGCAATGTCAAGACACTGGGGTAGTCGGCTTCCACCTCCTGCAGCCAAGAGGCGGCACGCAACCCTAGGACTGACTCCAATGGGTAGCATGGCTGCTGCTTGAAGGGGGCAGGGCTGAGAGTGCTCGGGGTGGGCACAAACAAGAGCCCTAAGTTGTACTAAACTAAAGCCTTGAGCTATGGAGAAGTTATTAGCCATCCCGAGCTTGGAATTAGGAGCGCTCCATTAGTGCCCAGCTCCATTGCACCTGCTGCAGAAGTCCTGCAGCCTGCGCACCGGTGGGGAGCAGGGCCAGAGGGAAGCCCTCAGCAGCGGGCGAATACTTGCAGGGGCTGTGACTGAGACCTTGGCTCTGCACCCGAGAGCTGCGTGCTGGGACGTCAGACAGAAGTAGGTTGGACCTCACCAACTGGTTTCCAGCTAGACACCGGACCCTGTAACAGTGCATGGCCTCATACACCCCTACTTCCCCCGAACCTGGTGACTTTCCGGTAGAGTAAAACCCGACATCAAGAGCTGTGGACGCTAATCCCTTTAAGTTAATAACCGTACATTACGTACATTAAGCTTAGCTTATTTGGTAATAAGTTGCCTCTCTCTAAAGTCCATTGAGGCATTCAGCTTGTTAAGCGTGTCATCATGTTTAAATAAAGGTGGCATTCCACAGTGAAATTCGAGCTGCTCCTCTCATGAGACCATTTATTCATCCAACCATACTGCTGCAGGCTGACGCAGCGGCACAGGTTACTTTGCTAAGATTGCAAGAACACATATAACAATGGAGAACTATTGTACCTTGTCGACAAAGAATGGGAAAAATCCTTTGATACATCAGGACCAAGGACCTGAGTCTATGGGGTGGTCAGCATCCCAAAAATTCCATTGTAACAGAGCACTCCCTGCAGCCCCTGCAGTGCAGGTGGACTCCAATCCTTCAGAGGGCCCCATTCCATCCAAGACAAATGAATATCTGTAGATTTGACAAACTCAAGCACCCCACTACACAATTTGCAGAGGCGGCCCCATTTTACATCACGCCATTCCCCTAAGACTTCTCTGATAGACTACCAGTGCTTGCCATATTCCTGGTATTTGTCATCTCTTACATCTGAATTATCCAGCTGGCGTTAGATGTCATCTAGTTTTTGTAGAACACAAACATCGCAAGAGTTTCACAAAGAACCTCACTTTCTGGTGTGATAAAATGCAAGATGTTATATTGTACCCTGCTTTTTTTTCCTTTAAGGCCACCAGTTAATGTTAATTTTTGATGGCCGCCTTCTTTATTTCCTGATTTGACCACTGAGAGTCTCATACCTGATTGCTGTCAGCAATGACATCATGATGATTGTAGATGTGGTAAGCTTGGCTGCCCGCATCTTACTGAATTTTCTGCTGCTTTCGATATGGTTGAGGTTCCGTGACGGTTCCGTGACGACTTGAACCCGTGTTTTCAAGTTTGTCGGAAATACATAAAATTAGTATCAGCGAACCGCAAATGATCCATTTAGCATATCCTGGTGTTTTCGCTACGCTACGAGCAAGAGCACTCCTTCCATTGACATATTTCTGATATACCCACGGCATCCATCTTAGATCGTGGCCGCCATTTTGTGGTTCCTTGCCCTCACATATGCAATAGCCTCTGATCATTTCATTTACTTCACTTTGATTAAGGACACGTAGCCTTAGCCGGAGATTCACCTCTTACATGACACGTGCACCTTAAACCAGATCACGCTGAAGCTGCATGACTCGACAAAGGCTGCCTCCTCTGCCCGAGGCCAGCCCACCTGAACTGGTTTTCCTGTCCATTGTACCTGATCATGATTAGGCGGCCGAAGCCGGTAGCCTTGCCCATTTACAACCCACAAACATCTCTTATCCCGCTTTTCTATCTTCTGCACCTGGCTCTGCTCCTTTCCTTCTGGGCCTTTATTAGGGGGAGGTAACGAACTTTACGATGAGGCGGTCCGGGTCTTGAATGCAATATTGACAAGGGATTGTGATGGACTGGTGGGAACCCCTCTTCGTGATGTTTGGTATCAGATATTATCGACAGTTCCTGTGTAACGCCAAATATTTATTGTTTAGAGACACAAAGGTTTGGGAATGTACCGACATGTGAAATATTTGCCTAGAGCACAATTTTTGGTATATAAGGAGCAACCCACTTTGTACAAATCGAACAGTCTCCTAGATTCTGCCCGTGTGTAGATTCTGTGATTTCTGTGTCCCTGCAGTAATAAACCTTTGGTCTTTGACGCCACCATCGAGAAGCCCGTGTTTCTGTTCATTTGTGCACCAAGGCAGGTGGGACTCCGGGGTCTTTGGGTGTTGTACCCTGACACCTCTGGACGGAACCAAAAAGTCCAGAACTCCAATTGGCGCCCAACGTGGGGCGACGTCATTCGGTACCGGTCCAAAAGCCTGAAGAGTTCGAGAAGCTTCGTGTGAAGATTCCTGAGGGAGGCGCCCCACTTCATCGATCCCGGCATATCGCAAAAGTGGCCCTGAAGTTCTCTTCCACGAGGGTTCCCGTTCAGGACGGCTGCAGTGGGCCGTTGCCTTGACCGTCGCCCTGTCTTGGACCCGAAGTGGTGCAGTCCTTAGTACGGCGAAACGTGACGGGTTTCTCCTTGGTGACGTCTTCAGTGCCTCAGTTAAGTATTTAGTGATAGCTAGCTGGTTACTTTTGTGAGGATTGTTAAAAATCCTTGATCGGTTCTTGGTTTGGTTTGGTTTTGTAAGATTATCACTAGTTGTTCTGGTTACGATAATCTATTTGGTTCAGTTTTGAGTATCGATACATCAGTTCGTTTTGGTAGGCCTAAGTTCTTGGTTCAAGTGCACAATTTGTTTCGTGTTTTGTTTGTTTTGTGTTCCGGACTGAAAATGGTAAGTCGGAAAATGTTGTCTTGTTTTAGTTGCAACAGTGACTCACAATTAGAGGACTCTTGTCTGGTTCCTCCGATTGGGACTCCCCTATATGACCTATATTGTAAGTATGGTGTGGGTCCTATAACTTATAATGAGATATGGGTCCGTTATTGTAAGAAGGATGGTGTCCTTAGTTGGCCACTGCATGGTAGTTTTGAACAAGAGATTCTCGACAATTTAGAAGCGAAATTGTTTAGGAAGAAAGCCCGGCCGGCAATGTTTGACTCTTTTCGTTATTGGCGGAAAGAATCCAAACAGAGAGAAATGAAAAGGTTGAAAAAAGAGCAAAAAGAACTAGAAGAGTTAACTCTAGAGCAAGCGACTAAGCAGTTGCAGGCTAACGAGTGTGAGAAAGCCATAGATGTAGCCATTAGAGAGCGTAACTTAGCGATTGACAAGTGCTATCCTGCCTTGCCATCGAAAATGGCTAAGATACTGGAGGATTCCGAAAACGATCCTCTGCTATCTTATCTGTTACGGTCGCCTCCACCGTATGCACAAGGTGCTACGGCTCCACTTATACCGAATGTTCAATTGCCGGTTGCTGGACAACCTGGTGTTCTTGTTCCTCAGAATCAAGTTCCTTTACTTCCTGTGGTGAATGTAAATGTTCCTACAGCTCCTCCTCTTCCTGCACTGCCCGCTCCTATAACTACCACTGTACCTATTGGTCCTCAAACTATTTTCCTCGATACTCCTACTGTTTCGTCATCTATTCCTACCTCTACTGCGTTCTCTATGTCTGCGAGTGTACTAACTCCACTTTCTGTTCGTCGAAGAATTACTGATTCTGTTACTAATATGCTGTCTCCTATATATAAAACCTTGATTAAGACTCCTACTCCTGACTCTGTTCAGAGACGGAGTCAGCTTCCAAGTACTGAGGAACGGGGAGTTTTAGACTCCACGGCTCTCAGATGGATTACAAAAGTTAGAAGATATAGTACGAAAGATGTGTTAGAGACATTTATGCAATGGGGAGAGCCAACACAGCGATACGTCTTCGACGAGATGTGCTCGTTGTTGCGTGAGGAAATAGAAGAAGACGATGTCGAATCAGATTTGGAAGATCTAATTAAGATTCAAAAAGAGTTTGCTGCTGGAATGATAGTGGGCGATAATATAAAGGAAGCGATGGAACTCATTTTGAGTTTTAGGATTGATCCATCTCTTCGCTCGCCGAGAGATTTAGAGAAAGGTAGAATGAAGCTAAGTCGCCAATATCCTATGAGGGAGGTTCCTCCAATTTGGCGCGAAGCAGTACAACGTGATGATAATGCGGGTATTGCAGCTGCTCCAGCACAGTTCCAAAGAGTATGGATACATATTCCGTGGAAGCGAGCAGAAGTGTTAGCAGTGAAACAGGCCTTGCCAGATCCACGTAAGAATCCAGCCGGATATTACAAGGAATTGACACAGACAGTTGAGGCTTGTATAATGAACTTAGCCGACATTGATATGTTGTTCGGTAATGTAGTTCCACAACCAGTGTGGGCTAAAATTCGTAGAGAGGATCATCAGGCTGCTTTAGGTGGTGATTGGGCAGCTATCACTGCAGCAGATGCTCAACAAATAGGTGGTGCGAAACCCGAACCCCTAATTGCTAATCTGCCAGGCAGAATAATAGATTTAATGAAGACTCTGATGCCAGCATTGCGTGTTAATTGGGATAAATTATCCGCATGCAAGCAGAAGAAAGACGAAAGTGTCTCCGACTTCTTCACGAGGTTCGAAGAGACTTTTGTGGATCATAGTGGTCAGGATATGAGCACTGAAGGAGGACAGAGATTGTTTGTCGATAAATTTGTGCATAATTTGTTACCCGAACTATGCAATAAATTGAAAGACTCAGAAAGTGCGTGGGCTGTATCTACGACAGCGCAAATACTTGCGACTGCACAGTACTATGAAAATAGGGATAAAGAGGAAAAGGAGAAATCAGAGAAGAAAACGAAAGATTTAAAGACTAAAGTTCTTTTACAGCAGGCGTATCCGCCTCGCACGAATCAGACTAATATGCAACAGAATTCGTATCAAAAGACAGATTATAATTCGACCAGGCCTCAATACCAGTGGAATCAGTGTGCGTACTGTAAGAAAGAGGGTCACTATAAAAATGATTGTCAGATTTTAGCGCAAAATAATGCGGCAGCAGCTCAGAGAGGTCGTGGTGGTTTTGCACAGAATTCTAGAGGTCGGGGACGAGGTGCTATGCCTCCACAAACTAATGATCGTCCTTCTAATCACTTTGATCAGCGAAATGTACAGTCAGCTCAACAGAATAGATCTCAGCAATATCTTGTTGAGGATTATTGTGAAGTTGAAGAGGGATTTCAACAAAATGGGTACTAGGACAGCCATGGACAGAGAGAGGGAGTAGTATCAGTTCCAGTGGATCAGAGTGGGCCTTATGTCGCAGTAGCAACATCAGGTGTAGTCGAACCGTTTCTGTTGGATACTGGTGCCGCAAAAAGTTCTATCATGCATGCGAAACTCCCTGGCGCACCTTTGTCTGGCTCAACAAATGTTTCCGTAGGTTTTTCAGGCGCCCCTGTGTACAACCCGATATCTGGTCCTTTGTCTATTTCTGTTGGACCGTGTCAATTGAAAGCACCCTTAATTTTGACGACAGGTTGTAATGAAAATCTGCTTGGTTTAGATTTGTTAAAACGACTATATGCGACATTGTACTGTTCTCCGGAAGGAGTACAGCTTACTTTGGGTAAAAGACTCACCTCTCCGATGTACTTGTCTATGGACGCACTCCCGCCGGAGCTACGTTCACTCCCTGATTCTCTTTGGGCGACTGGTCCCAATGATGTAGGTCTACTAGAGATTCCACCGTATGTAGTAACTTTGAAAGCGAATGTGAAATTTCCAAGAATTCCTCAATATAAAATATCGAATGAAGGTGAGCGTGCACTCTTATTGATTGTGCAAGATTTGATTAAAAAAGGTGTGGTTGAAGAAACGCGAGGAAATGTTTGTAATAGTCCTGTATTGCCGATTTTGAAACGAACAGATCCTACAAAGCCTCCAGTTTATAGGTTTGTCATAGACCTTAGAGAAGTTAATAAGATTGTAATTCCGCAGTTTCCTGTAGTGCCAGACATTACTGCTTTGTTAACATTGATTCCTGCTACAGCTACATGGTTCTCAGTCATCGACTTGAAGAATGCCTTTTTCAGCATTCCGATAGCCGAGGAAAGCAGAGATATTTTTGGCTTCTGTTTAGGAGGTCGGAGTTTCAGATTTAAACGCGCTCCACAAGGCTATTGTGAAAGTCCATCTATTTACAGTCAAGCTTTAAAAAGCCAGTTAGATTCTTTTGTCCTTCCTCCAGGTTCTGCCCTAGTACAGTACGTAGACGATCTTTTGGTGGCTGCCGATGACAAGGAAACTTGCAAGGCAGCTACAATTTCACTATTGCATCATTTGTCTAATTTGAATCATAAGGTGTCACCTTCCAAAATGCAATATTGCTGCCAAGAAGTAACCTACCTAGGTCACCTCTTATCAAAGGAGGGAAGGAAGTTGACCCCAGAAAGAATAAAAGCAATTACGCAGATGAGTGTTCCACGCACACAGAGGGAAGTACGTGCCTTTCTAGGTATTACCTCTTACTGTAGGCAATGGATTCCAAATTTTTCACTTTTAGCAAAACCGTTGGTAGCTTTGACTGGGAAAAATGTTCCGAGTCCGGTGCCATGGTCTGATGAATGTCAAGAGAGTTTTGCTGAATTACGAAAAGCTTTGTGTTCAGCTCCTGTATTGGGCACACCTGATTACAGTAAGCCATTCACGCTCTACGTTCACGAAAGAGAAGGTTGCGCGTTGAGTGTCTTGACACAGAAGTTTGGTGATAAACAACGCCCTTGTGCGTATTTCTCATCAACATTAGATCCGGTAGCTAGAGCATTGCCTAGTTGTTTGAGGGCTACAGCGGCAGCTGCAGCTTCCATTCGACAATCTGCTGGTTTGGTGATGAACAATATGCTAGTGGTCATGGTTCCTCATGCAGTGGACACACTCATGAACCGAACGAAGACACAACACCTTACTAGTGCGAGATTATCTGGTTACGAGCTGACGTTATTAGCGAGTCATATTCAGATCAAAAGATGCAATGTATTGAATCCAGCAACATTGTTGCCGACTGATCAAGAGTCGAGTGATTCTGAGCCACATGACTGTTATTTCAAAACGGAGGAAGAGACAAAAGGTCGTATCGACTTGAGAGATACTCCTCTATCCGACCCAGATGGTACGCTGTATGTGGACGGGTCATGTTTTAAATTGGAGAATGGTGATGTGACTGCTGCCTACGCGGTAACGACTTTGAAGACGATTGTGGAGACTGCAAGAGTGAGTCAGAATTCTGCCCAAGCTGCAGAGTTAATAGCTCTTACGAGAGCGTGTGTTTTAGCTGAGGGAAAGAGAGTGAATGTGTTTACAGATAGTCAGTACGCATTTGGCGTGGCCCATAGTTTTGGCCGGTTGTGGAGAGAAAGGGGTTTCATTACGTCCCATGGGACTAAGATTCAACATGGTCAGCTAGTTAACGACTTGTTAGAATCTCTAACCTTACCGACTGAAGTTGCGATTGTGAAGTGCAGTGCTCATAAAGCAATCACGGATGATGTTGGTCGGGGAAATGCCTTTGCTGATGAAACCGCTAAACAGACAGCTAGAGACATGATGAGTAGAATGTATGTTGCTACGTCTGCAAGATGGATTGCTGAGTCTGGAATGTGTGAGGACACAATGGAAAGTGTGAAAGAGATTCAGAAAGAAGCGACTGAGGAAGAGAAACGCGTATGGAGAGAAAGTACGGGCAAATTGGACTCGAATGGATGTTGGATCGATTTGACAGAACAGCAGCGTTGGATGTTGCCTGATGCGTATGTGCTTGCAGTAGTGACGATGGCGCATGGAGTGGCGCACATAAGTTCTAAAGGGATATGTAAGATGTTAGCTCCGGTTTGGAAGAATGAGGGAATCAGTAAGTGTGCAGAGAGAGTGGTGAAAAATTGTATGGTGTGCTTGATGCATAATCCTGGCAAGGGAACTCCAACTCCAGCTGGTCATTTTGCTCCTCCTTCCTGTCCCTTTGAAGTAATACAGTTAGACTTCATTCACATGGAACGCTGCAACAATTTAAAATACGTCCTGGTGGTGGTTTGTGCTTTTTCCAGGTGGATAGAAGCATACCCACTAAAGGACAACACTGCTTTATCAACTGCCAAAATTCTTCTCAAAGAATTTTTCCCTAGGTTTGGAATGCCACGGATTGTATGGTCAGATAACGGAAGTGAGTTTATAGGGAAAGTTATGCAGAGTGTGTGTGCTGGTCTAGGATTGAAACAAAAATTTCATAGTGCGAACCATCCCCAGTCTGCTGGTTTAGTCGAGGGTTACAAT
The DNA here is from genome assembly GCF_964263255.1 of Lissotriton vulgaris. Taxonomy (NCBI): domain Eukaryota; kingdom Metazoa; phylum Chordata; class Amphibia; order Caudata; family Salamandridae; genus Lissotriton; species Lissotriton vulgaris. The sequence continues at coordinate 182,144 of NW_028249214.1, forward strand.
GGCACCCTCAAGCTTAAAATAGCCAAAATTCAAGCATCCACAGGTTTGGCTTGGCCAGACGCACTTCCTTTGGCCTTGTTATCAACGAGAGCAACAGTGCATTCTAGAATAGGGCTTTCTCCATATGAGATTGTATTTGGCCGCCCGGCAAATGTCTGGGGTGTGCCAAGGCCTAAACAATTCTGCTCCATTGAATATCCTATGTTAATAGACTATCTTTACGACTTGACTGCTAAATTAAGTCTTATTCATCAACAGGTCTTTGATGCTTTGCCAAAACCTCCGGAGAGTCCAGGGCATCAGCTGAAACCCGGCGACCACGTGGTGGTCAGAAATTTTGCGAGGACAAAGAATCTTCAGCCTCGCTACATCGGCCCCTTCCAAATCCTGCTGGCGACGAGGACAGCTGTACGTGTTGCTGGTCGCAAGCACTGGATCCACGCTTCTCACGTAAAGCGTGTTCCACTGCCGCTGCCCTACGACGACTGGGTGAAGAAGGGAATTGGTGCCTCCGAAGCTGAAACAACTCCGAAATTTGTCCCTTTCAGCGATGCCGATTTGATTTCTGACACTTTGAAACGTGACTCTCCTCTTGAAAAGACTGCTTTGAACATTGAACATTTGTCTCCAGCATCAGAAGAAACTTTGCCATCTGCGAACGTAAACTCTGCAACAGCTGCTAGTGATACACTATTCTCCGATCAGACAGTACCAGCGAAGCAGAAATACAACCTTAGAAGCCATAAAAAGGACTAATAAAGCAGGCAACTGCATACTGTGATTTTGATATATATATATATATTTTGAACTTTTGCCTTCAGCCAGGAAGTTTGTTATTGTTTATTGTTTTTAAAATTGCCTTGCCGTCTGGGTAGCCGTAGGGTCGTGGCTGTGTGCCTAGTTTGAATTTGCAGGGGTCTGACACAAGGTCGATCTTTCTGTTAGTACTGGGAACTCCCAGGGCTGACAGAGGCATTTTCATCTACGTACACATCATCAGTGGTCGCGAGCGGATTGTAGAAGATGGAACTTCCTGCGCTGCAACGAGAAAATGTGATTTACGTTCACAGAAACAGACTAAATAGAATTCTTCATAGCAAATGTTTCTTGATGCAATGTGCCATTACATTTTTGATTGTTTTAGCAACATTGGTGGGTGGAATTGTCTTTAGCATAAATTTGATTTTTGTGCCAGTATCTACAGTACCTCCCCTTGATCCTGCTATTTCTACTGTTTCTTCTATACACTCTTTTCACTCGTTTCCGGAACATGAGCAAGCTCGACGCTCAGAATTCATTAATAATACTTTTGTACAGCTCTTGCACCAACACCAACTGGTAGTTAACACGACAGACTGTTGGGTGTGTGGCTTGATACCTCACACTATGGATAAAGGTATTCCCTATCTGGTTTTGCCTTTCAGCTACAATGGATCATTTCAGGCCCTTCAAACCATCTTTGCTTATGCTCTTGAGACCTATCCTCCACGTCCACCACGTTCCACTAAATATAACTCTGCCAACAAAGCTTTAGTCCAGGGAATTATTGACATGGTCAAAGACGTCAATAATACTCCATCATACCCTAGAGACGAATTGCGAGTATATTTAAGTTGGAATACTTCAGAGTATCGCCTTAGTTTAGGAGAAAGCAAGCGTAAAAGCTCAACTCCAATCTGGGTCGTACCTCACCGAGGTCAGGTCTGTTTGCAAGGTAATGGGAGAAATCCGAGAGCTCAGCTAGGGAGGAGTGAGTGCGTAGAGACTTATGTGTTTCCGGCTAACTCTTCCCCTGCCTTCCTTACTGCTAGGGGTACCTACTTCATTTGTCGAGACAGAGCTTATACATGGTTGCCTGCCGACTTCTCAGGATCATGTTATATTGCTCGATTATTGCCTCCGACATACACTGCTTCACCTGATTACCACAGAACAAGAGTAGCGAGAGGTGTCTTCAGCAAGGAAGATACCGCTGGTCAGGAAGCCGGAGACTTCTTCAAAGGCTTCCTTCCGTTCTGGGGACCTATGGCCAATAGTAGAAACATACGTCAGCTAACACGGGTAGTTGAATCTACTATTACCGAAACTGCTGGTGCCCTTAGCAATCTGACAGCTGAGCTTCAGGCGGATAGGCTCATGACATTGCAGAACCGTATGGTTCTAGATGTTATACTTGCAGATCGAGGTGGGGTATGCAGAATGATCCAATCGAGCTGCTGTGTCTTTATTCCTAATAATGCTCCAACAGTTTACGAGGCGATCTCTAAGTTGCACAAGATTTCGGACTCCATACATGTAGATGAGGGAAACTGGTCCTTCATGGAGTGGTTTTGGACTCTGATCTCAGCGTGGGGATGGAAGGTTCTAATGGTCATTGGTGTCATCCTAGTATTCCTATTCTCATGTTGTCTGATTATCCAGTGTGGTCCTGCTCTGTGTAGTCTTTGTGCTACAACCTGTTTTAGGAAACCACCTGCGTTTGGAGAAAAGACACGAGAAAGGATGATGATACAACAGCATGTCACTGACCTGATGAGCATAGAACTAGATTCAGACATAGATTGAGTAATTGCCTATGTAAGGGCAAAAGGAGGGTCTGAGGTTCCGTGACGGTTCCGTGACGACTTGAACCCGTGTTTTCAAGTTTGTCGGAAATACATAAAATTAGTATCAGCGAACCGCAAATGATCCATTTAGCATATCCTGGTGTTTTCGCTACGCTACGAGCAAGAGCACTCCTTCCATTGACATATTTCTGATATACCCACGGCATCCATCTTAGATCGTGGCCGCCATTTTGTGGTTCCTTGCCCTCACATATGCAATAGCCTCTGATCATTTCATTTACTTCACTTTGATTAAGGACACGTAGCCTTAGCCGGAGATTCACCTCTTACATGACACGTGCACCTTAAACCAGATCACGCTGAAGCTGCATGACTCGACAAAGGCTGCCTCCTCTGCCCGAGGCCAGCCCACCTGAACTGGTTTTCCTGTCCATTGTACCTGATCATGATTAGGCGGCCGAAGCCGGTAGCCTTGCCCATTTACAACCCACAAACATCTCTTATCCCGCTTTTCTATCTTCTGCACCTGGCTCTGCTCCTTTCCTTCTGGGCCTTTATTAGGGGGAGGTAACGAACTTTACGATGAGGCGGTCCGGGTCTTGAATGCAATATTGACAAGGGATTGTGATGGACTGGTGGGAACCCCTCTTCGTGATGTTTGGTATCAGATATTATCGACAGTTCCTGTGTAACGCCAAATATTTATTGTTTAGAGACACAAAGGTTTGGGAATGTACCGACATGTGAAATATTTGCCTAGAGCACAATTTTTGGTATATAAGGAGCAACCCACTTTGTACAAATCGAACAGTCTCCTAGATTCTGCCCGTGTGTAGATTCTGTGATTTCTGTGTCCCTGCAGTAATAAACCTTTGGTCTTTGACGCCACCATCGAGAAGCCCGTGTTTCTGTTCATTTGTGCACCAAGGCAGGTGGGACTCCGGGGTCTTTGGGTGTTGTACCCTGACACCTCTGGACGGAACCAAAAAGTCCAGAACTCCATGGTTCGATATGATTTCTCGTGACATCCTTCTGGACATACTCACTAATGCAGGGTAAAGGGCACAGCACAGAGTTGGTTTTCTTCTTTTTTATAAGGGCACTGACAATCGGTTACAGTGGCAATTTTTGCTCCACTTACAAAACCATAAATTGCAGTGTGACGCATGGCTCTTCTAACTGCCCACTGCTCTTTAACATCTATGCAGCCACACTTGCCACTTTTATTGTATCTTATCGTTCTAGGTCTTACATCTCTAAGTGTGATACACAAATCAACCAAAGATGTGAGGATCATCTTGTGATTCATCAGGAATAGTTTAAAAGGCAACTGTTCTCGGTAGTGAGCTGTATGAATGCCTTCTCATTCAAATGTAACATAGACAAGACCATTGTCCTAATGTGTGGTAATCTAAACCTCAAACTGGTGGCCCAACACACTTACTGCCTGTCCTGTTCCTTCTTCCAATGTGTGCCTTCTAGCTGGCATTAATGACTACTCGTAGACATGATATCCTTGGCATGGCATACCCCCAAACCTTTTGCCTTCACTCCTACGGGTTGCAGAATTGATTTTTAATGGCTTCAGGACTCTGTTTACTTTATCACTGCTAACCAGTGCTAAAGTGCTTGTGCTGTTTCCCTGAAGCACAGTAAAGTGGTCCTACACCTGATTGGCACATTTAATTTACTGAAACATCCCTAGTGTATGGTACTACAAGTATACTGGATCTGAAATTGAAATTAAATGCTACTAGAGGGCCTAAAACATTTGTTGTGCCACCAACTAACTGGGCACCTTAAAACATGTCTCAGGCCTGACAATTGTAGCCTGTAGGCTAGTTTTAAACTGTCATTTTGACCTGGTAAAAAATGTTCCAGGCACAACCCTTCCTTTTTAGGTCGAGCTTTGATCGACCTGGTATATCTGTCCTTTGGGGTTTGGCAAACCCATCAATTGCCATTATATAATATCTGTGTCATTCAGAAATGCTGGTGGGTGTTTTGTTCATTGGTGTAAATGCCACGCCTTTGCATGCTTAGTTCCGATGTATATATTCTCAACATTAATGAGGATTGTGGATTGATGAATATTTTCTATGAATATGATCACTGGTTGTGACATTGTGAAGTCTTAGAGGATCAACCTCCATTGATTCCACGTTTCGTCATTGGTGTTTCTCAGAACTGAATGGTTGGGATAGGGTCTATTCTCTCTGGTTGGATCTTGTGCCCGGTTTTCCTAATTTTTGGTCTTATTTGCACAAATGTTTCTGTACTTAAAGGTGATTGGTTCTTTTCGCTCACAGCGGGATGATTGTGCAGTGGCTCCCATCTTTTCTTTCTCATATGTAATTTTGATTTCCATTTGATCCTAACAAACTACTGGGTGTGAGGAATAAAGCACATTTGCAGCTGAAAAAAACATAGGAATCATAAACATATGATTATCACTAAACTCATTGGATATTTCCGACTGGTCCTTTGGCCTGTAGTCTGTCTTTGACCCAAAGTCACAGCTTTTCTGCATTTTATCACTATGGCTATCATCTCGTCAAAACACAGACACTCTTTTATTGTGAACTCTCTTTCTCCCTTCAGCTCAATGTCTTTACCCTTCATTCTCTTTCTTGCCTGTACTTGCGCGACCTTTCTCCTACTCCCTCACACACCCTCTTTCATAACAAAAATGCTTTACACTTTTTATTATAACTTTTCAACATGATGCACACAATGCTCTACAGCATAGACAAAAGTTCTGGCTAAACACATAAGGTCCCAAAGGCAAGACCTATTGGCTATGCCAATGCTTGTTTTTCACAGTTGTAAGGCATATCTCCCTCATAGTATAACACTGGTTTACCCTACTTTCCTTTAATGGCAAAGTCAGATTTTAAGCTACAGTTCTGTAAAGCCACTGCTAGAAAGTTTGCATGTTTATGCCCAAATCAACAGTACCTCACTGCTAGTGTCCTGGATCACATGACTGCAAATAGCTCTGCTTTTGTGGGTTGTGTATTGCTTCCAAACAGTTAGAGAAGGGAAGCCTAATTGTGAGGATTTAAGGATCTTCCTGACAGGGTGGTTCAGGAGGAGCTGTACCTTGCCCTGATTACACTTGAAAGAGTCCTGCCTGGACCATACACAAAGGAACCCAACACCAGACCTGCCCTTGCCTTTCTCACCATTAACAGTTTGGAGACAGGGCCAAGGGAAGGGGAAGAACTGAACCGAAGAATTTCTGTTCATGCTAGCAGCCTCATCTTAGCCCCCCCTTGCCAAGCGTGAATGGCACCCTTTGCGCAGGACATTAGAGGATAACTCTTTAGGGAGACTAACCTGCGCGTCAAGAAGAGCAAGACCTCTGACCTCCTGGTCAGAGTCCCTGCTCACCTGTGCACAGCTTCATCGTTAAGGCTCTGTCCTTGAACCCCTTCCATGTAGGTGTTCGAGGCCCTCCTCCACCCGTGGGCTAATGCATGTGCCACAGCCCAGGTGGTCTAGTGTAAGAGCACCCTGCTATTCCGCTGTGTCCTGTTGCGCTTTCTTTCTGTCCTGTTGGCCCTTTACACGATCTGCCTCTTTCTCTTGGTTACTTTTTCCTTTTTACTGTCTGCCCTTTTCTCTTGGTTAGTTTTTGCTTTTTCTGTTTCTCTCTTTTGTGCCTTTCTGCTATTTCTCTTTGCCATTGCATTTTCGGTCCACTCCCCCCCAGCGTGCCACTCCTGCCTCCTAGTTGATCGTCTTCCCCCCTTAGTTAATGGCGGCCAAAGGCAAGCCCGTCTGCGCCCGACCACAACCCGACCGCAACCAACGGCATGGACCCTGGTACTCCGACCCCCGCCGCTACGACCACAGCACTTTCCACACACTGAAACCCCAGACGCAACACCAACTGCCAGCTTTCGATGCCAAGCAACACCCAAGGCCCAATCTACTGCTGACATTGCCGCCGCACCTTCACCCACCTCTGGACCCCTGGAGCAACCTTCCGCCCCAGCCCACCGGACACCACCACACACAAACCACTGAGCTGCATCCTCCTCAACTTACGCTCCCTGCACAGACCCGCTGTAGAAATCTGGGACCTCCTCAACTCTCACTCCCAACGTCGCCTTCCTCACTGAGATATGGGCCAACGCCAACATCGCAACCACCATCCCAATGGATACAAGGCGACCCCAAACACCAGTAGGAGGCCTCGTCATCATCCACAAAAGGTCCCTCCGATTGACAACCCCCAACGTGGACAACGCCTCTCCCCCCATGGAAAACATCCACTTCCAGATCCAGCCCAACCCCAGAATGACGCTCCACGGAACAATCACCTACAGACCTCCTGGACCCTGCACCCCTTTCACCAACGTCATCGTTGAGCTCATCACACCCCATGCCCTCGCCTCTACACACTAAATACTACTCAGAAACCTGAACTTCTACCCGGTCAACCTCATCGACCCCTACACCACCGTCCTCCTAGAGAACCTCACCAACATAAGACTGAAGCAAATTGTCACCACCCCCACTCACACAGTAGGACACACACTCAACCCCATCTTAACTGGTGGAAACAACATTAGCTTCAGCCACACCATGGAACTGCTCTGGACCGACCTCCACAGCATCCATTTCTCCTTTAAGAAACCCACCGCACACAAGCACTCTCGCCGCCTCCCACGTAGAATCTGGAGCAAAGTTTCCGAAGAACACCTCATCTCTGCCCTAACCTGTATTAGGTTTGAAATTTCCGTTCCTGCAAAGCACTCATTTTATGCCATATTAGGTTAGCAGTGCGTGGCTAAATAGATGCCATTTGTATTCACGTTATGCAACCCACTGAGTTATTCCCGTAATGTGCAGGCCTCAGTTAGTGAGTGTGACTCCATTTTGCATTTTGTAATCCCTAACAGGCGGCTTAGACTGTGCTTGAGTTAGGCCTCACTGCTCATAATGCTTGCCACCGTATTGCGTTATTTTCTCTTCTGTTCAAGGCTGTTTCTTGACTTGCTAATGAATAGGCTAATCTGCCCTCGCATACCTATCTGAATGTGTCCTTTCTGCTCCCATGTAAGGAGAAGCTAAGACCCAGCACTGTGGCCTTGGATTCCTGATAGTATGTACCCATCTGGCAGGTGTTAGCTCAAACTACTATGTCTCTTTATTCAGGTTCGGCCCAGGCTGGTAGTTTTCCATTGGGGTTGTGGCTGGAGGCTTCTCGGAAGGAATGATTATCCACTGTAGACTGTTGGGGGGACAGTCACATGGCAGACATCTTAGGGTGCAGGTCATGATGGACTCCTCTGCAGAGCATTGCTAATAAAAGATGTAAGTTTGCATTCTCTATTGTCTGACCGACTCTTCATTCTTTGGAAGGCATAGCAGATGGTTGTAAGTAACCCGGGTAGCCCCTAAGGGCAACTGTCTTCACCTGCACTCCACCCCCAATTACAACAACACAGCGGCAAGCAACCTCCACCAATGGCTTGCTAACTGTGACAACACTCAAGCCCCTCTGCAGAACACCACAAGACAACACAACAAGAAAGCTAATTGGTTCCCCACAGCTCTCCAAGAATCAAAGCACTCCTACCGACAACTGGTAAAGACATGGAGAAACAGGAAAACCCCAGAAGCACGCGCCGCCTACAAAACAGCCATCACAGCACACCACCAACTCAGCAAATCAATTAAGAAAAAGGTAATTCAAGACGGAATCCTCTCCAACAAACACAACTCTAAGGGACTCTTTGCCATCATACAGGAATTTGCCAAACCCAAAAGTGAAACAACCAACGTCCCTCCCTCCTTAGACCTCTGCAACAGACTCAGCTCCTTCTTTCACCTCAAGATCCAGACGCTCTATGACAACTTCGACGACCAAGACCATGCACTGCCCCAACCCCCACAGACCCTTCTCAACTGGACCCCTCTCACGACAGAAGACACACTAAAGACCATGAAGCGCATCCACTCCAGAGCACCATCTGACCCCTGCCACCCGCACATCTTCCACAGGGCTGCCACTGCCATCTCACCTGAGCTATGTTGAACTATCATATGCTCCCATTATGGCAGTCACATTCTCCAACAACTGGAAGCGTGCCAAAGTCAACCCCCTCCGAAAGAAGCCCTCCGCAGACCCAACGGACCTCAACAACATCAGGCCCATCTCACTGCTTCCATTTGCACCAAAGTCATTGAAAAGTCTGTCAACACCCAGCTAGCACAAGTCATAGAAACCAACCACATCCTAGACACCTCTCAATCCGGAATCCGCCACAACTACAGCACCAAGACTGCCCTCCTGGCCGCCAATGGCAATATCCGTGCCCCCCTCGACCAAGGCTGTACTGCAGCCTTCATCCTTCTGGACCTATCAGCAGCCTTTGACACCGTCTCCCACCACACACTAGCTACCAGACTCCACAACATCGGCATCCAAGGAAAGGCTTTAGACTGGCTACAACTATTCCCTTCAGGAGAACACAGAGAATAAGACTCCTGCCCGTCCTCTCAGAACCAACAGGATTAAGGACAGGAATTAGATGCAGAGTACCCCAAGGATCCTCCCTCAGCTCCACACTCTTTAACGTGTACATGGCCCCCCTCGCAATCATAGTCAGAAACAACAGGCTCAACATTGTCTCCTACGACGATGACACCCAGCTCATCCTCTCCCTCAACAAGGAACCCGATATCACAAGGAACAATTTCCAAGAAGGGATGAAAGCTGTTATGACCTGGATGAGGAACAGCTGCCTGAAACTGAACTCAGAGAAAACAGAGGTCCTCATCCTCGGCTCCACCCCCTCTGCATGGGACAACATCTGGTGCGCCCCCCCACACTCGGAAACCCACCCACCCCAACGGACCATCCACGCAAGCTCACCATTATACTGGACTCATCACACACCATGAATCACCAGATCAACCCCATCTCCTCCACAAGCTTCAACACCTTCTGTACACTACGCAAGACGTTCAAGTGTTCCCTCCGACTCCACGAAAACCATCACTCACACACTCATCACCAGCAGACTGGACTACGGCAACGCCCTCTATGCCGGAATCAACAAAATACTCTCCCACAAACTACAGTCTGTCCAGAATGCTGCAGCCACACTAATCTTCGATATCCCAGGCACAACTACATCACCCACCATCTCCGCGACCTCCACTGGCTCCGGTCAAAAGAATAATAGCTTTCAAGCTGCTCACACACGCCTACAAGACTCTCAACAACACCGGACCTCAACGGCCAAATCTCCTTTCATGTCCCCAAGAGAAAAATCTGCTCAGTCGACCTCCCCCTAAGACACCGTCCCACGCTTCTACAGGACCAGAGCAGGTGGAAGATCCTTCTCCTACCTCGCAGCAAAGAAAACTCCCCCCTTCACCTCCGATAGAGCCTGACACTGCACCAATTCAGGAAGGACTTCAAGGCCTGGCTCTTCAAATGACCCCAACAGAGCGACTCACACCCACCGACAGCGCCTTGAGACCCTCACTGGTGAGTAGCACGCTTTACAAAACCCTGATGGATTGATTGAACTTGTGACTTTCACCAAGTCTAGCATAACCAGATAACCTCAAGTGGTAATTTGCACCTTTTGGTGCTATTTTGATCAAAAACTTTCAAACGTATACCTCCAGATTCACTGGATTTTAGTCATTTTAGTTATTAAAATGTACTTTATTTTCCTAGGTTGGTTTGGGATTTTTCTTGTGTTGTGTTTTCACTTTTTTACTGTTTGGGGCTGCATAAATACTTTACACATCGCCTCTAAGTTAAGCCTTACTGCTTTCTGCCACCCTAGAAGAGGGTTAAGCACAGGTTAATTTAGTGACTTTAATGCTTCACCCTGACAAAGATCCACTCCTCTCTACTAGAAACTCGATTTATTCCATTTGCCAATAAACACAGGGGCATATTATCAAGGGGGTTTATCTCCGCTTTTTTGGCTTTAAAAGCCAAGAAAGCGGAGATAAAATTATCTCCCTATTACCTAGCTGTCGCTAACACCAGTTAGCGACAGCTAGTAGGAGATAGCGACCATCTTGGGCCCCACTTTGCATTTCAGTGATATTTATCACTAATGACATGCAAAGTGGGCGTGCCAAGATGTTAGCGACTGAAAACAGTCACTAACATCGCTATCTCCTATTACCAACTTTTGGAGATATTCGCGCTAAGCACGAATATCTCCAAAAGCTAACACCTGCCCTGAGCAGTTCTTAGCCATGTTATCCAATGGGAAGTGGATAACATGGCTAAGAGCATTAGCTCTGTAATGCATGAATATTGCTGACTTTTCAGCGATATTCAAGCATTGCGGCGATTTTGATCGCATTTGCGATAAACCTTGGTAATTCCAAAGTTTATTTGCGGTAAAAATCACCGCAGCTCAGCGGTACATTTTTGTCTCTAACCAAGCAATAGCGATAATTATCGCTATTGCTTGGTAATATGCCCCACAATTTCTATAACAACTTGGATAGCAGTACTGAACAACTCACATTACTGTTTGTATCGTACACACGTTACCTTCTCCCAGCACAAGAACACTCTATAAATAATCATCCCTGCCAAATGTTCCATACAAATATTATATCCCTAGAGATTATCCGAAAACAATGGTAACATTTAAAGAGCTATGTCAAAGCCCTGTGGGGCACACAAATTAATTCTTGCTTTGTGATTGGCCTTCATTCTATGTGAAAAATCTTAAAGATATGTCTACAAATGAATGCATACTCAGGGCTTCTTCTTGAGTTGCCACCCATCTCCTCCCCCATTTATTATTGCAGTTGAGGCGAGTGAAATACCCATCTCCTATATCTTTTGAATCTCGCTCAGACCATCTCCAGTGTTATGAAAGCTTGCTGCAGTTGTCAGGATGACACAGCTATGTAAATAAATGTGTGCTATATGTGCGTATCATTTACCATATAGCTTATTTAATTAGTTATGTATTTATTTTTCTAATAATTCAACAATATTTATTTTTATGTAGATTTATGCAGTGCAAACTTGCCGTCGGGCATTGGAGCACTTTACATAAACTTCAGGTTACATTACACACATTTATTTTACTTAGGCATGGGGTGTATAAGTGATTTGACAGAATCACAGGATATTAATCTGACACTGAGACTTGAACCTGGTTCCCCAGTGACAAAGTAGGCACATGTTGCCTTTAAGCGACATCTCCTCCAGTAGGAAAATGGGTTATCATGTAGTGAGGCTGGTTAAACTTCACTATCCAATACCTTCACATTATCCCAAATAGGTCCTCTGAATTCTCACAAATGAATCCTTAGGTCAGTCCTGGTAGTGTGGCACAGACCAGTCAGGCTTTACTAGAGGAACATGAGTTAAGCATTTCAGAGTACCAATATGGACGATAACTAATTGACACGACTCAAAAAAAAATCCGACTCCCACCAATTTATATTAATAAGGCAGATTTTTATATAAATTTCGACACCAAAATGAAAACACTTGGATGAGTGTAACCGGAATTATGGATTTTTAAAGGAAAAATAGATCAGTGCATTTCACACTTGCAAACTGATAACATTACGGTGAATGAGAAAAAGCATTTGCAATGCAATAGGTCTCGCATTATGAAAGTTTGAGCAACTGGTATTGTAAATGACAATTTTTTTATTTATGTGTTGGTTTTGAAAATAGCAAAATTAAGAGCTTTGTCATTTGCAATGCCAATAGTTTTAACTTTCGCAAACGTGACACCTATAGCATTTGTAATGCAATATGTGTTGTATTTAGATAACTTAGATGCATTGATATTACAAATAACAATGACTTTTATTTTTTTTAATAATTAATACTTAAATAAAAGTTATTGTAATTTATAATGTCAATAGCTTAAACTTTCGTAAATACATTTTGGGAAGATTATGTTCAGTGTATTTTATTGTGATGAAAATCCAAGAACAGAAGTGAAATATTAACATCTTTTTGTGACATTTGTAATAAAGCTTGAAACATTGAGAGAGCATATTAAACTAGTTGTTGTTGAATGGTTGCACAAAGTGATGCTGTGGCGTTCAGTGGTGCTGAGTGATGCTGTGGCCTTCAGTAGTGCTGAGTTTGAGTTTAAAATTATTTATATAGCGCACTTTCACCAGCGGTTTCATGGAGCTGCAACAGACAGATCTCCAGAGTAGGAGTAATGAGAACGGGATAGGAAGGAGCAGAAACAACAAGTGGTCTAGTTAAAAGATTTGGTAAATAAATGGGCTTTAAGTTTTTTCCGAAATTGAGGGTACAGAGTTAGAGATCTGAGCTCCAAAGGAAGGGAATTCCACAGGAGTGGGGCAAGGGTTGCAAACTTTGATCCTCCCCATTTCTTTCTCCGAAAACGGGTGACTGACAACAGGGATTGCGTGGAGGAGCGCAGTTCCCTAGTTGGGACATCGGGAACGATCTCAGAAGTTATAAAGGCCGGAGCCGCGCCCAGTCGTGCTTGAAAGGTGATAGAAGCAAGCTTAAACTGGACGCGTTCACGGACAGGAAGCCAATGTAAGGATTTGAGAAGGGGAGTTACATGATGGGATTTTGGGAGATTGAACACCAACCGTGCCGCCTGGTTCTGGATCAGCTGCAAACGCCGTAAACTATATGCCGGGATACCTGCATATTGGGCGTTGCCATAATCCAGGCGGGAGATGACCATCGCCAAAATGATCAATTTCAAGGCATCGAAGGAAAAAAAACGGGATACCTTGCGGATGGTGCGTAGTGACAGGAAGGAGGAGGACACCACAGAACTAACCTGGGAGTGAAGAGTGAGCTGAGAATTGAGTTTGATACCTAAAGTTTTGACTGAGGTAGAGGGGACCGGGGGAGAACCTAGGGAAGGGGGCCAAAAAAGTGAAGACCAGGGACTGGAGCAACCACCCGTCAACACCAGCACGGTCTTATCCGGGTTAAGTTTCAGGTGGTTGTAGTTCATCCAGTCCTGGATAAAATTCATAATAGACTGGAAGTTTGAGATGGAAGCAGGGGAAGAAGACAGATTGAAAACAAGTTGGAGGTCATCCGCATAATTGTATACGCTGACCTCCATTTGCTGCAGTGAAAAAATAAGGGTGGCAATATAAAGGTTAAACAAAAGAGGTGAAAGGGAGGAACCTTGGGGAACCCCGCACTGAACTTTCCGGAGGTCCGCAGAAAAATCACCCAGGGGAACCGCCTGGGTGCGGTCCCTCAGGAAGGAGGATAGCCATACCAGAGCGGTACCCCCGATCCCCGCCGCCTTGACACGCGAGAGTAAGATGGTATGGTCAACCGTGTCAAAGGCGGCTGAGAGATCGAGGAGAACCAAAGCCTGGGCCTGGTTGGTATCCATTCCCTCCCTGAGGTTGTCAAGGACTGAAAGTACTACGGACTCCGTAGAGTGTGCGGATCGGAAGCCAGCCTGGCGGGGAGCCAAGATCCCGTACTCCTCCACAAAGGTGCTCAAGGGCCTGGTGACATGGCGTTCGAGCACCTTAGCCAGAAATGGTAGGAGGGAGATGGGGCGGTAATTGGCGGGGATCGAAGGGTCTGCGCCAGGTTTTTTTAAGATGGGAACAATAACAGCGGTTTTCTGTGGGTTGGCTACAACCCCCTGGGACAGGGAACTGTTAAGAAAGTGAAGGGGGGGATCTGGACAAGTTGTATAGATGTGGCGAAGGATGTGCGCGGGGCAAATGTCCAATGGGGAGCCGGATTTAACAAGAGGAATTATCGAGGTCAAGGATTCCTTAGTCAGGGGAGGAAAGGCATCAAGTTGTCAATTAGGTGGAGGACACTGAGGGTCAACAAAAGTCGGGGGGGTGAGGGAATGTTGGCTTTAATAAAAGCAATCTTCTCGATAAAGAAATCATTTAAAGAGTGACAAAGGTCCTGGGACGGGGAGGGCTTGAGAGATGTCCTATCGGAGAATGCCAAATTGTGGACAATCAAGAAAATTTCCCTCGGTTGATTCTCAGCTGCAAGAATCTTTGAGGAAAAGTAGGCCGTTTTTGCAGCCAAAATGGCCTTCTTGTATTGAGCTAGGAGAGTGGTAAACTCAGATCTGAGTGAGGGAGAATAGTTCCTCCTCCAGGCACGCTCGGCACGGCGTACCGCAAGTTTGATGGTCTTAAGATCCTCGTTAAACCATAAGTTGGCGTCCTTCCCCCGTTTCAAGGTCACCCGCTTCAGCGGGGCGATGGAATCACAGCTAGAGGAGAGCCAATGTTCAATGGCAACGGCCTGATCGAGAGTGGAAAGGCCTTGTAGGGTAGGGTAGGAGGAGGCTAATAGTGCAGATATATTCTCCGGATCCACTCGGCTCCATGAGCGGACCCAAACATTCTTTGGGAGCGGGGGCCTGACAGTAGGTTTGATGGGAAGGGTAAATGAAATCAAGTGATGGTCGGACCAGGTGCAAGGCGAGATGGACAGAGAGCCTATCGGACAGTTCAAGGACCAAATCTGATCTAAGATATGTCCTTTGACGTGAGTGGGAGAATGAACATGTGATACAAAATTGAGGGATTGAAGTGTATCTGAGAACTCTCTTGAGGACGGGCATTCTGCTTGATCTGAAGGCCAAAAATTAAAATCTCCCAGTAATAAAATGGAAGAGTTGTTGACCGTAAGTGTGGCCAGTACTTCCTGAAAGTCAGAAAGAAAAAGTAAGGGTGACTGTGGGGGACGGTAAGTAAGAACACAAGTAAGAGGGGGAGTGGTAGATGTAGTGCGAATGGCAAGGTACTCTGTTGTAGCAATATCTGGCAAAGGTAGAAGTTGGAAGGGGAGGTCGGTCCGGGTAATGACCGCTACACCCCCCCCAGTCCTGCCATTGGAACGATGTGCTCGTAGAGCATAGTATGGAGCGGGGAGAGTGGCCAGTAAGGTAGGGAGAGAATCCTCACTGAGCCAAGTCTCAGTTAGGAAAAGGAGATCAGGTGCGTGAAGGTCCAGCAGCACCGACAGTTCGTGTGAGTGGGCCACTGCTTACCGGGTGTTAAGATAATAGGCCGAGAGAGTCCTAAGTAATACTGGGCTGGCGTCTTCACTGGGAAAGTGTGAGGGAATGGGGGGAGCAAGAGGGTTGGGAGATAGCGGGGCAGGGGACAGATCATGTGAAGATATGCGAGAGCAAGTGGAGGCGGGCAAAGGCCAGTGGCCATGAAGACTGCGGAGTTTTGAAGACGTGTAAGTGATGATTTGAGCAGAGTGACATGCCCCTAGCCCCGGTCGGCCGCGGACGGGCGCAGACGGGCTTGCCTTAGGCGCACCTTCGGCGCGCAATCGACGCGCCCGCTGCGCGTCCGAAATCTACACATGATTTATGGATCTGTAAGAGGTGGTTGGGAAGGAGGGGGGCGTGGCCTCGGGAAGGGGCGTGGTCACGGCAAGCGCCGGAAATGGCGCCAAGAGTGTCCCGGTACCAACAACCGTGGCAGCGCTAGATCCGCTGCACGGCTGGTCAGGGCGAATGAGGTCTGCAAGCAACAGCTTTAAGGGAGCAGAGGGTGAGTAGTTAAAAGTACAAGTAATAATGTGACACTCAAATTTTAAAATAATTACACAAGATTCGTGCTCCCGGCTTTCCGCCTCAGGAGTATCTGTCAATCTGCCCAGGCGTTCGTATTCAGCACCTTTAAAGGGCTAGGAAAGGGGCGCGGCCTCGAAAAGGGGCATGGTCACGGCAAGCGCCGGAAATGGCGCCAAGAGTGTCCCAGTACCAACAACCGTGGCAGCGCTAGATCCGCTGCACGGCTGGTCAGGGCGAATGAGGTCTGCAAGCAACAGCTTTAAGGGAGCAGAGGGTGAGCAGTTAAAAGTACAAGAAATAATGTGACACTCAAATTTTAATATAATTACACAACATTCGTGCTCCCGGCTTTCTGCCTCAGGAGTATCTGTAAATCTGCCCAGGCGTTCGTATTCAGCGCCTTTAAAGGGCTAGGAAAGGGGCGTGGCCTCGAAAAGGGGCATGGTCACGGCAAGCGCCGGAAATGGCGCCAAGAGTGTCCCGGTACCAACAACCGTGGCAGCGCTAGATCCGCTGCACGGCTGGTCAGGGCGAATGAGGTCTGCAAGCAACAGCTTTAAGGGAGCAGAGGGTGAGTAGTTAAAAGTACAAGAAATAATGTGACACTCAAATTTTAAAATAATTACACAAGATTCGTGCTCGCGGCTTTCCGCCTCAGGAGTATCTGTCAATCTGCCCAGGCGTTCGTATTCAGCGCCTTTAAAGGGCTAGGAAAGGGGCGTGGCCTCGAAAAGGGGCGTGGTCACGGCAAGCGCCGGAAATGGCGCCAAGAGTGTCCCGGTACCATCAACCGTGGCAGCGCTAGATCCGCTGCACGGCTGGTCAGGGCAAATGAGGTCTGCAAGCAACAGCTTTAAGGGAGCAGAGGGTGAGTAGTTAAAAGTACAAGAAATAATGTGACACTCAAATTTTAAAATAATTACACAACATTCGTGCTCCCGGCTTTCCGCCTCAGGAGTATCTGTCAATCTGCCCAGGCGTTTGTATTCAGCGCCTTTAAAGGGCTAGGAAAGGGGCTTGGCCTCGAAAAGGGGCGTGGTCACGGCAAGCGCCGGAAATGGCACCAAGAGTGTCCCGGTACCAACAACCATGGCAGCGCTAGATCCGCTGCATGGCTGGTCAGGGCGAATGAGGTCTGCAAGCAACAGCTTTAAGGGAGCAGAGGGTGAGTAGTTAAAAGTACAAGAAATAATGTGACACTCAAATTTTAAAATAATTACACAACATTCGTGCTCCCGGCTTTCCGCCTCAGGAGTATCTGTCAATCTGCCCAGGCGTTCGTATTCAGCGCCTTTAAAGGGCTAGGAAAGGGGCGAGGCCTCGAAAAGGGGTGTGGTCACGGCAAGTGCCGGAAATGGCGCCAAGAGTGTCCCGGTACCAACAACCGTGGCAGCGCTAGATCCGCTGCACGGCTGGTCAGGGCGAATGAGGTCTGTAAGCAATAGCTTTAAGGGAGCAGAGGGTGAGTAGTTAAAAGTACAAGAAATAATGTGACACTCAAATTTTAAAACAATTACACAACATTCGTGCTCCCGGCTTTCCGCCTCAGGAGTATCTGTCAATCTGCCCAGGCGTTCGTATCCAGCGCCTTTAAAGGGCTAGGAAAGGGGCGTGGCCTCAAAAAGGGGCATGGTCACGGCAAGCGCCGGAAATGGCGCCAAGAGTGTCCCGGTACCAACAACCGTGGCAGCGCTAGATCCGCTGCACGGCTGGTCAGGGCGAATGAGGTCTGCAAGCAACAGCTTTAAGGGAGCAGAGGGTGAGTAGTTAAAAGTACAAGAAATAATGTGACACTCAAATTTTAAAATAATTACACAACATTTGTGCTCCCGGCTTTCCGCCTCAGGAGTATCTGTCAATCTGTGCTGTGGCGTTGAGTGGTGCTGAGTGATGCTGTTGGGTTGAGTGATGCTGTGGCATTAAGTGATGCTATTGCGTTGAATGATGCTGTGGCGTTGAGGGATACTGTGCGCTGAGTGGTGATGTGGTGTTGAGTGGTGCTGTGGCATTGAGTGGTGCTGTGGCATTGAGGGGTGCTGTGGCGTTGAGGAGTGCTGTGGAATTCTGTGGTGTTGAGTGATACTGTGGCATTGAATGATGCTGTGGCGTTGAGTGGTGCTGTTGCATTGAGTGGTGCTGTGGTGTTGAGTGGTGATGTGGCGTTGAGTCGTGCTGTGGCGTTGAGTGGTGCTGTGGTGTTGAGTGGTGCTGTGGCGTTGAGTGATGCTGTGATGTTGAGTGATGCTGTGGCCTTGAGTGATGCTGTGGCGTTGAGTGATGCTGTAACGTTGAGTAATGCTGTGGTGTTGAGTGATGCTGTGCGTTGAGGGATGCTGTGCACTGAGTGGTGCTGTGGCGTTGAGTGGTGCTGTGGTGTTGAGGGGTGCTGTGGCATTCAGTGGCGCTGAGTGATTCTTTGGAGTTGAGTGATGCTGTAGTGTTGAGTGGTGCTGTGGTGTTGAGTTGTGCTGTGGTGTTGAGTGGTTCTGTGGTGTTGAGTGGTTCTGTGGCGTTGAGTGGTGCTGTGGCGTTGAGTGGTGCTGAGTGTTGCTGTGGCATTGAATTATGCTGTGGCATTGAGTGATGCTGTGGCGTAGAGTGATGCTGTGGCGTTGAGTGATGCTGTGGAGTTGAGGGATGCTGTGCACTGAGTGGTGCTGTGGCGTTGAGTGGTGCTGTGGCATTGAGTGGTGCTGTGGCATTGAGGGGTGCTGTGGCATTCAGTTGTGCTGAGTGATTCTGTGGCACTGAGTGATGCTGTGGCGTGGTAATCTATAAGAGTTGTCCGAACAAATGGACCAAAATATAGGGGAAATGGAACTTGTATCAGGGAGAGTTATGTGCACCTATGGCTGATACTGACAGTTTACTAATTTGTGAATGGTTGGGGAGGGGAATGGGTGAGGGGGGCTTCAGGGATCAGATGGAAATTTGCCAATGTATGCTTGTGTTTTAACATTGCACAGCAAGCTGCTGTCTCAACGTTTTTCTTTGTTTTCTGTCCAATAAAAAGATCTTTTAACAAATAAAACGGAGTACATTAGTATTTAAATCATTAAATAAATGTTGCCCAACAAAACGAGTAACAGATTGCAGTCTGTTTCCATCCACATTACCTGCAGCATTGCATGCCTATTCACAAAAAGTTGCTATATACGCCATGCAATCTTAACTGGAGTGCAAGTAAAAACATAGGTTTTTATTTAGGTCAATTACCAGCTACAAGTGCTAGCTTCTGCCAAGGGGTCTTATTTAGTGTGAGACACAATAATCCAGCCTCAACTTTACAGTCAACAAAACGCAGAATGTTGGCATTTGAAGTTCTATTTTCACGTTATAATCTGTGGACCTACATATCCTAGCATGCAAAATGCCACTGTAAAACAAGCCGGCAGAGGAAAGGCAGCTCTGGGAGGGGGGCTGGGCAACCATGCTAGCATCCGGATTCACGAGCATATGGTCCTGTTTATGACCTGCGGAGCACATGAAGTGGATGGTGGCAAACGGGCTCAAAGCGGCCGGTCGCTTTGATGTTCTTGGCTTGCTTTGTGGGGTGGGGGGGGCCGGGGAGCAGCTTGGGAGGCATTCCATTAATAGCGAGACCTAAAAAACACTCCTACTGCCAACGATCCTAGGACCATAATTACTGGTAGAAATCTGCATTGCCAGATAAATATAAATAAAGTAGTAGACACTGCAGCAGCTGACAACAACAGGGACAGCGCAGGGGACACCGGCAGGCACTACAGCGGCTTCAGCAGAGGCGCACATGGGCACAACAACAGCACCAGGTATTCCATTGATAATAGTAATAGCCAAGACAACTGAAACTACGTCAAATAACGGCATGACACTATACACAGTAGTGAGTAAAATGGCATTTACAAGTTGTCCTCCATAATCGCACTACCGAGGGAACTTGCAGCATCTCTACTGACAGTTGGAGGACGTTCGTTCCTTCTCCACACGTCTTTTGATAATGCGCCTGCTGCTTCCTAAGGCCTCCTGCAGAGTGGCCATTGAAAACAATGGGGTGAACCCAAGAAATCAATAGGACCTGGGTAACTGTATATATATAAAGAAAGTGGTCCTAGACACAGATTTTAAACACGGCTAGTGATGTGAGTATTACTTCTTCACAGTCAACAAATAGTCAGACTAAATCTGAAATTACAAACACATGGAGATGTATTATTAGCTTAATTCAGCTCAAATTGCAACAAAAAAGCAAAAATTGCAAGAAACCCAACACAACAGTATTACAACAAATTCTACTGCAGTTTATTTACAATTTCGTAAAATTTCGGAAAAAAGAGAGAGGAAAGGAAAGGGTGGTGCTCGAGTAAAGGAAGGTGTAAGTATAGATTTAAAGTGATTCAGTGCAACAAAGGAATTATTTGTACATTGCACATATACAGCCTACCCATTCACAATTTATATACAATATTATACAGGGGGACAGGGAGGGGCAGGTGTAGGCTTAAAAAAACAACGGGGGGATCGTCGACGTTTCGACCCTGGCGCAATAAGGGAAAGTCACGACCTCTGCTGCGGGTCTTCTTCAGGACGGTGGTGGGGACAAGGGGTGGGGAAGCACCAAATGAGAATGAAAAGGTGTCGCAATTCCAGATCAGTTGGGCGATGCACCTCTGGCTGAGAAATTTGGCACAGACTAAGGGTTCAGTCGAGTACCAGTATGAAGTGTGTACATACTGGTACTCGACTGAACCCTTAGTCTGTGCCAAATTTCTCAGCCAGAGGTGCATCGCCCAACTGATCTGGAATTGCGACACCTTTTCATTCTCATTTGGTGCTTCCCCGCCCCTTGTCCCCACCACCGTCCTGAAGAAGACCCGCAGCAGAGGTCGTGACTTTCCCTTATTGCGCCAGGGTCGAAACGTCGACGATCCCCCCGTTGTTTTTTTAAGCCTACACCTGCCCCTCCCTGTCCCCCTGTATAATATTGTATATAAATTGTGAATGGGTAGGCTGTATATGTGCAATGTACAAATAATTCCTTTGTTGCACTGAATCACTTTAAATCTATACTTACACCTTCCTTTACTCGAGCACCACCCTTTCCTTTCCTCTCTCTTTTTGCCGAAATTTTATGAAATTGTAAATAAACTGCAGTAGAATTTGTTGTAATACTGTTGTGTTGGGTTTCTTGCAATGTTTGCTTTTTTGTTGCAATTTGAGCTGAATTAAGCTAATAATACATCTCCATGTGTTTGTAATTTCAGATTTAGTCTGACTATTTGTTGACTGTGAAGAAGTAATACTCACATCACTAGCCGTGTTTAAAATCTGTGTCTAGGACCACTTTCTTTATATATATCCTGCAGAGTGGCGGCCGAGGATGGTGTGGGGGCCGTTATGGCTGGGAACACCGGGGCATGGGGAACTGACAAAACTAGTACTACAGTGAGCACTTCAATCCGCATTCAATGAGTGCCCAAAATGTCAAAGAGGAAACACAACGGAAATGCAATGACGTATTTCGGGCAACAGGTACTGAAAATACAAGCGAGTAGTGTATGTTCACTCTAGTTAGTCTGGCAGCCACCTTGAATTGGGGAGATATATGCACTCTACGTGTGGGTGTCTCTTCTGACTTCAATGCAAGAGCAGGGAATTTTACAAGAAGGCAGTCAAATATTAACAAATGCTGAAGAGCAGGGGTGAAGGGCTACTTGGGAAATGAAAGTGAAAGTGTGCATAGTGAAGCTTCTATCTCATCGCTAGGGGACTGCAGAA
The DNA here is from genome assembly GCF_964263255.1 of Lissotriton vulgaris. Lineage (NCBI taxonomy): Eukaryota > Metazoa > Chordata > Amphibia > Caudata > Salamandridae > Lissotriton > Lissotriton vulgaris. The sequence continues at coordinate 204,024 of NW_028249214.1, forward strand.
TACACATACAAAGTTTGACGAGCGATGCCGAAGGAAAGAAAGGTGCGGCTCACCAAACTGTAATTGTTCAATATTTTAGGCTGTATGCCGCTGGGCACTACTACACCTGGAAAATGGGTAGTATGGAGAGAAGCTCGCGCTGCTGCTCTTTGCGAAGTCTGCTCTGCGAGAGAGTGAGTTGCGCTACACTTCTTATGGTCTCCCTGGAGTATGTAAACTTGTGTTGCCGCCGCCCACTTGTAACTGAAACATCATAAACAAGTAGTAGCCACCAGCCACTGCATGCATCAGGGAAGTAGACCTGGCAACTGCAAAGCAAATTACAGCTGAGTATTTCAAGCACGTAATTCTCCCAACATAAGGAGTTTCCAAAATCAGATTACAGTTGAACAGTTACCGAATGATTTCCAGCGCCGGCCCGTGACATAACATTTTAAACATGGATTAGCATGGACTAGGACGAATGTTAATGAGGAATCGTATGTTAATATCTCGCAAGTTCTTTTTACAATAGTATTTATCAATAAGTATCTTACAGAATAAAAAATAAAACAAAGATTTAGAATAATCGGTCCTACTACCAATTGTGAAAAATGTCTCGGATAAAACAAAGGAGGAAACAATGTTATATGCCTTAAGTAAATAAGTATTGCTAGGTGTGCCTCTTTTCCGGACCCCGAGACCTGGAAATGCTTGAAGCCCCTCACCCATGTTAAGATGAGAGCTTTAGATGCGAGGATGGTGGAGGCGATAGGGGCCCAAAGTATTCCGACAGGTTTCACCCCCTCTGAGCCAACCTGTGTTTTACAGTGGGGCTGTAGGGGCGGGAGGGATTAGAAGGCCCCCTCCTTTATTCTCATGTTTATGCCGCCTGAATGAGCTTCACAGGGAGTGGGAAGTGAGGTTGGGGGCTGAAGAGAGGCAGCCCCTGGGAGAAGAAAAGACTGGCAGGCAGGGGGTAAAGAGCCGAGAGGAGGGGAACGATTATTCATCGCTGGTAATCCCCCATCCCAGCTCCGGTAGGCAGACAAAATATCGAAATTAAAATATCGATATACAATAATATTGATGTTTTAATTTCGACAGTACAGAATATCGATGTCCAAAATATCGACAGACAGAATATCGTTTTTTTAAGGTATGTATGTTACTAATATCGAATTTTACTAATATCGAAAAAAAAATTTGTGTTATGTATTTTATTATGTTGTTTCTATGTTTGTTAAACATGTTTTGTAATGTATGTTTGAAAATTTGTAAACATTTTGCGTTTTAGTATCAGAGCGGGTTGTGGGTTTATAGGGGAATAGGGTGGGAAGTAATTTAATAATAATTAATTAATTAATATATGTTTGTAAATATTTTTAAATAATAATTAATTGGTAATTAATTAATATTAATTAGTTAATTAATTAATATATTTTGTACATATTTTTAATTAATAATTAATTGGTAATTAATTAATGTTAATTATATTAATTAGAGTAATTTTTTTATATATAATTTTTTGTTATTGTTAATTAATTAATTGGGAAAAATAATATTAATTATTAAATTTAATTAATTACAGCTAATGTGCTAATATATTTACTTTATTGTTATTGTTAATTAATAATTAATTGGTAATTAAATAATATTAATTAATTTTGGGTAAAGGAGTATTTTTAGGGTTCAGGGTCAGTTTTCAGTTTTTGGGTAAAGGGTTTTTTTTAGGGTTCAGGGTCAGTTTTCAGTTTTTGGGTAAAGGGGTATTTTTAGGTTTCAGGGTCAGTTTTCAGTTTTTGGGTAAAGGGGTATTTTTTGGGTTCAGGGTCAGTTTTCAGTTTTTGGGTAAAGGGGTATTTTTAGGGTTCAGGGTCAGTTTTCAGTTTTTGGGTAAAGGGGTATTTTTAGGGTTCAGGGTCAGTTTTGGGTTTTTGGGTAAAGGGGTATTTTTAGGGTTCAGGGTCAGTTTTCAGTTTTTGGGTAAAGGGGTATTTTTAGGGTTCAGGGTCAGTTTTGGGTTTTTGGGTAAAGGGGTATTTTTAGGGTTCAGGGTCAGTTTTGGGTTTTTGGGGTACAGTCGTACAGGGTAAAAATAAAATAAATTTAAATTAAATCAATTAAATGAAATTAAAAAAAATAAAATTACATAAAATTATTACGTTTTTAATTTATTTTAAATGTATATGTATTAGTTTTAATTTTTTTATTATGTTTTAATATTTTTATTTAATATTTGTAAAATTATATGTATTTTAAAATTATTTTTACATTATTATTAATATATTTAAAAAAACGATATTTTTAATTTCGATATTTTTGTACTACGATATTAATTTTTCGATATTTTTGTACTTACCTTTATGAAGATATGACTCTGATATTTTTGATTTCGATATTTTTGTGTCGATATTTTTGTATGTAGATATTCTGTCTGTCGATATTATGAGAGACATTCCCCAGCTCCCTGTCCTCTTGCCCTCTCTGAGGCAAGGGGTGGGGGGAGGGGTGAATGCCAGGGGCGGCACGCAGGTGGGGAGAGAGGCAAGAGAACACACACTCAGAGAGAGGGTGCAATGTATGGCCTGTTGTCACTCCTGGCAAAGCACATCACCGTTGTTAGTATTTCAACCTGAAAACGCACTTTGTCAACAATAACCTCCCCAGACTTTTCACGGCAGTTCAGCACCCTTGGAATAATGCACCAAGTAGAAGAGGTGTAGGATTGCAGTACTTGGACGCGAAGCCTCGCACAGAAACAAGACGTTAGTTAAATCGACCCAGGTAAGAAGTGTACATGTTGTGCGATAAAAAAGTAAAGTAGACCTCCTGAAAAGCGCGTGTCCCATCTAATCAAAAGAACGAGTAGCTTCAACACTTCTGTAAAGCATAGTAAGCATGGTCCTTTGACAAGTCCCAGTACAGAGAGTTACATTAAAAGGAGGCTAGCCATGTAGCGTAGTTTTACCGCTACCACGTTAAAACTCTAATAGCTCACAGAGGGTTAAATGAACGAGGATGTATGTTAATATAAGAACATCGCCGAAAGAAAAAAAAAAGCGGCCGGGAAAGGACCCCTTTGAAGTGGCTGTGAAAGTGAAAGAAATTAGGGGGGAGGAGAATTGAGGCCAGCGCGCACTGCGCACGCTGGGGAAGCCTGTGGGAGGGAGTCTGATGGCTTTGATGTGGAGAGCATCAGGAAAGCTAAACCAGCAGGCGGATGGGAGCGCGTTCATGAAACCACATGCACTTGTGGAAATCCACCGGCTGGTTTAGCTTTCCTGATGCAACACTAAAATTCTCCCCTATCCATTCCTGCGGATGGGATAGGCTCGACCTAAAAAGCACTAGCGACAATCGGTCGGACACTTACAGGTTGAGTTCAATGGAAACCACTGGGTGGTAATGTGATAGGGCCCAGGTGCAGATTTGTGCCGGCTGTCCCAGGTGCTGAACGCGGGATCTGCCGAGGCTGGTTTTGTCGCTTGGACGGCCCTGGTGAGGAAAGGGTTGCAAAATCTCGACAACATTGCCACTGGGGCATTGAGTTGAAAGTGTTGTGGAGTTCCCTTAAGGCACGGTGTCGAGTAAAGGTGGGGATATCCGGGCTGGCCACCAACAAGCCTCGGTCACAGCAAACCCAGGCTTGAGACTGCATTCTCACAACCCAATAGACCATTTGTTTTTGGCAATCCCTCTTCTGGCCCGATGGCCAGTGATTCTTTGGTTCCAGGAGCCTGTTTTACCTGCCTGCTGCAGGGGACTTCTGCCTCTAGTTCAAGGGAGTTCTGGAGCTTCTTTTGGCTTGAAGATGGGTTCCTCTTTCATTTTGAACCAGCCTCTGGCCCAGGACGACTCGCAGTCATGCAATTCCTGGGTGATTGCCACAGGGTCAGGGTATTGCACCTTTGGTTTTTGCAGGTCCTTAAGTCGCAGACTCGGGTTCTGTGTTGCAAGTCAATTAGATGTGAGGTTCTGGTGCCAGGGGAGCCCCTTATATCCTTGTTTAAGGGGTGTTAAGGGTGTGGCAGCTGATCTGCCCCTGAAGTGACCACTTCCTGTGGAGGGTGGAACCTTTTCTACCCAGAACCCCCTATGGTACCACCTTTAAAAATGGCAGAACTCTTCTTTGGCTGTTCAGGCCAGGTAGCCCTCCTTAGGGGTATGGCTAGCCTTCTTGGGGATTATGCCCCCTGACTACCTAATGTTCCGACCTGCTTGGGTTGCAAATATGCCTGGGGCAGGGATGTGGCTTTTTATTCCTTTGGGGGAAACCTAGGTGCATATCAGAGGCAGCAATAGCTTTGAAGCTCACAGACTTGATGTGCCACTTCACTAGTTATCCTGACAGCTTCTGCCTCTTGAGCAGGGTTTCAGATTCCTATCTTAGCAGCAGCAGCTGCAGGCTATCAGCCAGGTCACAGGAAAGACTGGGGCAGTCAGTCGGGAAATCTCAAAGGTAACCACCAGGGTGCACGTCAGTTTACATTCAACTTTAGAAAAAGGTCTGGTTTGATGAGGCAGTTGTTTGATTTGAAACATGATACTTTTCAGTGGGGCCATAATGGAGCTAGTAATAAGGGGTACCCGGGTGCTAGCCCATGTTATCCTTTGGTCCCCTGAACTCATTTAATTGCCCCTAATGGAAGGAGGTTACTATACGGATATATGTCCACACCTTTAATGTAAGGCACCCTGCCTCCTGGGATCAGACGGCCTACCTTTGGGGTGACTGGCATATATTAAAAATAGTGCTGTGACCTTGCCACTCATGGTGAGGGCAAAGTCGAGTTTGCCCACTTTGCAGTGCTCCTGCAGTCTACAATGGCAGACCTGCTGTCATCTCTTTATTTGGGTCACTCAGGGTGGCAAAATCAGTGCTGCAGGCCCTGGTGACCCCCTTAACTCCCTTGTCTTGGGTACCACTGGTACCACTTACCAAGGACTTATCCCTGCCGATCTGGGTTAGCAATTCACATACATCATATTGTATGGAGAGAGCACTGGCACTGGGGCCTGATTAGTAGGCTCCTGTGTACTTTCAGAGTCCAAACTATCAGCATTGGAGAAAAAGTGTGGGCGTAACCATACAAAAAGGGCACTTCCTACACCTCCCAAACTAAGTAGCACACGAAGCTATGGAAAGCCAATACTGGCAGCAGAAAAATCCTAGCTGTGTGTCCTTTCAAATCTAAGTTGTATGTCCTTTCAAAAAGGTCAATGCATTTGGTTCACTCCGTACCAGAGAGATACAGAATTTCATAATTTGGGAAGCAATGGCTGGTGTGGTTTATATGGGTGAACCTTCTTCTTTAGAACTTAAAGGGAAATGGGTTGATGTGAAATGCATGTAGAATGGAATACAGTTCCCTGATGAACAACCAGCTAAGGCAGCAAGTGAGATAGTGTGCATGAGACATACTTTCTTGCTTCAACTAGCACCCTCGCAGCTTCATTCTCGACTAGCTGGAGCTCATGTTAGATAACTTAGCAATTCGAAATAGAAGGCATTGCTGGGAGAGAATTCCCTGGTGGAGTGCAAAGACTATACTCCAATACAATTTAAGTTGCAGCGCACAAGAAACTGATTCAGTTTGAACCTGTTGGAAAATGGATGGGAAGCAAGGCATGTTAGGCTAAACGTAGCTGACCAGTTATCCTCACTAAACCTATTATGACTACTTCTGGTTGGTTGGAATTTAGGGCATGATTTAGAGTTTGACAGATGGGATTCTGTATCACAAACATGACGGCTATCTGATCTGGTAAATTACAAGTGTGTATCTTGTGGCACTTGTAATACAGTGGACAGGATATACCTCCTATTTGTGATGAAGTACACTATTTGCCAAACTCTAACTCAGGCCCTCAGTTTTAGCAAATTATTTTCATCAAATAACACAGTGGATTAATTAACAGTGACGCCCAGATCCCCTTCAAATTTAAGGAGCATCAGGGTGTTACTAGAAATAAGTTAGTGGAGTATTTGGAAGAAATTGGATTGCTGGTTGAGACAGAGTAAAATCCTACACACGCAGCAACCACAATCCTTGTCAGGGTAAAGTCAAAAGCAAACCCCAAATTAACCTCTGCTTAACCCTCTGGTAGCTTGACACAGAGTAGTCAGACTTAACTCTGAGGCAATGTGTAAAGTACTTGTGAAATACTTCAAACAGTAAGACAGTAAAAACCCTCCACAAAAAGAATTCCGGGCCAGGTTAGAAAGCTAGAGCGAAATGACAAAAATCCAATCAGTTGAACAGGCGATATGCAATTTTAAAGATTTATCTGAAAATAGCACCAAAAAGCATGAAGCCTAACAGTGGATATCAGGTCACACCAGACTGGGAAAAAAATCACAAGTTCAGGCCAACTGCTATGGTGTGCAGGCTGGCTGCTGGGACCCAGCTATGCCCACTGAACAATAGTACCCTAAATCCTGGTTGTGGAGAATTGCTAGGTCCCGCATATAGGATTCGCCACTAAGCCAAGGTGATGCGAGGTCCGGGTCAGAGATGCATCGAGCAGCATCGGTTCTGGGGAGCTGCAAGGCTGTGCTGTGAGGTCCTGCATTATCATTGAGGATGCTGTCATAAAGGGTGCCTGCGATGCAAAGTCCTGCATCAAGGTTGTGTTGCACACTGGTTGGTCTCAAATAAGCTGTGGGACTTACGATGCAGAGTCCTGCAACATCGTTAAGGATGCTATCAGCAAGGGTCTTGCGATACGAGGGCCGGTGTGAAAGATATGTAGTGCAACAGCAGTTCCAATGAGGCTGTGGGCTGCGGCAGCGACGCAGAGTCCTTTCAACAGGAAAGTCCACGCACCAGAGGCGCTGAGTCGGTTCTGCTTGAGGTTGAGCTGTGCAGCAGGGGTGATGCATCGATTCTTCTGGGTCCACAGATGGGCTGGCAGAGCACTATCAGGCCCACTTCTGAGGGTCCAGGACTGGTGTGGCACCACTTGGCATTTTAGGACTCACAGTTGCAGAGGCCCAGTCCTGTTTACAAGAAACTAGCCCTTGGAATCAATCTAGTGGTACAGTGCTTCTTACTCAGGCAAGAAGGCAGCATGGCAACAGGTCAGCAAAGCAGGGCAGCAGTCCTCCAGATCAGCAGTCCAGCAGAGTGACAGTTCTTTCATCAGCCCAGCAGTCCTTCCTGGCAGAGTCTTCCACAGGTCCAGAAATGTACTGAAGAGTCGGTGTCGGAGGTACAATATTTATACATTTGAAGAAGAGGAAGCTTCTAGAGATGTACACCCCACTGAGGTGTCAGACAGCCCCTTCCATCCTATCCTGGTCCCATCTTGTCTGGGATCACATTAAACCAGTGGGAAACCCTTTGTGAGAGTGCTCAGGCAAAGCCTTTGTGATGAGCAAGTGTTGTAGGTGACATCTCCTCCCCCTCGCTAACTCACATTGGCCCAAACTGCCAACACATGTTTTCCCTTTGTCTTCTTGTCTGGGAGCAATATACAAATACCAACTGCCAGCTACACCTAGCCATGTGACCAGAATTAAGCTGCAGGCACCAAATGGTTAGGACAAGAAAATGCCAACTTTCTTAAAGGGGCATTTTTAAGATTGTGATTGCAAATCTGAATATACCATTAAAGGGGCTTTTAATTACAATTCCATAGACACCAATCATGAATTTTATTACTGATATCAATTAGAAGTTACAGCTTGTTAAATGTAATAAGGTAACTCCAATCTCATCCTAAGGGAGATACGGGCCTTGCAGTAGTGAAAAACAAATGTAAGAGTTTTTTTACTACGAGGACATGTAATACTTAAAAGAACATGTGCAGCTCTTTGAATACACTGCACCCTGCCCTCTGGCCTGCATAGGTCCTACCCTAGGGGTGACTTATATGTATTAAAAAGGCAGGTTTAACTTTGCCTCAGCATCGGACTAATCCTGAGGATCTGTCGGAAGGGGCGTCGGGCGGTCCAGGTTCCCAGGAATAAACTCTACCATGTTGATCTTCTTTCTGCGGAGGGCTCTGCGGATGTCATCGTTCACTGACTTTTGTTTCTTTTTCTTATTTTCTCCTGTTTTTTCAACTCTGGAGGGTAACGGGGGGTGATAGGAAGACTCCTTTCTCCTCTGGGGGCTTTTTGTAGGTTAGTTTATACGGGGCGACAGGCACACTGCTAGTTGGGGGGGCTTTTAGGCTAATGCAGGGGTGCAGGGTGGGGGGTGGTTGGTTTGTGTGTTCTTCTTTTACTTTCTTTCTCTTACCTTTCTCATGGCGAGGCTTTAACTGTTTTGAATACACCGTTGCGGTGGCTGCTTTCTGGGGGGATGGTTGGGACAGGGCATCTTCGATGATGGGGGGTAAGTCTTTGAATGTGCTTAGTTGGAACGTGAATGGGTTGGGGGATCGTATTAAAGGTGGTGAGCTCTGAACAGAAAGGGGTTCAAAATGGTGGCCCATTCCGGGTTCTCCTCGGGATCCCGGGGGGTGGGGATAATGGTGCGCATGTCTCTTCCCCTGGAGGTGGAGTCTACAGTGGTTGATGATAGGGGCCGCTATGTTGCTGTGGTGAGCAGATGGGAGGGACATACCCTGGTTTTGGTTTCTGTTTATGTCCCCCCGGGTTTGCAAATGGCTACCTTCCAAGATCTGGGAGGCGCCATTTTGGGCCTCCCGGAGGGGTTGTTAATACTAGGCGGGGACTTTAACTCTGTGGTTTCGGGCACCCTAGATCGTTTTCCGTCCAGAGATCTACGCAGCGCACAAGCATGGCTCCCGGATTTCATGAACACTATGGGCCTTATCGACTGTTGGCGGCTTTTGCATCCTGCTCAACGACAGTACACTTTCCATTCGGGGGCTCACGGCAGTCTTTCTAGAATTGACTACGTTTTGACGCCGGCGGCTCAGGCATCGAACGTCTCTGGGGCTCGCCTTATGGCCAGGGGTATATCGGATCACTCTCCAGTCTGGGTATCCTTTGACTTTGACATCGCGGCGGCGACCAGGGTGGCGCCGGTTAATCCCTGGTATTTCCTCAACCCCAGGACTCGAGACCTCCTTGCTAAAGCTATCGACCTGTACTTTATTGAGAACACAGGTACGGTAACGTCGGCCCTTTCCCTCTGAGAGGCCTTTAAGACTGTCCTTAGAGGAGAGGCTTTCTCCTTGATAGCTGAGGTGCGCAGACGAAGGGATGAAGACTTGGTACGGTTGGAGTCGGATATTTCAGGACTGAACTCCCAGTTGGCGCTGGGACCGACACCCGACCTGTTGCATGCTCTCTCCCTGAAGCAGTCGGAATATAGATCCACTGCCACTGACGCTGCCAAGGCGATGGGCAGGGAACAGCAAGGGAGGATTTATGATGCTGGAGACAAGGCGGGCAAGCTCCTTGCCTGGCTAGACAAGAAAGAGTTGGCTTCCCGTGTGGTACCTGAGATTTTGTGCGATGATGGTCTGGTTGTTACTGACCCCAACGCTATCGCCTCGGCTTTTGCAGACTATTTTGAGACGGTTTATACATCAGTCTCCGCCCTGACTGAATCGGACTCGGCCTCTTTTTTGGAGGGGGTTGAGCTCCCCTGTTTGTCGAATATCGAGCGTGACGACATGGACCGGGGCATCACGGTGGATGAGGTGGCGTTAGCAATACGGTCCTTGCGCTTTGGAAAAGCTCCAGGCCCCAATGGTCTCCCAGTGGAACTGTATAAGATCAGAGCGGACACTATCGCGGTGCCCCTGAGGAGTATGTTCTTGGAAGCCCGAGAGGCTGGTGAACTTCCGCTGGATCAACGCCTGGCCACCATCGTGGTCATCCATAAGGAGGGGAAGCCTAGAGACCTTTGTAGGTCATATCGCCCTATTTCATTGCTGAACGCCGAGCCCAAAATCCTGGCTAAGTTGCTGGCCAATCGGCTCGTGGGTGTGATCGCGGACTTGGTCCATCCAGATCAATCCGGTTTCATACCTCACCGTAACACTGCACTTAATCTTAGAAGACTTCACGCTGTCATGGCGCGGGCACACATGCTCCGCGAGCCAACTGTCCTGGCCTCATTGGACGCGACGATGGCGTTTGATTATCTCGAATGGAACTACCTCTGGGCGGTGCTGTCCAAGTTTGGGTTTGGCTCTGGCTTCATTAGTTGGGTCCGGCTTCTCTACTCCTCCCCGTTGGCCAACATAACGGTTAATGGCAGTGTGTCCGCTTCCTTTGCCTTGCGCTGGGGCACTAGACAGGGCTGCCCGTTGTTGCCGCTCCTTTTTGCCCTTGCGCTGGAGCCGCTTGCTGCCTGGATCCGCACTCACCCTGACATTAGTGGGATCAAGTGGTCACCGGGATTCGAAGACCGCGTTTCACTATACGCGAACGACATTCTGCTTTACCTCACCTCCCCCTGTCGATCTTTGATTGTGGTGTTTGATGTACTGGGTACCTTTGGTGGACACTCTGGCCTGGTTATCAACTGGTCCAAGTCCTACCTATATGTGCTTCGCGGAGACACTCCACGTCTCCCTAGGGGCTGTGCAATACAGGTCTCGCAGCAGGGCTTCAAGTACCTGGGCATCTATATCTCAACGGATGCCAGGGCACGTTACGCCAACAACTTGCTCCCTCCTCTAGCGCGCCTTCGGCGTGACGTGGAGGGTTGGAAAAGATTTCCACTGTCCTTGTTGGGCCGAGCGGCATTGTTCAAAATGATGTCCCTGCCGAGATTTTTGTATGCGCTTCAAAACACGCAGGACCCAGTCCCTTCCAAATACTTCAGGGAGATTGAAGGTTTGCAGCGTACCCTATTGTGGGAAGGAAGGCCACGTATCGCCGTGGTCAAGTTGACCATTCCGTGGTACGACGGTGGTATTGCCCTGCCCGATGTACGCCGATATTACTGGGCTTCTCAATTGGCGGCTCTCAATCACGGCTTCTACGGACCGGCGATTAACCCGGGCTACGCCATGGATCGCTGGCTCATGAATGACGGGATGTACTACAGAGCGTTGTACTCTAGATCTCTGGACCGGAAATTGACTGGTCCCACCAGGACCGCGGTGCATTTATGGAGGGCTGTCACGAAGGCACTGGGTTGGAAGGGTAGGCTCACCATGGCTACTCCCCTCTACGACTCTGATTTGCTGGGGAGATTGTGGCACTAAAAAGGGTTTGATCGGTGGGATCTCATCGGCATCTCCAAAGTGGCGGACGTGATGGCCAGAGGGGAAATCAAATTGTTTGCCACTCTACAGGCTGAATTTCAACTAGGGGCTACTGAATACTTCAGATATGCACAGTTGAGGCATGCCCTTACGTCCACCCTGCCTGTAGGTGAAAAAGTTACCGAGTCATCCCCGCTGGAGGACAGGGTGCTGGACGGCCATATGCCGGACAGCGCCATCTCCCTGACTTATAAAAAATGAATCAATGTTCGGACGGACCTGCTGGTGAAAGTACGAGACCACTGGATGAATGATGGGATTGAGATGGACGATGAGGACTGGCAGTCTGCGGTATCCTCCCCTAAGGAAGTAGCAATTTCGGCCAGACTGCGCCTGGTTCAGCTGAAAATACTCCACAGGGTGTACGTCACTGGCCCCAGGTTGATCCATATGGGGCTTTCCCAGGATGGCCTTTGTCGGATGGGATGTGGTGTGCTGGCCACCTTCATGCATACCATTTGGGAGTGCCATGTCATAGCCTCTTACTGGGAACGAGTGCATGCGGTTATGCGTGTTGTGACTGGTGTGGATTTGCCTGCGGAAGCTAGACGTTGCTTGCTGAATGTGTGGGGTCCGACTGATTACAATACCGCTCAAACCCGCTGGGTCACACTGGGAAATATGGTGGCCAAGAGGGACATTGCCCAGAGATGGGGTGCTCCAACACCCCCCGCTGTGAGCCTTTGGAAAACCAACATGGATTGGTGCATGCTCCGGGAGAAGACTGTCTACTTAGCTCGGGGTAAGCCCAAGATGTGGGGGATGGTCTGGGGGGCCTGGAATGCTTATAGAGGAGATCTTTGTGTGCCCCCGGAGGTGATCCGGCCGGAGGTTCGTCTCTCACCGTAACTATTCCCTCCACCCAATTTTCACGTGTTGTAATCCTGTTCCTTGCTCCCCCCACACATGTATGCTCTTTGCTATGATTACTTCATGATGCGTAAGTTCCCGCCTCTCCCCCTGGATATATGCCTTACCGCTCTCCTGTGCTCCTCTGCCTTGCCATTTTTCTCCCCTTTCCCCCTTCTTTTTCCCCCTTTCCCTTCTTTACTCTTGTCCCTTTTCGGTTCTCACTTTGTTCTTTAGGTTCACTTCTATAATATATAAAATTAAACCTGACTGCTCCTGTTACTGTTTTGTGCACACCTCTATGTTGCTTTGTTAATGCTGCCTAGCCTCCGGGATGTACGGCTGAATAGCGGTGTACTTTGAACTGCAAATAAAGGTTTTCCAAAAAAAAAAAAAAAGAAGGTTTAGACCTGACAAAAGTTGTCTTTTTCCAGGTCGAAATAGCAGTTTAAACTGCACACACATTTTGAATGGCAACATTTAAAAAGCTACTTAAGTGGGTGGCACTGTGAGTGCTGCAGGCCCACTAGTAGCATTTAATTTACAGGCCCTAGGGTACACGTAGTACCACATTACCCGGGACTTATAAGCAAATTATATGTGCTAATTGGGTGTAAGCCAATTTCACAATGTTTTAAGGAGAGAGCACAAGCACATTAGCACTGGTTAGCAGTGGCAAAGTGTGCAGTGTCCTAAAAGCCAACAAAAAAGGGTTTAGAAAACAGGAGAGTGACGGCAAAACCTTTGGGAATGGCCCTGCTGAAAGGTTTATGTCCAACAAGCGAAGATATTTTAAAATGAGTGTAGTGAGGATTGATGTGTACCACTGCAAGTGATCAGATATTCATCAACATGCTGGCATAGCTACTGCCTGAACATGGTCTTGAGGATAAGAACAGGTTCAGAAGAGTGTTGTACCTCTGATGCCAACGGCTTTAATGTGGTCTAGCAGGAAACAGCGGCCATCCGTTTTCAAACTCAGAATGTCCAGGACTGATGCTAGCACTGATTCCGTGTATTTGGAGTCCATATGACTGCTTAAAAAAAGTTACATCAGTATTTGGATCTTCTAATGTCTCAAACTCACCATCACACATCAGCATGAGATTACTGTAAATCCTTACCCTACTGTCTTTTAATAGCATCCTTATGTATCTTTATAGATTGCTTGCAAGATGTCGTTTAATGTTAAGGCAAACTTGTACATTCTTTGGGGTCAACATATTTTAAATGGTAAATTCAGTATTGTGCCAATGTGTAGCTTTTAATCTAAATATTCACTCAATTCTATTGAATGACCCAGCTGCCCTATGTCAATTTTCTCCATATTTGCAATGGTGTGTGGCATGAGCAATAGATCTGGACTTTGCACTGCAGCCAGGAATATTAATTCAAGGAAAAGGGAGTAATCTCACCAGTTATCAGCTCTTGCACAAATGCCCTGATTACAAGTGCAGGGCTAAATTCCAATTCCTGTGCAAACACATGTTTGCAGAGGCATTGAGTTTACGCATTGTGTGATAATTCTCACATCCTTGGAGTTTTTCCCTGATGAACTCTGACAAGGCAAACCTGCTGAAATTTAAGCCAAAACATGCAGAATTCGGTGTTTTAAATACCGATTCCGTATGTTATGCGTCATTTTCGATAGCACGTCTTGTAATAGGTGATAACTATCGCGCCTTTTAAATACCAATCCCTGTGGTGTCGAATTTTAAAAGGTTGCAAACAAAACAGGTGATGGACTGAATGTGGATCAATGTCACACATTCATCCCAGTCCAAAGATCTGGGCCCAAATCCATCGTTTTTTTGCACTCCACACCACCCTGGGTTAGACAATGGCGATATGCAAATCAGCTCTGACCCTGTGCCCCATGGGAACAGTCCAGTCCGAACTACAAAAGCCATGTCCTTCCCAGAACGGAATCAAGCATCCGAGGACCGGACCGGTTTCGAGGTAACACCTCTCATCAGCCAGGCTAGCTTGACTCCAGTGGTGTGGAGTGCCTGGGACCCACGTCTGGGCATCCCCAGCGCACTTATGGCAGGAATTGCAAACAAAACAGGTGAGGGACCGAATGTGGATCAATGTCACACATTCATCCCAGTCCAAAGATCTGGGCCCAAATCCATCGTTTTTTTGCACTCCACACCACCCTGGGTTAGACAATGGCGATATGCAAATCAGCTCTGACCCTGTGCCCCATGGGAACAGTCCAGTCCGAACTACAAAAGCCATGTCCTTCCCAGAACGGAATCAAGCATCCGAGGACCGGACCGGTTTCGAGGTAACACCTCTCATCAGCCAGGCTAGCTTGACTCCAGTGGTGTGGAGTGCCTGGGACCCACGTCTGGGCATCCCCAGCGCACTTATGGCGGCAATTGCAAACAAAACAGGTGATGGACCGAATGTTGATCAATGTCACACATTCATCCCAGTCCAAAGATCTGGGCCCAAATCCATCGTTTTTTTGCACTCCACACCACCCTAGGTTAGACAATGGCGATATGCAAATCAGCTCTGACCCTGTGCCCCATGGGAACAGTCCAGTCCGAACTACAAAAGCCATGTCCTTCCCAGAACGGAATCAAGCATCCGAGGACCGGACCGGTTTCGAGGTAACACCTCTCATCAGCCAGGCTAGCTTGACTCCAGTGGTGTGGAGTGCCTGGGACCCACGTCTGGGCATCCCCAGCGCACTTATGGCAGGAATTGCAAACAAAACAGGTGAGGGACCGAATGTGGATCAATGTCACACATTCATCCCAGTCCAAAGATCTGGGCCCAAATCCATCGTTTTTTTGCACTCCACACCACCCTGGGTTAGACAATGGTGATATGCAAATCAGCTCTGACCCTGTGCCCCATGGGAACAGTCCAGTCCGAACTACAAAAGCCATGTCCTTCCCAGAACGTAATCAAGCATCCGAGGACCGGACCGGTTTCGAGGTAACACCTCTCATCAGCCCGGCTAGCTTGACTCCAGTGGTGTGGAGTGCCTGGGACCCACGTCTGGGCATCCCCAGCGCACTTATGGCGGCAATTGCAAACAAAACAGGTGATGGAGCGAATGTGGATCAATGTCACACATTCATCCCAGTCCAAAGATCTGGGCCCAAATCCATCGTTTTTTTGCACTCCACACCACCCTGGGTTAGACAATGGCAATATGCAAATCAGCTCTGACCCTGTGCCCCATGGGAACAGTCCAGTCCGAACTACAAAAGCCATGTCCTTCCCAGAACGGAATCAAGCATCCGAGGACCGGACCGGTTTCGAGGTAACACCTCTCATCAGCCCGGCTAGCTTG
Organism: Lissotriton vulgaris; assembly: GCF_964263255.1. Lineage (NCBI taxonomy): Eukaryota > Metazoa > Chordata > Amphibia > Caudata > Salamandridae > Lissotriton > Lissotriton vulgaris. Next base: position 219,367 of record NW_028249214.1, read on the forward strand.
ACTCCAGTGGTGTGGAGTGCCTGGGACCCACGTCTGGGCATCCCCAGCGCACTTATGGCGGCAATTGCAAACAAAACAGGTGATGGACTGAATGTGGATCAATGTCACACATTCATCCCAGTCCAAAGATCTGGGCCCAAATCCATCGTTTTTTTGCACTCCACACCACCCTGGGTTAGACAATGGCGATATGCAAATCAGCTCTGACCCTGTGCCCCATGGGAACAGTCCAGTCCGAACTACAAAAGCCATGTCCTTCCCAGAACGGAATCAAGCATCCGAGGACCTGAACGGTTTCGAGGTAACACCTCTCATCAGCCCGGCTAGCTTGACTCCAGTGGTGTGGAGTGCCTGGGACCCAGGTCTGGGCATCCCCAGCGCACTTATGGCGGCAATTGCAAACAAAACAGGTGATGGACCGAATGTGGATCAATGTCACACATTCATCCCAGTCCAAAGATCTGGGCCCAAATCCATCGTTTTTATGCACTCCACACCACCCTGGGTTAGACAATGGCGATATGCAAATCAGCTCTGACCCTGTGCCCCATGGGAACAGTCCAGTCCGAACTACAAAAGCCATGTCCTTCCCAGAACGGAATCAAGCATCCGAGGACCGGACCGGTTTCGAGGTAACACCTCTCATCAGCCCGGCTAGCTTGACTCCAGTGGTGTGGAGTGCCTGGGACCCACGTCTGGGCATCCCTAGCGCACTTATGGCGGCAATTGCAAACAAAACAGGTGATGGACCGAATGTGGATCAATGTCAAACATTCATCCCTGTCCAAAGATCTGGGCCCAAATCCATCGTTTTTTTGCACTCCACACCACCCTGGGTTAGACAATGGCGATATGCAAATCAGCTCTGACCCTGTGCCCCATGGGAACAGTCCAGTCCGAACTACAAAAGCCATGTCCTTCCCAGAACGGAATCAAGCATCCGAGGAACGGACCGGTTTCGAGGTAACACCTCTCATCAGCCCGGCTAGCTTGACTCCAGTGGTGTGGAGTGCCTGGGACCCACGTCTGGGCATCCCCAGCGCACTTATGGCGGCAATTGCAAACAAAACAGGTGATGGACCGAATGTGGATCAATGTCACACATTCATCCCAGTCCAAAGATCTGGGCCCAAATCCATCGTTTTTTTGCACTCCACACCACCCTGGGTTAGACAATGGCGATATGCAAATCAGCTCTGACGCTGTGCCCCATGGGAACAGTCCAGTCCGAACTACAAAAGCCATGTCCTTCCCAGAACGGAATCAAGCATCCGAGGACCGGACCGGTTTCGAGGTAACACCTCTCAACAGCCCGGCTAGCTTGACTCCAGTGGTGTGGAGTGCCTGGGACCCACGTCTGGGCATCCCCAGCGCACTTATGGCGGAATTGCAAACAAAACAGGTGAGGGACCGAATGTGGATCAATGTCACACATTCATCCCAGTCCAAAGATCTGGGCCCAAATCCATCGTTTTTTTGCACTCCACACCACCCTGGGTTAGACAATGGCGATATGCAAATCAGCTCTGACGCTGTGCCCCATGGGAACAGTCCAGTCCGAACTACAAAAGCCATGTCCTTCCCAGAATGGAATCAAGCATCCGAGGACCGGACCGGTTTCGAGGTAACATCTCTCATCAGCCCGGCTAGCTTGACTCCAGTGGTGTGGAGTGCCTGGGATATTTGTATAATTCCTATTCTATGGGTAGCTCCCTGCTACATTTCATAGATTATCCAGGTATAAACTATTGCTGGGGCCATAAGGGATATTCTGCTGCTTCAGGGGGAGTCCACAGAGCATATCCACTGCAGGGTGCATTTTACCAATTTCTAAGCTTTGCTTCCCTGCTTCCTGGTTAGACTCCTCAGAGCACTGTCCATGATTGGTTGTATATTACCAATTCCTACGGGTTGCTTTCTGCCGCCTCAGGATGGGCTACTAGGGGCAGATACTATTTCTATTCGTATAATATTCATTCCTTTGGCTCTCTTGTTCATTATCTCAAGCTTTTACTGATTCAAGCTATTCACAACAGGTCCTCATCAACTCCTATCCTGTACCTCATTGCATTGAAGGTTTGGGACACAGAATGTGGCTTTCATTCTCTTGTGGGTCAAATGACCAGGCAAGTCCTTTGAGACTTAAGATGTCTACGACCCTCTCTTGGAAACTCCAGCATATTGGCGCAAAAATGCCCCAAAACAGCAGAGATTAGCAGTGATCCTTCAATGTGCGAGTTCTTGCTTACTTCTGCTAAAAGAGTCTAATGCTTTAACTTCTGCAGTGTTTACTCTTCCGTTTTCTGCAGTTACATTGCTTGCTGTCAATGATTGATATGTCTAGTTCAAACTCACCTACTGATCTAAAGAGAAGACCATTAGGCAATTACAGAAAACTCATATAGTGGCGTATGGGAGCCACAGATGGTTAAAGAAAAGGCTGTTCCTTTGTGAGGACTGCAATAACTGATAGGAGTTCCTGAATGTGGCTACACCTGGGCATATGATGGGTGTAGCTGAGCACACAAGACTATACTAGAAATGTGATGTCAGTATATGTGCATATAAGGCTATGTCTGAACATCAAAGGATGAAATTCAGTATTTTGAGAGTTCACTTGCCATATGATTCTGTGATTCTGGGAGTATGATGACAGTGCCTGAGCATATGACTCAGTCATGGTATGATCTGGCACTTATTTATTTATTTAATACGATTTTATATCGCACAAACTTTACCCACAGGTGGCAGAGCGCTTTACAAATGGACCAGTTACATTACATAAGGACTTCGGAGTACATGAGTTACATAAGAGATACAAACGAAAAAACTCTAATTCACAAAAGAACGGTAGTAAGTACATACGTCTACTACAGATACTAGTGGTTAGAGTTGCATATATATAAGTTGAAAATTCACTCAAGGAAAAGATACAAACAGAAAAACTCTAAATTCACAAAAGAATAGGAAAGGCATACCGGGCGGCATCTGAGCATTTGATGTCTAGGTCTGTATTGGTGTCTGTACCTGGGTATAAGAGGATGTGCGTAAGTGGCGGTACCTACAGAAAAAACACCGTCTTTGGGTATATCAGGCTGCATCTATCATATGATGCTTTAGCTGTGCATTTGTGGAAACACCTGACATCTGTGAAGTTCTTATAAGGCGGACAGTCAGGTTATCTGTCTCGGGGAACTGCTTGACAGAAATTAAATTGGGCTGCGTCTGGTTTTAATTTCATGTGTTATGATTCGATTTGATTCATACACGGTGGTGCATTCATTTGAAAACAATATACTTCTGCTAGATGTAACGGTGCTCACATTTTGACTGGCGTCTGTCTGTGAAAATGCACTCAGTGGAACATTATAGGGCAAGCCCGGTCTGCAGTGTTTCTGTGATGTCATCACTTCATATTGAGGCTGGAGCTGACTGAAGCGTTAAGCAGGGGACGAGAAAGACTGGCATTGAGTGGAATACTGGGAGTAGCTGCTATCCACGTCACCTCAAATGTCTTAATTAAGGTGGATATATGGTAGAGCTTTTGTTTTAAAAACATACCCAGACCGTGTCTTCTGTTAAATAATGAGAGGGTTGAGGTGCCTAAATGTTGACTCACTTTTTGTAGCAAAGCCCTTGTGTAAATGTGGAGCTGTGAGGTGAGAGGAGCACGTTGTGATCACAGGTGAACCACCAAGATCCAAAATTATGCATATTAATAGAAAGTGTAATTTCCAGAACTTGAACTGAGAGTTTTTAGAGGGATGATGCACACTATGAATGTGTATAACGTGTTCTGTGTAAAATCTGATGTCTCAGCACCTTAGAATTAGGATTAGTGGCATTCACTAGAGAACCTTTTAATGCTCTTAATCAGGTGGCAAGGAAGTTTGTAGTTTAAGCTACCAATTATACAAAAGTGAAAAGGTTCACATTTACAAAGTTCACTTTTTGTTCAGCTGGGATTTAGATCATGAAGTCACCTTCTATAAAGAACAGGACAGAACACATGGGCAATAAACCTGTTGAATAATACAGTTTTAATATTATCCTGAGAATGAGCAGGCAAAAGTTGAATATTGAAGTTGCAGCATATTGGCTAAATGTATGTGTATTGTCTAATGCACACTCAGCATGTAAGATATGAATACTGACATGTAAAAATGGTGCATTTTGTGCAAGCCATGCCCCTGAAGGTATGAGTAAGATATTCATGGTCAGTATGCAATTATAATATGGCATGGAAAAGATATTCATTCTGAATTATCTTACTAACACAGTGAACTCAAGGAAATCTCTTTTTACAATACATATATGTGTATATAGTTCAGTATACAAAGACATGGGATGCCTCATGCCCAAGGCCAATGTTGTAAACAGTGTTTGTTTTAAAGTGTGATAAGATAATAAATCTGAAGCAACTGAGTTCTGTCCGGCACCCCGGCTGCGTGCCCAGAGGGGGACTTGTGGTTGTGCTGCTTTGATAGGTGATGCAACCAGGGAGAATTCAAGCAGCCACAGTGAATGATGAGCTGCCCATATTGTGGAGGCTGCAAGTGCCAAACACGAGCACCCGCTTACCAAGCCTGCTTTTCGAATTGTTTCCAGTGAACTGAGAGAGAAGTGAAGCCGCAGCCAGCGATCCTGTACTCAGTAATGGCCGGCTTGCACCGAGGGTGGTGAGGCGGGGGGAAGGTGTGGGGGACACAAAAATATACACTTACCTCCATAGCGTGGCGTCCTCCTCCCTCGTGTGTCTTCCGGGAAGCTCCCAATGCATAAACTTTCCTACCCAATCCTGGCCCTGCATTCACAGCATGAAAGCAGCACCGCGATTGGATAATGCAGGCTCTTCCAGGCTCCTAAGAACGCTGGAGGTCTGCGCTTTCTCTAACCCAGCAGTCTAAGACAGCTAGTTTAGAGAACTTTGAAATGAAGATGTCTGGTTAGCCGTCCCAAGACGGCCTGGCAAACAGACATGCGCATTTTAAAGCGCACATCTCACTTCTGCTGCCAATCAGCAGCACTGTCCCGCCCCGTCCTGACACTCAGTTCTGGACAGCTTGCTGAAAAATAAAACAGTAATAAATAAACTTTATTACCGTTTTAATTTTCAACTCGGGGCTTGTGGGACAACGCTTCTACGCTCAAATGGAGGAGCCGCCTCTGCCTGCACTGTTGACAAAGATGCTTTTGCACTGAGTTACATTCCAGCAAACATGTAACATAATTTGCAATTAAAATACACAGGTCCTCATTTACTATACTTTGATGCACGGCAGTGCAGCAAGCCTTCCGGCTGCGCTGCCGTGTGTCAAAATAAAAGGGAAGGAATGTGCCGTATCAATGGATATGATTTAACAAAAAGGGGTAACCCTGTGTCCCTCAGAACCTGGGTATGTGTGATTAAACAAAAAGGTGGTTCTGTCGGGTGGCTTAACGAATTACTTTAAGTAAAGGCTATGTTAGCTCATAATATTTTGAAAAGAATGATAATCAATTACATTCAATTACACCTCTCTGAGAACAGATTTAGTTCAAAGTTTTTATGTATGAAAAAGTCACAATTGTAATACACTGGAATTTCTTCATTCCATTTCAGTTTCAATAAATGTTAAAAACATGTGAAGGACACAGATGGTTATTGCGCCTGATCCTCATTCGAGCTACTGCCTACAACGACAGACGGTGCTCGGCTCCACACGAGAAAGCACCTATCTTCTTCGTCATTGATCTTCAGGCTTCCCTCCAGGGTGCGATAATTCCCTCCTGTGATTCCAGACCCCCTGTCCCCCACCCCTTCCCTGTCTTGATAAAGACCCGCTGTGACCACCAATCGGGGCACTTATGGGTCGAAACGTCGACGCATAATATTGGTCAAGAAACCTCCGGGAACAGGCTCAATAACCATCTGTGTCCTTGGAGCATTCACTCAGAACTCTGACCGCCAAAACCAAAAACTTTCCCTCCCCCCTTTTACCCATGTACAATACTGTATAAATTTGTAAATAAGTGTCACTGAATTTGTTTCACTATTCACTTTGTTCACCAACAGTCACTCTTCACATGCTTTTAACATTTATTGAAACTGAAATGGAAAGAAGAAATTCCAGTGCATTACAATTGTGACTTTTTCATACATAAACACTTTGAACTAAATCTGTTCTCAGAGAGGTGTAATTGAATGTAATTGATTATCATTCTTTTCAATATATTATGAGCTAACATAGCCTTTACTTAAAGTATCAATGGATATAGCGCATTCCTGTCCTTCTTCCCTGCGCTACCGCAAACAGCAGACGTGCGCCAACGCAGACACCCATGCACCATGGTGCAAGGATGCCTGCATTGCAGGGATGATTGTTTACGTGCAGGATGGAATAACTTCCCGCACTTAAACAATCAATAAAGGCGATTTGCTCCTTATATGTGTGCTCCAGAATGCAGCACACATAGAAAGAGCAAAAAACGAGGATAAATAAAAGTATTTCTCCTTGTTTCCCTACTCCTGGGCCTCCCTTAGGGAGGCGAAGGATTCTGAGGTGTAGGATTCTGACGCTCTCCCAGGTTTACAACACTTTCTAAATCTGGGAATGTGTCAGGTTCCAAAGACACAAGGTTGACCCTGCACCTGAGAAAAACAAGTAATTTTATGTATGGATATCCTAGTACATCACATTTAAACAACAGAACAACGTATTGATAAATAGCTTCCCAAATGAAAATAACAGATGGTCGTGTTTCTTGATTGTAGCCAGTATAATCCTTTTTATTGATAAACACTTTGCTCCCTATGTATCAAGCAAATTAGCATTCGCAAAGGCCGAAATTCGCAGAATTTCAGCCTTTGCGAATGCTAATTTGCTAAATGGTATGTATGAAACATTTTGGCAGCAAAATAAGGAATTGCAAAATTTGCCATTCCTTATTTTGCGATTGCACTTAAGGAATCGCAAATTGTACGATTCCTTAAATGCAATGTATCAAAAAAAAATAATGCAAAAATGCCCATAAGGATTCGCAAATTACACCAACTTCTAGGGCCATATGTATCATCATGACCATTTGCGATTTCTAAATAGCGATTTTTAAGGAATCGCTATTTAGAAATCGCAAAATGGTATGTATGTAGGAAATCGCTTCTTTTTAGCGATTACTTAACATTCATATATTGCGATTAGCAAAATGCTAATCGCAAATTTCCCATTCATTTCTATGGGCCAGAAGGCCCATAGGAATGAAGGGGAAATTTGCGATTAGCAATTTGCTAATCACAATTTTGGAATATTTTCAAGGGTGCAGGGGTGTCACAAGAACACCCTGCTGCACCCCTGTAAATGACATGTGTGGGCATATGGCGCACATACATGCCCTAAGGGCATGTATGAGCGTCATATGGCACCTTTGGATTATAAATAACTTGCTTTTTAAAAAGAATTCGCAACTTACCACAAACTAGAAGTTGGTGGTAATTTGCGATTCCTTATGGGCATTTTTGCATTAATTTTTTTTGATAGATTGCATTTAAGGAATCGCACAATTTGTGATTCCTTAAGTGCAATCGCAAAATAAGGAATGGCAAATTTTGCGATTCCTTATTTTGCTGCCAAAATGTTTAATACATACCATTTAGCAAATTAGCATTCGCAAAGGCCGAAATTCTGCAAATTTCGGCCTTTGCGAATGCTAATTTGCTTGATACTTATGGCCCCTAGTTGGTGGTAAGTTGCAAATTCTTTTTAAAAAGCAATTTATTTAAAATCCAAAGGTGCCATATGATGCTCATACATGCCCTTAGGGCATGTATGTGCGCCATATGCCCACACATGTCATTTACAGGGGTGCAGCAGGGTGTTCTTGTGACGCCCCTACACCCTTGAAAATATTCCTAAATTGCGATTAGCAAATTGCTAATCACAAATTTCCCCTTCATTCCTATTGGCCTCCTGGCCCATAGAAATGAATGGGAAATTTGCGATTAGCAATTTGCTAATTGCAATTTAGGAATGTTAAGGAATCGCTAAAAAGAAGCGATTTCCTACATACATACCATTTTGCGATTTCTAAATAGCGATTACTTAAAAATCGCTATTTAGAAATCGCAAATGGTCATGATGATACATATGGCCCTTTATTCTTTTAAAAAAGCACCACGCAATAACTTGCCAACGCGTTTCATCCCTCATGGGACTGCTTCAGGGCTAAAAGCAATTACAAAACACTATTTACAATATGATCACAATAAAAAACATACAATACACAAAGACCATACAATTCATTATAACTCATTATTGCACTAACAACGTACTGCTATTAGTCGCCATCATGGTTAGACATAAGGCTCATCATGTTAATTTTGGATCAATGGGAAGCTAATCAGAATATCGCCTCATCTTTATAACACAATAATTTTAGCAAAGGGAGGGAACAAAACAAACAAGTACAAAATCTTCTACAGTGAATCTTACATCAAAGCTTTGATCAGTATAAAAACACATTATCACTCTGTCACGTATGCAAAAGGAATAATAGCATAAGTAATATCATCATCAGAGTGCACACCATTCACTTATCTGCTTAATAGATTTAATATGCTATACTGGCAAATTTAAAAATAACCATCATTTATCAATAACTCACATCCTAAATCAGACATACATGGATTATATACGCATGTGTGGTAATATTTGCACTCTAATTCATACCTTAATGAAAGTCTGTGTCTGCTGATGGTATTATTTAAATTTCAAGCCAAATTTAAAAGCAGCGAAGAAGGCACAGTGCATCTATAAAAAAACGAAATTTGTATATCTCTATAAGTATATGCTCCGAACGATGTTTTACTGTCTAACTAATACTCTGATCTATATAAGAACACACTAAAATTGCATGAATAATATCATTTTCAGAGCAAACACCATTGATTTATATCCTAGGCAGATTTAAAGTACTATATTGTCAAGTTTAAAAGTAATCGCAATTCTTCAGTAATTCTATCCTAAATCGGCCATACATCAATTATATACACATTACTAGAAATATTCAAAATCTAACTCATACCTTAATAAGAGTCTGTGTCAACTAACAATATTATCAAAAGTTCAGGGCAAATTTAAAAACAGCGAAGAAGTCACACTACATCTATAAGTAAACACAATTTTTTTTTCGAGTATAAGCTTGGAATATTGTTGTCCTTTCTAAATAATTCCCTATTATCATTCCATTTTATTTAAGAATAGTTACACGCAAAAACACTTACTGATAATAACATTTGCGTGGTCGGTATTTTGTCTGTATGTGCCAGTAAACGTCAACAACCACAGTGGGTCTTGATTTTTTTTAATTTTAAAATTAGATAATAATCTTGTATAATACACCCCAATAGCTGAAAGTGGGTGCCCAAAGCTCGTTCATGTGTGTCTTAGGTTAAATGCTGACAATGTTTATCAACTCGTATTAGGTACAGGTGAAATTAATGCCAAGCACAGTGACAATTTAAATCAGCTCTTAAGCACTAACTTGTATGGGCTCACACCGCGGACATGTTAAAGTGACGGCAGCAATAGTTACACGTAAAATCACTTACTGATAATAAAATCCGAGTTATGGGTATTTTGTCTGTTTGTACTATGACCATCCACAACAATTCCTATCAGATGGTGATTCGATATATATTGGTATTGCCAAGTAGTTATTGCTGTAAAGACATGAAAAGCTGACATTGAGCCTCTAAAAGTGGATGCCTGGAACTAGTTTGTGTGTGTCTTAGGTGAAATGCTGGCTATGTTTATCAACTCATATTAGGTACAAATGAACAGAGGCAGTTTAAGTCAGCTCTTAAATACTAAAACCTGTATAGGTTGGCACCTCGCACATATTAAACGGACGACAGCAATGTCGGTATAATGCTCAGCATAGTGAGCGTCCAATTAGCACTATAAACCCACCTAAAATGACCTTTTTGCGTGCTGTCACTATATACCGCATCATTGCATTGCTTGCATTGTGTTCATCAGCTCTCTAGGATCGTTTGTTATAACTTGCTTATCCATACTAATATAATAAAGAGAGAGCCCAAACCTTTGAGGCGGGTAATCTCAGGAACCACAGCACAAATCACAACACCCAATACAGCGTTGGAAAGGGCAGTTGCAGCAGAAGGACATAGGCTATGCAGACGCCCACCATATACATTTAAAAGGTAAAAGAACCGTGCCATCAAAGTAGTCTCTTGTGGGCGTGTCTGCGTTGTGATGTCGGCGTGTGCTGGGGGCGTGACAAATGCTGGGGGCGTGTGGTACATTCTGCCCTTCATGCCATGTCTCATATTGTTTGCTAATCCCACCCTGCTCCCTTTAAATACCCCTGCACCCCATAATCATAACCCACCCTTACTCCTTAAAATACTCCAACACCTTTAAACACTAACCCATCGTAACCCTATAAATATACCCTGTACCCCAAAACCCAAACCTATCCCTAAACCCTAAAAATACCCCTGTACCCCAAAAACCCAAACCTAGCCCTGAACCCTATAAATACCCCTGTACCTCAATACCCAAACCTACCCCTGAACCCTAAAAATACCCCTGTACCCCAAACCCCAAACTTAGCCCTGAACCCTAAAACTACCACTGTACCCCAAATCCCAAACCTAGGCCTGAACCCTAAAAATACCCCTGTACCCCAAAACCCATACCTATCCCTAAACCCTAAAACTACCCCTGTACCCCATAACCCAAAACTATATCTGAACCCTTAAAATACCCAAACACCCCAAAACATATACCTCAGTACCCGAAAACATATACCCCTATACCCATACTTACCTTATCCAAACATTAAAAAAAACATGCTTTTACCGTTCATGCATTTACAACGGATTTCGTTGTAAATGTATGTGTGGTAAAAGCATATACAATGTAATGCCATGCGTTATAATGGCATTGCAGAGTCATGGTGCTTTCGTAACGAAAGTATGCTGAGTGATGGTATGCGGAAAGAAAGTTGCGGAATAATGGGTGTTTACCCTCCCCCAGTAAGTACATTGGTGGCACGGTGGCCCACATCTCCAGCAACATACTCATATTTCTTCACCACCCATTTGAAAAATGCACAGGTCTCTCTCATTGATGGCCAGCACCGACATACACTTTTAGACACACCTTCCGCCACAAGTTCTAGAATTGCGAACTTTAGAGCTGGGGAGCTACGTTCGAATCTCGGCATCAGCTCAACATCCTGTGATTCCAGGCAAATCGCTTTGTCTCCCCGTGCCTACCACAAATGAATGTGTTCTTCTGTAATGTAAATTGTGCTCATGCCATGTTGTCGAGTTCGGGCTATATAATATTGCAAGGAAAAATAAAGTAGGGAAACTCGAGTTCACACACTACTGAACGTGCACTCTTAACCTCATCGCTGCTAAAGGAATTCTCCTCCCGTGCTGGCCCCGATCTAAATGGATGTGGTTGTGACGGAACCATTCCTTTATCAGCACAGCCCAACCGTGACTGATGACGGAATGGTTCCGTCACAAGCATCGAAGGGGTTAAGTGCATCAGCAGTGCACTGTGAATCGGAGCGTTTCACAGGCCTGTCACAGAGAAGAAATGCTATCAAAACGAAATCCTGCAAAACAGTATACTACTGGCCGGCAGCAATTCATATCCGGACAACGTCGGAACGGGCTGCTAGTCTAAGATAAATGTGATAAACAGGCTGGCGCAGTTACCTCTATGAAGATTTATCCATTTGCTAAATTAATGTAAACAAAGATGTCTGAGAGCTTTTTCTTTATTTTCCTTATAAGAAAGCAGGGGCATATTTAACATACCTTAAAGGAGCGCAACGCAGCAAGCCACCTTTCTGTGCTGTGCTGCGTGAAAGGGAAAGGGCGGGAATGCACCCTATTTACTATCATGTGGCTCATTACTGTCCTGTACTTGCACTGGCGCACTTCAGGAAGCCTAGGGCTAATGCATGCACCCTTGCACCACAGTGTTGTTTCTGTGCAGGAAGGGATACCTTCCGACACAAAAACAATCTCTTGAGGCACTTTCCTCTTTGTCTGTTTGCTGCAGATTGCAGCACACATAGAAGATGAAATAAAAAGGAGGAAAAAAAGATATTTCTTTGCATTATGCCATCCTCTGGGAGGCGTAGCGAGTTCACACAATTGCAGGTTTGCAAACCTTCGTAAATCAGGGAATGGGAGAAATCCATGGTTGAATGCATTAGGAACGCCCATGTTCCTCCCATCGAACGCCTCCCAGAATGAAATGTAAAGCAATGCACTGCAAGCAGCTGCATTGTGTTACATTTTATTTACCAAGTCACACATGGCAGAACAAATTGCCCTTGGCGTGGCTGTAAATACCCACTAACATTTTTGGTCATGGACGCGCCACAAAAGTGGTGCAACCATGACGCAAAATGTTAGTAAATCTGTCCCTAAATATATAGCAGAAGATAAAGGTTTTATCAACAGTCACTTAATTGGATCCTATAAAAACCCAGGTGTAAGACTATTGGTAAGAGGAGAGCTTCACCAGGGATATCGCACATTAGGTTGCACCAGATTGTACCACATGCTCTAGTAAAGACTGACAATGAGTACAGTGACCATCACAGGTTGCTCATTGTATTTCAGAGTGCGCTAAGGTGATAGGAAATAGATACTTTGCTATTTCAGAATGAGACAAAAACATCCTGAGATTTGAAAACAAGCATGCTGGGCACGCCAACTAAGAAACTCGGAATTACACTTAATATTTACTAATTCAGATAAAATGGAGCATAGCTCCTAGAAGTAGCAGCATGAGGGTGCTAAAATTATAGGTTTCAATAAACATATAACAATTCTTTCTGTTATTTGCATTATCCATAACCTGATCTGCTGCTCACAGTTTAGATTCTGTATGGATACAATTCATGTTATATACTAGGTTCGCATTTTCAAATAAACATTTTCATCATCATCATTGATAACTTTATTTCGGCCACAGTGGGCCATAAAAGTACATGTTAAAACACAGGATAAAACATTAAAAACCATATTGAAGTTAAGAACACATTTCATATATGTACACATAATTTAAATCAAAAGGCATCAAAGACGCTCCTAGCTAAAAATAGAATTAAACCATCTGAATAGTTATCAAAGTGATTCATGGCTATTTTAAAAGCTGTAAATCTAAAATCAAATCATTATGAAAGTTCCGCACTTAATCCACATGCCATGCAGAAATCGGGAAACGGCAAAAACAACCGGTGGGTGGGTGTCGTATCTAAGTACTCTAAGCGCATGCTCATGTTCGCGAAAACCCAGATTCCTGCAGATAGGTTTAATCCACCTATTACGGGACAGGCTACATGCTGGACAAAAGAAAAATACATGGCTTACATTTTCTAATGTGTGTTCACATGCCGGACATTCTGTACTTTTATTTACATCCCATTTGTTGGTCAATGACCTTGATGGTAAGCTACCCATTCTTAATTGTAAATACAGCTTCCTAGCTTGGGCTGGGTAGACCATATCTAGGAATTCCTCATTCTTATATTCTGTTTATATCTCGAGGAATTCACTAGTCATTCTCCCTACTGCCGTACTAACATGCACGGTCAACAAATTATTAGACCTAAACCTTTTTACCAGGTCAGTTCTGGAATAAGCCAGAGAAGCTGACTCAGGAGATTCCCATAACCTAGGGACATCAAGCCGTGCACACAGGTCCTTGATATACGCTAACCAAGTAATTTTCCTTGACCTCAATGCCACCCATACCTAAAGGAACTCTGCACAATACGGTGCGAGCTCTGGGACAGGCCATAATCTTCTCCAATAAGTTAAAGACCTCAGGGCAACCTCCTCTTCCACGGGGAATAATCCCAGATCAAATCTTAATGGGACCAACGGGGTACTGACGGGTAGGGCAAAGAGCTCTCTCATGAATGTGTGTTCGACCTTTACTAAACTTTTTGGCCGATAGTGTCCCCATAATTCTGCCCCGTATAGTGCGGCTGCTCTAGCTTATGCCCTGTAAATTTCGATAACAGGGGCGGCCGGCTTGAATGGAGATGTTATGTACTTTTTCGATAGCCCACCCACAGTCTGCGTTAGTTTCAGTGAGGATTTCGTTATTTGTGCATCCCACCCCAGATGTTCCTCGAGAGTAATTCCTAAATAATCAAACGTCTTGACTCTCTCTAGAGGTATGACGTTCAGAGCAGGGTTAGGTCTTGTTTGCCTTGGGGGATTAATAATCATAAATTTTGTTTTGGCCAGATTGATTTCTAATCCACTTAAGGCACAAAAATCAGCAAATCCATCAAGGATGCGTTGGATGCCAGTGGCTGTTCGAGACAACAGTAGTGTGTCGTCCGCAAACATTAGGGCGGGCACTCTTCCTGTGGCTAATCTTGGGGCATCCATATCTTTAATGGCTAGAAGATGTTTAACAAGCCCATTTTATACAGACAAAAGAGAGTAAGGGCCAGCACACACCCCTGGCGTACCCCCCTTTGCACTGAAAAACGTCCAGACAGTTCTCCCGCTTTTCCACATCTAACCTGGGTGTAATTTCCTGTGTGGAGCCTGATCAATACTCCCAGGAGGTAATGCGGCATACCAAGGTCACGGAGAACTCTTCACAGCTTGTTCCTGGGCACCAGATAAAACGCGGCCCGTAGGTCCACAAAAATGAGGTAGAGGCTGCCACCCTCCACACTCACTGCTTTCCAGAAAAGGACCGTAGGCGAACAATCTGGTCAATGGTTGAAATACCAGATCTGAAGCCCGCTTGCAAATTACTTAAGATCTGATTATCCCCTTTCCATAGCTGGATCCTATCCAGGAGTATCCTCCCAAATACCTTCTGTGGGATATCTATCAGGCTAATGGGCCTGTAGTTTGAGGGTTGCAGGGGACAGCCTTTTTTAAAAATGGGAACTATCTCAGCCCCCCTCCATGTCTCAGGTGGGTCTGTACTCATTAGTATTGTATTGAACAAGACACAAAGGTAAGGGGCCCATATTTTGGGTTCCGACCGAAACAAGTCCCCGGGGATTTTAACAAGCCCCGGGGCTTTGTTTGGTAGTAGCTGGTTTATGGCAAACTCTACTTCCAGAGTGGCTATCTCCGGAGCCCCCCCCAGTCGATGCTCGTGGAGGAGGCTCAGGGACTCCAAATCGGAGTCACTATTCCTTGGCTCAGCGTAGAGACCACCAAAGTGTTCTTCCTATACTGTTGGGGCTATATTTGGGTATTATAGCGTTCCTCTCAACCCTGCCCTCATTACTTACAATTGCCCAGAAGGATTTGAGGTGTCTGCGTTGTAATGCTTCCCTCAAATCTTCCCACTGTTCCAACTCCCAGGACTTTCGTTCCCTTTCTATAACCTGCTTATACAGCACCCTTAGGGACTTAATACGTAATTTGTATTTTTCTTTGATGGCTTTGACTAGCTCTCCTTTCAACTTACGGCATTCAGCAGTATACCAAGGATGACTCTTGGCCACATTTTCCCTAAAAGTCTGGGCTGGGAAAAAAACCTCCAACGTTATTGAGGCTAACTGTTTATGAATTTCGATGGGTCTACTATCCATCCCAGCTACCGCCCCCTTAGATCCCACCTCTGCCATTTCACTAAGGAAGGGCAACACTTGGAGATAGATTTGGGACTGCCGTTCAGAGGAGCCCATAATAGAGGGCCATTTTACTCCTGTGGAGGGGAATTCAACTCTGGCATATTGTTTCTTAATCCCCAACTCCCTGGCTTCAGAGACATTACCAGGGCATTATGGTCGCTGTCCAACCGATGATGGATCTTGAAGTCCTGGACCTTGTCCCGCGATCTAGATTCGATCAAAATATAATCGATGATCGAAGATTGACCAACTCTATTGAACGTCACATTACCAGGCCTATCTGGTTTTAATCGGCCATTACAAGGTCTTACTGATAGGGACAGTGTAAGGGACATAATTTGGAGTACCAACGGTGTCCACGCTTTTACTAAAGGAATTGATGGTTCCGGTATATTCCAATATTGGTTTTTCTTTGTCAGGGTCCTCCATGCTTAAATTGCTTATGGGTTCAAACTGACAGTTGAAATCCCCCCCAATAATTATACCAACCTCGGGGTCAAGGGTCCTGACAAATCCCCTCAGTTGATCAATAACCAAGGACTCCTGACCACTCTGTGTTGGTCTGGAATAAATGTTAATTATAGCTAAGTGCTTGTTCCCTGAACATTTTAAAATGCATGTCCTGCTTCTTAGTGCTGTTTTGAGTGTGTTACTCATTTATGAAAGAGGTTTGGTAATTCTATGGTTGGAACTGATTTGATCTTATGGGACTGATCGTTACCAGTAAACAGTTCCTGCTCAACATTACTTTGTGGGTTGTGTATGGGTTGCAGGCCAAAATGATTTCTGATGCTGGTGGCACATTATCTAAGTCCTTGGTGCCAGGGAGTCAGAAATTTAAACCCTATAACTCTAGGGTAACTCTAAGGGAGGGTAAACCTGGTGAATGCATCACTTTGGTGCCTACTATGGGGCTCAGATTATCTTGATCCTTGAATAGTTTTTCATGACACACATGACAAAAAATGATTACATTTTAACAGAAACATCTGTTGTAATATTGGTTATATTACCACACACAGAACAAATACTTGTCTCCCATTTACTGTAGGTTTATCAAGCTCGGTTCATAAAAGGTTAGTCCTTGTGCTTTGGTTTCTGAAATTTGGATCTCATGCTTATAGAATTTGTTTGTAAAAAATGATGCAAACAGCTTTTGCAAAAGGTATAAATTACAGGGAGTCAGTTGCACAACATATCCTTAATAATGATGCAAATGCTTTGAAATATTTTACTCATGGTTGGAGTTTGAGGAGTTAGATCACAACACTGGGAATTTCATATATACAGCCCAGCACCTGTGAAACAGGTTTATGAAGCTTATCTTGACTTGGAGGTCCCTTTG
The DNA here is from genome assembly GCF_964263255.1 of Lissotriton vulgaris. Taxonomy (NCBI): domain Eukaryota; kingdom Metazoa; phylum Chordata; class Amphibia; order Caudata; family Salamandridae; genus Lissotriton; species Lissotriton vulgaris. The sequence continues at coordinate 236,363 of NW_028249214.1, forward strand.
ACTTACCAGGAGCACAAGAACAGGGTCATTGTCATTTATTGGATGTGCCAAAAGTTAGAAAAGCCCCCCATGGTAATGAAAGGGCCACCTGGCCTATAATGGCTGTGTAATCACCATATCTTGATGTAGCAAATTTACCAGTTGCAAACGTAGTATGACTATTGGATCAAGTAGGAGCTGTCTACAGGTGAGTTAGACAATATGTACTGCTGACAACATTTACCAGAGCATTTCCTGTAGGATCTGTACAACAAACATAGGTTGCCCTGCAGACAATCAGCTCACAGACTATAAATGCTATTATTGGTAAAATGCCCGTAAAATGAGGTGAAATTACAATCTAGGTTATCTGTAAGACCAGCAAACTGGAAATGGTATACTCTCACATAAGTTATCAACATATCAACAGAATCCCCCACTTGTCAACATCACACATAGTTTCTTGTTTGCTGCTGGTTTCGAGACACATATCTTTCCCACTTTGGTCTTATTTTTAGATTGCTAGTGGAATATTATTCCTTTTGATGTCTTTAGGCCCCCAGTGCTGATTGAGTGATATAGTCTGGTGAGTGAAGAACTCCTCTACTCATGGAATTTACATGGCTCCTAATAGAGTGGTAAATAAGTGATACCCAGTGCTCAAGTGTTAAAGTTTGGCAAAGCCCGCTGGGACCACTGACATTTGAAATCGGCAGACTGCATTGTCTAATTTGTTGATGAACTGGTCCATGAGATGTGTCAAAGGACCTGACTTTGCTAATACGCCGATAGATATCGTTTGCTTCAGCTGAAGGGTAAGTTTTAGTTTCTGCTTTGTTCTCAGTGAGATGCAAAATATCCTCAAAATACATCTTTGTGGTGCAAAATTAGCTGTAAGGCAGAATAATTTGAAAATACAATGATATGAATACAGCTCAAATGCACTCAATAAAACTCAATTGAACATAATAAACATGTCATCAAACGTTCATGAAATAAAGTGTGCCCCTAGTGAGGGGCTCTGCCAGCCACCTAATTCAAACGGAAAAAGTCTTCAAAATTGACTACTTTTTTGGAAGTTTGAACACATTGAGACATTGAAGATTCATTGAATTAAGAACTGTGCTATGTTCAATAATCAACGGAATTGTTGTTTTAAATGTACGTACACTTGTGAGTGACTTGTAGTAGAGCAATTAGTAGTCTTGGAGACATATCCGGGCTTCTTTTTTTCAACTTTCTAAAAGTGGCATTTTCAGAATTACAATTTAGAATCTAACTTCACCATAAGTTAGGACTTTACATTGTGATTCTAGAGGCACCAGACTTGGGAGTCCCATCTCTTCCCACTTGGAAATAAAACTTCTGAGATGTAATACGTAATTACAATGTTAACCTAGGGGAGAGATAGGTCTTGCAGTGGTGAATCACAAGTGTTTTTGTTGTTCACTACCAGGACATGTAAAACGTACATGTCCTACTTTTTAAATACACTGCACCCTGCCCTCTGGCTGTCGAGGCCCTACCTTAGGGGGGACTTATATGTATTAAAAAGTAAGGTTTGGACTGGCAAGAAGATTAACTTGTCAAGTCGACATGGGTGTTTAAAACTGCACACACAGACTCTGCAATGACAGGCTTGAGACATGTTTAAAGGGCTACTGAAGTTGGTGCCACAGTCAGTGCTGCAGGCCCACTTGTAGTAAATAATTTACAGGCCCTAGACACATGTAGAACAACAGTTGATGGACAGAATGTAGAACAATGTCATACATTCACCCCAGTACAGAGATCTGGGCGTAAATCCATCGTTTTTTTGCACTCCACACCACCCCAGTTCAGACATGGCCATATGCAAATCAGCCTTGACCATGTGCCTCATGTGAACAGTCCAGCCCGAACTGCCAAGCCCTGTCTTTCCTGGACCGGAATCAAGCATCCTAGGACCGGTTTCTGGCTATCAGCCGTCTTCAGCCAGGATAGCTTGACTCCAGTGGTGTGGAGAGCATGGGACTTACGTCTGAGCATACCCATCCCACTCGGGACACATGTAGTGCACTTTAATGGGAACTTATTAGTTAATTAAATATGCCAATTGTGGATAAGCTAATGTTACCATGTTTAAAGCAGAGAGCAAATGCACATTAGCATAGGTTAGCAGGGGTAAAGTGCACAGAGTCTGAAAGCCAGAAAAACAAAGTCAGCAAAAAAGGAGTCAGAAGGTAAAAAAGTCAGGGAAAACCAGGCCAAGGATGCCAAGTCTAATAGAGGGACAGAGGAACAATAAGCAGAGACTGAACGTTTTGGCAAGTTGTTGAGCAGGGTGAGGTATGTGCCGGTTGAAGGTGCAATGGGTCATACCAGTTGGGGAAGGTAGAGATTAGTTTAACTTAGTTTTGGGTGTTTTTGAAGGATTGAGGGAGAGATGTGGGCCCGTTGAGGTTGTGGGTGGAAATAGTTGGGAAAGGGATAGATTAGTGTAATATAGTTTAGTTTTGTTGGCTTTTGGGGTTTTTAGGGAAAGGGGTGGATATGTTGCTGGTGATGTGGATAATAATGAGAGAGTGAGTGGTAGATTACTATTTAGGACATGTTTTCTAATACTTTATTGTTTGCAAACTTAAGGGATTTGAATGTTATGTTATTATTGTTATAAACATTCATATTAGTATTATAGGTATTAGTTGTAGTGTTAGTTCCACTTCGTTTTATAACATTTGTAAAACAAGATGCTCCACCAACCAACCGTCAAAGCACATGTTCAGACCTAATTCTGGCATATCACAAATTGTTCAAATGCCCACACTCATCCTCTTTCTAGTCTTCTCTCTACTTAACCTGATCACCCATACCAGGTTATCACTAATGCAGGCCTCCACTCCACCTCCCTACAACCAGTAGTGGAAAACTGATTATGCATTTCCTTTGCCTCTATCCTTCATGATTTGCTTTCACCAAAGAACACCACACTTCCATCAGTCAGAGGTAGTAGAAATAGTTGTATACTGCTCTACCATCTGCACCTAGTCATCATCATCGTTCACCACTTCGATGGAATACTACTTACAACAACAACCCAAGGAATACAAGAGACGCGTTTATGTTATGCATAGTTCAAAGTTTTATCCAACACCGAACCCAAACACTCCTTACTTCAAGTTTTTCTACTTAGCAGAGCAGAAAGGTATTGTGTGCCACCTACCAAGACTTGGTGTTGTTGCTGATGCAGTGTTTTTTCAAAAGGGACTAACTGCTTGTGGCCCTAACAGGGCCAAACCGGAAGGCATCACAGAACATTCCTAGACAAAGTCCTGCGTAAACCAAGTCAACAACTTGACACAGTGTTATTTACTTAACATAAGAGTGCAATAAATGTCCACACTACCTCTCCTTGGTCTTCTGTGCTTATATGTTATTTTCTTCAATATGATGTCCCTTTTTAGCCTGTATAAGAAAGACCTTGTGGGCAAATTTGCTATTTTTTGTAACTTCACACTGTAACAGTTTAGGTATATGTTAAGTCCAGATCTCCAATCACAGGCAGGAATCAGTCTGGTTAAACACAGGTTCTTTATTAAGAAACCTTCACAGCAGACACGAAGCAACGTCAGCTCTGTACAGGACCCAGGCAGTAACTGACAAAGCTAGAACATTAAGCAAGGAACCTAGGGGGACATTCTAAACAATAGAGAAGGAGGGGAGAGAGAGTAGACAGACAGAACCATAGATACCACACATCTCCCTTCCCCAAAGAGAAAAAGACGGAGGCAAAGAAAGGAGGAAGAAAGAAAAAGGAACAGATTAAAGATGATAGTCCTTGAGGTAGGCAGGAACAGAAGTGTTACGAGAACTCCGCCTGAGAGAAGGAGGAAGATTAAGCTGAGCAGAATTTACATTGGAAGGCGAATCAGAACCAACAGGATGAACATCAGAGGCACAAACATCATTGATGACATCAGAAGGAGAACATTGGTCCGAACGCAAGGAAGAAGGCCCAGGAAGATTCAAATCATCAAAACCAGGATGGGCTGAAAAGTCTCTTGGATGAGAAGACGTGGAGGGCTGAAGATCCAAAGAAGAGGAAACAGAAAGGTTGCTGTCCTCTTGGTCTTTTGAGTCCTTGGGAACAAAAGGATTAACAATAACAACATTTCTCTTACTCCACCACTTCCCATTGGAAAGTAAAACAGCATTCTTAGAGACTCTGACGACCTTGGAAGCAGGATAGAATTTTGAGGAATGATGACTGTTTTTGAGAGGTCTCTTGACTTTGACGGAATCACCCACCTTGAAAGAAATCACTTTAGTTTTGAATTTGTCATCATAAGCAATTTTCATCTTGTTTTGCATAGAAACAACCCTGTTGCGAACTTGATCAACGTTGGGTAATTTACCAACAACCTTAGTTTTGTCAAGGACCCAGGGGGGGCTAAGCTTAGAAGAGCCAAAACGTTTTTTTAATAAGACAAAAGGGGTAATTCCAGTAGTGGAATGGGGAGTGTTGTGATAGCTCCATAACCTTTCTTTAACAGCTTTGGAAACATCCAGATTCTGCATGCAGGCTAATTGGATGGTGTCTTTTAGCATTTTGTTAACCCTTTCAACCATGCCATTTCCTTGTGGACTGTAAAGGGCAACAGTTAAATGTTTGATGTAAAGATTGGATAAGAATTTTTGAGTGACCTGGGACTTGAACTGGACACCATTGTCGGAGACAAGGAATTTCGGGATACCTTCTCTGTGAAAGAGGTCATCCAGAAAATCAATGACACCAACCGTGGAAGGATCAGACATGAACCTGCACTCAACCCACTTGGAAAAATAGTCCACCAAAACTAAGGCGAATCTCAGATGAGGCTTCAAGTTGTACATGGGACCAATAAAATCAATGCCCAGTTTCTCCCAGGGGCCCTGAGGATAGGGAACAGGAATAAGGGGAGTATTCCGCAGCTTAAGAGACTTGTCAGCTTCAAAACAACAGGAACATCTACCCACAAAATTTTCAACATCAATATCAAGATTGGGCCACCAGTAGTAGAGTCGTAGCCTTTTCTTGGTGCCGGTGATCCCTAGATGACCCAGATGAGCCAAATTCAACAATTTAAGTTTGAGTTTGTTGGGAGGAATTAACAAAGAGCCCCTCATCAAAAAATCATCCTCAACAGTAAGTTCATCTTTAACTTTGGCAAATAAACGTAAGCCAGAATCAAGATTCCTGTCATCGGGCCAGCCCTTGATGACATGATCCTTGAGTGCATTTTGGACCTTGTCTAATTTGACACAATCCAACCACTCATCCTTGCTGATGATATTCTCAGAGAACAACAACCCATCAACCATACCTACGACACATTCAGAGTCCTCAAAAAGGGAAGAAGAATTTACACAATCTTTAAGGGGACACCTAGAGAGGAAATCAGCACGGGTATTTTTACCCCCAGGAATATGAGAGATGGAGAAATTAAAATCGTACATCCTTGAGAGTAACCTGACTAACCGAGGACTGAGATTACTGTGGTCTTTATCAGACAAAAGGAAAACCAAGGGTTTGTGGTCGGTCACCAAAATAAATCTTCTACCCCAGAGGTAAGTCTCAAAATGCTTGGTTGCCCAAAGACAGGCCAGAGCTTCCCTCTCAATGGTGCTGTATCTGCGCTCTGCAGGAGAAAGGGATCTGGAAGAAAAGCCAACTGTCTGTTCCACGCCGTCAACCAATTGAGACAAAACAGCCCCTAACCCAACGCCACTTGCATCCACCGTGACGATAGATTGAATGTCATCTCTGAACGAATGAAGAGAGGGGGCTTGAACAATGAGGTTCTTTAAGTGCACAAAAGTCTTATTAAGAGAATCATCCCAAACAAACTTTTCACCTTTTCTGAGTAATTTTCTTAAGGGTTCAGTTTGCAGGGCAAAACAATCCACAAATCTTGAGTAGTACTCGCAAACACCGAGAAAAGATCTAAGTTGATCTTTGTTTTCCGGACTTGGACTGTCAACAATGGCTTTGATAAGGTCTTGTTTGGGAGAAATGCCACTGCTAGATATGTGATGGCCAAGGTAATCAATGCTATCAACCATGAACTTGCACTTTTCTTTCTTTACAGTAAAACCATTGGTTTCCAAAATGTACAACACCTCAGACAGTTTCTTTAAATGGTCATCACCGCACTTAGAATAAATAAGGATGTCATCTTGATAAGCCAACACATTGCTGCAATTGCCAAACATTTTATACATGAGCTTCTGAAAGACAGAGGCAGCAGACGCAAGCCCAAAAGGCATGCGTAAGAACCTGAAGGGACCAAAAGGTGTGTTAAAGGAAGTCAAATCACGGGAATCTTCACTGAGCTCAACCTGGTGATAGGCGGACCTCAAGTCCAAGCACGAAAAAACTTTAGAATCACCAAGTTGAGCCAACATGTCTTGGATTTTGGGCAGGGGAAAACAATCTATTAAAATGTTTTTGTTTAAGGACCTTAGGTCGATGCATAGCCTAATGTCTTTGCTACCCTTTTTCTTCGCAATAACGATGGGGGCGACCCATTCAGAAGAGTTTATAGGCTCAATAACTTTGTCAAGGCATAGCTGCTCTAAGTGTAATTTTAGTTGGGACCTAACAGATAGGGGAACATTCCTGACTTTATGGACCACCGGAATGGCATCCTTTTTGAGAACAATGCGGTGCTCAAAGTCATGAACAAGACCCAGCTTGTCCATGAAAAGAGCACTATGTTTGGCTAAAAGTTGTTGAAGGTCAAGATTGGAGGAAGAGCAGACATCAACCAAAGAAATAGGACAGGAAGTGCCTGGTCTTAAAACCATGCCAAATTTGCCCTGATCTTTCCAACCTAAAATGTTGTACCCATTTTTAGCAACATATATTTTGGTAGCAATGGACCTGTCCTCAAATTTTATGGTATCATTGAAGAATCCCAGCATGTCAATGGAATGCCCACCAAAGGAAATGGTGTGAATATCAGGAGGGAATAATTGAGAAGAATTCCAGTGTAAATTATACAAAATGTCAGTGACAAAGGTGATGGGAGAACCAGAATCCACCGTCACTTGAATTACTGTGCTACCAATGGTGATATCGCAGATGGGACCACCATCATCCAACTCAGCATCAATGTACAACACAATCTTTTTAGAAGGAACAACGGTACATACATTCTCAGGTTCAGAAAACTCAACATTTTCAATCGCATTAATTTTTACAGGATTTCTGTTACAAACTCTGGTAAAATGACCAGTACGTTTACAATTGAGACAAGTTTTACTCAGAGCTGGACAACCTTTGAAATTGGCAAGATGTGAAGAAGAACCACATCTGAAACATGCAAAGTTTTTTTTAGGTTCTCTAGAATCTTTGTTTTTAAACTGGGAAGGTTTAGGTTTGATGTTAAGAGCATTGACAGCTTCAGTTATGGTGTCACCTTTGCTTTTGTTCAAAACCCTTTGAGAAGAGACAGATCTCTCGATTCCTCTCGCAAGTTCAAGAGTTTCGTTGAGAGATGGATCCCTACAACAAAGCAATCTCTCTTGGACCTTTTTGTTATAACAGTTAACTACTATCTGATCTCTGAGGTAAGAATCAATATTACCATCGAATTCACAAGTTGATATCAAGACTCTAAGTTCTGTTAAGAAAGTATCAATTGACTCATACTCAAATTGATGTCTAGTATAAAATTTGTGACGCTCCACCACAACACTAGTTTCGTCAATGAAATATTTGGCTAATCTAGAAACAGCTTCTTGAAAACAATCCCACTCAGTTTCATGAGGTTGAGGAGAAACAGGTAAATGGTCAAAAATGCGTTGACCTTCGGCTCCAAGACTGTTATAGAGTAAGGCTAATTTCCTGTCTGGTTCATATTTCTGACCATCTAAAGCAATAATGTAACTGCCAAAACCCTTGACCCATTGTTTCCATTTAGTTTTAGGTACACCAGGATCAGGAAGAAAGTAAGGAGGTGTGACAATATTTTGAGACATGTCCAGGCAACAATGTGTACAGAGAATACAATAAAGCAGCCAAAATAAGAAAAACACAAAAAACAATGTCAGTCAATTAAGGGTTAAAGTACTTGGTAAGATGTGCACATCATCGAGTAGAATTCAAGGAGATGTGCTGTGGTAGAAGCAGAACCAAAGACTAGAGTAGAAGAAAACCAAACCTGAAATCGAATAAGTTGTTTGAAATCCAGGACAGCGTGAATGAAAAAATAGGCTAAAAGGGAAAAAACGCTGTAAATATGATGAGGAGTGCGTAGCTCACCGTGACCAAAAAAAACGATGAGTTTGAAGAAACGAGCGCTTCCTCATTTGCATGCGCATTCAGTTTCAAGCCTTGCGTGACCTTTAGCAAGATGGAGTCACGTAAGAGTCACGTAGGATAATAGAACGCGGGGCGCGTCACTCCGTCAGAGGCCAGGCGGAGAACTGTGACGTGCGCGGAGGCTGACTGGGAGGAGGGACGAAGATGGCTGGAGTGGAAGACTCGGTCAGGTACGTTCTGGTGGAATCCTCGAGCTGAAGCTCGCTCGAGGAAGGGAACGTAGAGTCTATGGCGCTCGAGACAGGCTCGCTCGAGGGTAACGGGTGCGCAGACACAATGAAGGTGGCGCAGGACCGGTGAAAACAGCCAAACGTTAAAAAGTTATATACGACCTTTTGAAGAAGAAGCGCTTAGTTGAAGAAAAGGTTCATGCGCTTTCCGATGATCGAGTAGGCCTCCCAGTGCTTCAGTGGGTGCTGAGGGTGTGAAGGATTCAGGAAAAAATCCCAAACGTCCAGATCTCCAATCACAGGCAGGAATCAGTCTGGTTAAACACAGGTTCTTTATTAAGAAACCTTCACAGCAGACACGAAGCAACGTCAGCTCTGTACAGGACCCAGGCAGTAACTGACAAAGCTAGAACATTAAGCAAGGAACCTAGGGGGACATTCTAAACAATAGAGAAGGAGGGGAGAGAGAGTAGACAGACAGAACCATAGATACCACAGTATACCTATACCTCAATCACCAATCCAAGTGTGATATCTGTTGAGTGTGGAAGTGAATAGCAGCAGGATAGATCTCCCTGCTTAGGCGGCGAAGGTTGAGGTATTCATAATTGGTTGGATTGGGCGAATTGGAGAAAAACAAACACAGTATTCAGCAAAGTCATGAATGTTGCAATCTGTCATTAAAAGAAAATGGGATTTAAAAGAATCTACTAAATCTTTGAGCAACAGATTCCCAAGTTAGTTGTTTTAGTTATCTAGGCAGGAGTCCAAAATGAAAACAATACACAGAGTTCACAAATATATGTAAAAATGTTAAGATAAATGGTACTATATACAAATGGTGCAAAAATATTCTTCTGCCATTGTCCATCTGAGAAACAGGGATGAAATGCAGAATAGGGGTGCCACAGAGGTGCTACTTCTTTGCAGAAGGGAAGGTCTGTAGAAGAAAAGAAAACTGACAATATTTTAGAGAAATTGTAAGCATACCGTGCTAGCGGCCTATGGCTGCCTAGCACTAATTTGGTTCCCTTGTGCAATGGTGCAAGGATGTTTTCATCATGGGTAGTATTGTTATTGTGCAGGAAGGGGGACCTTCCAGCACAAAAACAATCCTTAGAGCCATATTTTTATTTTGGTTTGTGCTGCAGAATGCATCTCTCATGGAAAGGCGAAGTAGCAGTGAGAAAAGGAGATATTTCTTCTCCTTTCGCCTCTGTCCAGTAGGTGTTCCATTTTGGTGCAAACTAAAGTTTACACGTATTTGTAAATCTGGGTTTACTTAAACGTACATGGGTGGATGCATGAGATTGACCATATTCCACCAATGTTACATTTACTCAAAGCAAAGTAATGCAAGGGAGCACTATGCATGTCATTGCAGTACTTTACATTTACAAACCACTCAAAGCTGCATAATTCTGCTTTGTATGGCTTAGTAAATGCCAAAATGGATTTTCCATTGGTACTAAGCCACAAAAGTGACTCAACCCTGATGCAAAGTTTCATGAAATTGGGGCTGTTAGAAATTGGATTTTTGGTCGTATATGGCATGTGCCAAAGTCGGCCAGAAACCACCACTCTAGTCAGGATAAGGGAGTTACACCCCTAAAATAACCCCATCTCACGTCTTGGTAGCTTGGCACGAGCAGTCAGGCTTATCTCAGAGGCAGTGTGTATAGCATTTTCACATAACCAACAGTAATACAGTGTAAGCACCACAAAAGAACATCACACCAGTTTAGAACAATATCAAATAATTTTGTATATTTGAAACAAGACCAAAAATGTTAAAAATTCACAATTCAGTACTTAAACATTTTCGGTTATCAAAATATGCTTGAAAAATAGTTCCTTGATGTTGATAGCTCCGTTCGTGTGTATCACGGCGTCGTGAGCAAACAAATCTAAACAGTTCTGGCTGACCGCGCATCGTCGGCCAGCTATGGTGTCGGAAAGACCCGCAACAGTACCTTTTAGAAATACAGGGCGTCGGCGACCTCTCGTTGAACTTCCGAAAGCACGGCGTCCACAGGCGTCAGTTTCGTAAGTCCGTGCAGGAGTCGCCGGGGCCCTCGAAGTCACACGGGTTGCAGATCGAACTCCTCTTTGTTCAAGTCAGTAGCGCTGGCGTCGGCAGGTGTCGGCAGGCATCGGGTGCTGTGGTGCAGCGTGCTCTGCCCTCAGGTCACGGTGCGAGCAGCAGCTCCGTGGCGGCATCAGATGGTCTTGTCGGTGAGACCAAGGTCACGGTGCAAAGCTTGTTGCGGTGCTGGCAGGTCGTGGTGCAAGCAGCGTCGTCGTCATTGCTGGAGCGCTGTCGTCTGGAGTAGATGGCGCGGCGTCGGTAGGCCAATGCTGCGGTGTGGGAAGAGGGTGGTACGTTGTGCAACTTTACGAGCGGTGCCCTTGAACCACGGAGCAAGCAGCGGAGTCAATTTCGGCATGGAGCGGTGGCATCAGGGAGGCCAAGGCATCGTCATGAAGCGAGGCGGCGCAGAGTCTGGTGCCCACAGGACACGGTGCGAGCAGTGGCGCGGTGGCAGTGTCTGCAGGCGTCGTCGGTGAGACCAGGTTCGCGGTGCTGCGTTGCGGCAGTGTCCTATGCGGTGCCTTCAGGAGACGGAGTCGGCAGCGGCGTCGGGTTGCTTTTTCCTCTGTTGCAGCACAAAAAACACAGTACCCAGTGCTGAGGGCAGAAGAGCTTCAAGTCTTTGATGTTCCTGAGACTTCTTGAACAGGGGGCAAGGTCTACCTCAAGCCCTTGGAGAAACTGACAAAAGTAGATAGGAGAAAGTTCAGTCCAGTCCTTTCACTGCCCAAGACAGAAGCAGCCACTGCAGGCCAACACAGCAAAGCACAGAGCAAAGTGATAGTTCCTCCTCACAGCTTCTCCAGCTCTACTTCTTGGCAGTCCTCTTGATCCAAAAGAGTTCTAAAGTTCAGGGGTCTGAGCCCCAATATCTATATCCCCAAATCCCTTGAGCTCTTAGGCAGAGTGTCTGTGCCCAGCCAGAACCAGTTCTGCCTTCTCTGGTGTGACTTCCTGGCAGGAGGTGGAGTCAGCATTGTCAGAGGCAGACCAGGCCCTTTGAGGTGCAAGAAAATCTACTCCCCCTTTCCCAATTGCAGCCCAGGTCTATTCAGCCCTTTCCTGACCAATTTAAACTATCTGGAGCCACTCCTGCTCCCCAGGCTCCGGTCATTCAAAACCCAGACAGGCAATCCACATTCCAGCAGAGGCACACAGAATGACTTGAGCAAGAAAATACCTACTTCCGAAAAGTGGTGTTTTCAAACACAGAATGTAAAAATCATCATCACCCAAAGATGCTTTAGATTCTGAGTTCAGGCATACTAAACATTTGTTTTCCCTACCTAATTCCGCAGGCCAGTTATGTTTATAAGATGTTATTAACAAACTCCTCATTAGGTCCTAAGGGGAACAGGTTGCCTTGCAATAGTGAAAGACAAAATTGGCCGTGATGCACTATCAGGACATACCACACACACCAGGGCATGTCCTACCTTTCACATACACTGCACCCTGCCCACAGGGGTACCTTGGGCCTACCTTAGAGGTGCCTGATTTGTAAGAAAGGGGAAGATTAGGGACTGGCAAGAGTATGTACTGACAAGTCGACATGGCAGTTACAAACTGCGCTCAGACTCTCCAATGGCAGGTCTGAGTTACCTTTTCAGGGCTACTCACGTGGGTGGCACAATCAGTACTGCAGGCCCACTAGTAGCATTTGATTTACGGGCCATGGCACACTCAGTGCACTTTACTAGGGACTAACAAGTAAATCAAATATCCAATCATGGAAACACCAATCCATAACTCAATTTACACATAGAGCATATGCACTTTAGCACTGATTAGCAGTGGTAAAGTGCCCAGAGTAATAAAACCAACAAAAACAGGTCAGGAAAAAATAGGAGGAAGAAGCAAAATATTTGGGGACAACCCTGCAAAATGGGCCATTTCCAACAGGGCCCAAATGTGAAGTAGTGCACATGAGGTGTGTCCTGACAACTGGGCCACATGTCTAGTGTGAGGAGGAAGGATTATACAGTGCTATCCTTCATTGCCTCATTAGGACAGTTGAAAATTAGACCCAAGAAAAAGGGAGGAGATTGAATGTTAACATTTTGGCGAACCTCCCATTATATAAATGGACCAGTTCATGGGTTCAATTGTATGGCGATTACTTGCTAAACACAGAGTTGATAACTTGTTGTTGTGAGAGTTTTTTTGTGAGGATACCACCACCTCAATTGCCCCACAAGTTGGCGGTAGATTGCATGGATGCTTTCGGATGACTGCTTTGTCCCTATTTTCCCTGTGCCATGCCAATGTTGCTGTAGGATGTGACTTCACACTAAGAGCGAAAGTGCTTTTTTGCATGATGATAACATCTTCTTCTTCTTCTTCCTCACCTCCTTCTATCTGTTCAACAATTTCTTCTCACTCTCTGCATCAGCTATCCGTTTGAAGGGATTTTAGCATGAAATTGCATGTTAGTTTTTCAGATAGGCCAGTTGGCTCCCAGTATCATAATGACCAACAGGGGCCATATGTATTAAGGACCGTCTTTCGAACAACGGCACCGGGAACTACAGGAGGGAGAACGATCATCTTCAGGTGTACCCGCCTGAGTGTCTGATGTCTAGCGTAACAGCTTTTCACTCTTCTCCTCCCGGATAAGGTTTTTCTCATAAAACTCTTCAAGCCCTGAAGATTCGCAGTCTGTTTCCCTGCGATGAAACACGTGTTGGCCAGAACAAGAGGAACAATAAATTTGTATTCCATAACAAGGATTCCACCTCTTTGAACTTTTTTGCTTTTTGATTCTGAAACACTATTCATGTTTACTATTGTACCATAACCAGGACTTACCGAACCTTTGTGATACTTTCCTAGAGCAGGGGCACTTGTTGTTTTTGTATTAAGGCGCACCTTTCCTGTTTGCGCCTGGCACACCTTAAAACAGGTGTGCTGGGCGCAAACACATAAAACGTGCACCCTGTTAAATGGAATGCGCTGCCCCCAGGGCAGCTGGGAAATTGTGTTACCAGAGGGGGGGGGAGCGCATTCCAGTGAAATACAGAGCAGCTTTAAAGCAGTCGCTCTGTGTTTCACTGTGCAGGTGGGAAACCGTCTGCACTTTTAAGGAGGATTAGAGATAGCCTTGCAGGCGGGTGCAGTAAGTGACAGCACCCACCTGCAAGGGGATGTCTGGGGGATCCATGGGACCCCCTTTCCCCCCTTGAGGGCTGTTCTAAGGTGGCGCACTGACAGTGCACCTCCTGAGAGCCTTTTTTCCTCTGCGCCCACGTCATTATAACATAAAGTTGACCATATACACATTTGAAAAAGGCTCATTAGCCGAAACGCATCATGCTGAATGAATGAATTGCATTTTTAACTGTGCAGAGTGGAATAAATGCAGTTTGAATCCAGTGGAGCGCTCCGGTTTGCTCCGGGTGAAAGGGACTTTGCTGTCTAATTATTTGGTGCCGGCCACATGCACGCCGAAGAAAAACCCATCATTAAAGAGTTCGGCAGGTATTGCATCAATTGTTGGATTGAAGGAATGGAACCTTCCAGAAGTGCCGCGGCCAAATGAAAGCATGTGCCTGCTGATAGAAAATCAGGACATGACTGCATGGAAAGGTATCTGTCACTGAGACCGGCATCTTCAGCTACAGGATTGTGAAGGAGCAGACAGCGGCAGAAGATGGGTATATCATGTCATGTAATTTGCTCCAAATTTATAGCACACAGTGGCATGAAAACGTTATCAGCGTATTCTGGGGATATGGAACAATCTTTCCCATTATGTGGATGGATGGTTGTGAAAATGGATTGTCGTCATGGAGCTGGCACAGCATTAGAAGATCAAGTGTAACCAGATACATGTAATGATGGTGGCGTTACGAACTGAAGGAACTATAGTCAACTTGTAGTCCTTCCTTGATGTTCATTGTGTAGGGACTGTGAATTAATCCATCATTTAAATTAATGTATGATAATGATTGGAATCACTGGAAGTATTTGAAAAAGTGTTGTTAGCCAAAACGTGTCATGCTCAGTGAAGGAATTGCTTTTTTAATTGTGCAGAGAGGAATAAATGCAGTTCTAACCCCGTCGAGTGCTCCAGTTTGCTCATGCTGGAAGGGACTTTGTTACATAAATATTTTGTGCAGGCCACATGCACACCGGAGGCACCCGTCATTAAAGAGTTCTGCAGGTATTGTGGCGATTATCGTATTATATATTTATAGATGTGTGTGTGTGCATCTAGATATCCTCTCTAAAAACTCCTTATGTCCACTTAAAACTACCCATCCCTAAAACCATGTTAATACCCTTAAAACTACCATCATTAAATCCTACAAGCCCCCCATTGCACCTTAAATCCACTCACCCCAAATCCTATGCACGCCTTACTATCCCAGAAGTCTGCCCACCCTTGAACCCTAAAACTATTACACAACCCATTAAAACCACCCACCCCTGAATTCTAAAAAAAATCCCTTACTACATCTATACACTGCCCACCCCTGAACCCTAAAACCTCCTTACTAGCCCTATACTCCCAACCCAATAAACCTATAAACTCCTTACTACCCTTGAAAATACCTGCCCCTGAACCCTAAAGCACTGATAAGATCAGTCATGTCATTAATTATGTCATTTGAGACGTCATTGGTGATGTCATCAATGATGCCATTGCACATGTCATGATGTAATATATGAGGGTATAAGCAGTTCATGGTGGAGGTGTAAGTTCTAGTTAGTTCAGCAAACTATATCAAGTGAATGTCAGTGTTTTTGGGGGGTTAATATGCTTTTTTCACCTAAATATAACATGTATATATGTCACTTAAAATTATTAAACAAATGATTATCCTCATGGTAAATTAACTCGTTGCAAACCTGCAAAAAAAACTAGCAATACTTACCCACATTGTATCATCCTGCTCTTTGCTTATCTGTTTGGTAATGACCACATTGTGAATTACTCTACACCACTGTTCAGATGTCTCGGTGCACCCTCTGGTCTCTGAATCCTCACTCCACATCTCAAACTGGACTTTCACCACTCTGAGGGATTGCTGCCGCTGATGCTCCAGAGGCAAGCATTTGTTTCAGCTCTGATGGTCAACTTTACCACTACAGCATCAGCCCAGAAACTTCTGGAATAGATCACTTTCACATGGTTTCTGGTCCCAGGTCTCAGCAGTGTACCTTCTCCCTCCTCAAACCTCAAAGGCTGTCCCTCCTGTGGCTGATCTAATGTGGTGAGTCTCAACTCTCAAGGTTGCATTTACCAGAGAATTAAAAAGTTTGTGGGGGAGGTAATCACAGCTTCACATGGTTGTGTCTGCTGTTTTGGGCTGCCCAGCCCCACCCATGAAGCCCTCATTTTTTATTGCTCTTAAATGATTCTTATGTTCTCCATGTTCATTATGTTCCCAATATATTTCTTCTTGCGGGAACATTTTAACACATAGATGACAAACTTGGATTACCATGTAAGTTATTTTGTGATTTTCATTCTTTTGCCAAATCTACTCACATAATCTGTGTTTTTATCACGTTCACAGGCCTTTCATTTACCATATTTCCAGAACCCATATGGTTTGTGAACCAACTGATCTTCTCTTTTTGTTTAACTTTTATCTTGAAAGTGACTCTGTGTGACTGTGTCGCATATTAACTCTGATCTTATGTAAGTGATTTGGTGTGAACTACCAATAACAGTTTTCAGATGTACAGTTGCATGCAGTATATTCCAATTATTTTGCAATATTTGTATCAGCACCATATGCTCAATATTATATTCAGTGATGAGCTGGAAAGTTTGCTTTTCTTTCTCATGTTTATTGACTCATCCTTCATTGATAATTTACCAGAGCTACTCTTGTCCTTCATTGCACCCATTCAAGTGCATCTTTTAGTACCAGTTCCGAGTAACCTTCTTTCCCGAAGAGATCAACATTTGCTTCGATTGCATATGTCTTCTTCTCTGGTAAAGTTTCAGCATGCTCTATATAATTAGCTGTACTGTATACCCCATTTCAGGGCTCTTGGATGGATCACTCATAGCATGAAGAATACTAGTACATCTCTGGTTTTTTTATTGATCCTAATGCAGGTTCTTTGATCCATTACATAAACTTTCATATCCAGAAAACGTATTTCTGTTCTGCTAACGTATTGCATAAGCATCAAGTTCTGACTGTTAAGGTTAAAAATAACTGTGAGTTCATATTATTCCTCAAATTAACCATACAAACCAAGGAGAAGGAATCTTTATAGCTTGCACCGAATACTATCAGCCAGATTCATCATAGTCCCGTTTTGCGAGTCCTTAATAGCGATTATTAAGGAATCGCTATTAAGGATTTGCAAAACGGGATTCATGTAGGAATCGCAAAATAAATTGCGATTCCTACAGCTTCCTTATTTGCGATTAGCAAATTGCTAATCGCAAATAAGGAATAACTCCCCATTCAATAGGAATGAATGGGGAGTTATTCCTTATTTGCGATTAGCAATTTGCTAATCGCAAATAAGGATGCGATTTCAAGGTTGCAGGGGTGTCCGAAGGGCACCCTGTAGCACCCCTGAAATGTGAATTTACACTGATGTTGTGCACACACATGTCCAAAGGACATGTGTGTGTGTAACATGCAACTTAGAAAAATGCATTTAAATGCATTTTTCTAAGTTTTCGCTATTTACCACTAGGTTTGACTTCGTGGTAAATAGCGGTCCTAAATTGCGAATTCGCAATTTTTAAATGTTTCATGAATAGCATTTAAGGAATCTCTAATAGAGATTCCTTAAATGCTAATCCTCGCAAATTTGCGAATTCTTTATTAGCGATTTTTGCATTTGGGATGATGAATCCCAAATGCAAAAATTGCACTCGGAAAGGGCCAGATTCTCAGAATCTGGCCCTATTGCGAGCGCATTTCGCTTGATGAATCTGGCTGTATATCCTTTCCTTAGTTTCTTCTGAAGAGGCCCTGTCCTGCCCCACCACCCGATTAAGAGATTGTCGCAGATGGGAGCCAAGAAGTTGCCCATCATGGAACCTTGTTTCAGCAATTGCAAGTTGTTGAACGTGGCCTTTTTTGCAGGGTTATCCCCAAACATATTGCCTTACTCCTGCATATTTTCTGACCTGCTTTAGTTTGTTTTATTACTCTGGGTACTTTACCACTACTGATCAGTGCTAAAGTGCACGTGCTCTCTCCTGTAAACTTGGTAAGATTGGTCTACTCCTGTTTGGCATATTTAATGTACCTGTAAGTCCCTTGTACAGTGGTATGCTATATGCCCAGAGCCTGTAAATCAAATGCTACTAGTGGGCCTGCAGCGCGGCTTATGCCACCCAGAGAAACCTTTCAAACCATTCTCAGGCCTCTGCCGTGCAGGGCCTGCGTGCACAGTTTACAGCCACAGTGACTTTGCATTCAAAGTTTTTGCCAAGTCTGAAACTCCCCTTTTACAACATATAGGTCACCCCTAAGTTAGGCCCTAGGTAGCCCTATGGGAAGGTGTTGTGTAGGTAAAAGGTAAGACTTGTGCCTTTGTTGTGTGGCATGTCCATGTAGTGGCAAACAGCCTATTCGGTTTCACAGTGCTGTGAGGCTGCTTCGCTCATAGATTTGCACTGGGAATTCCCTAATATGTGTTTCAGTGGTAATTTATGATAAGAAAGTGGTGGCTTGGCCATATTTGGTATGTTTGGAATAGTAGTGATAAAACCTGCTTATTGGTGAAAGCGGATTTGTTATTACTATTTTAGAAATGCCACATTTAGAAGTGGGCATTTCTGTCTGCTTATGCCTCTGTGTGCCAGAAGCTCCTCCGCTAAGGTGGGGGAGTGTCACCCCACCGAACAAAAGAGAAATAAAATGATAATAACTATTGTTATTATCATTTTAGTTTTCCTATTGCAGTCAGTGGCTCGTGTGGCTGGGCAGAGCATGGGGAGGAGTGCTTTACACTCACTAAGTGTGCAGGACTTTTTTGGCTGTCCCTCAAAACAGTCCTGCGCACTTTGCATCTTCCTCACCAGTCTGCATTATACAGCCTGGTGAGGAAAATGCCCAGCCTCCCGTTCCCTGCCTGAGCTCCAAACCACAGCGCTCAGACCAATCACAACGCTGCATTGCAATGTTGTGATTAGCTATGGGGAGCTTGGGAGGTGGGTACTTCTTGCTGCCGGCCGGGACGGCAGGAAGAAGGAAGATGCCGGAGGATGGAGGAGAGGCGGCAGCCGGCCGTTACAGGCAAGTTTTCTTTTTTTCTTTTTTCGTTGTCCCTCTTTCCCCCCTAACTCCCACCCACCCCACCACCCGTGTCCGGTAGCAGCACCTGCTACTGCTGCCTGGATGTGTATTCACTGTCTGGCTTTGGAGTGACAGGAGCTGGGGGCGTGCATTCACTGTAGACAGTCACAAGAGGGGTTGAGGTGTGTCCTGCCTTTACTGGGTGACTCCTAGTTGGGCTGAATAGTACTGGTCTGCATTTAGAGTGGTGGGAGGAGTTGTCACCTGCACCTGAATAGGGATGTGCCTGCATTTCACAATGCTGTCCCTGCTACCCCTATAGTGTGTCTGGATCCAGGGCTGGAGATGGAATGGGGGTGTGGTGCACTTCTAAAGTTGTTTGAAGTGTGCCAGAACAGAGATTTTGTGAGTATAAGTACAGGGGCTGTGACCCACCTCATGATTAGAGTCACTGCGTGGGAATTGTAACCAGACGCTGCTGGTCCTACATGCTGCGGCTTGCCAGAAGGCACAGTGGTGCTACCAGGAGTCGGACTCCCTTGCTTATGCTGACCTGTGGCCTGTGGAGAAGGGCAGCCAGTTTGTTTCCGAGTGCCCTGATGTGGTGGCCTGCAGCTTGCTCTCTGCCCTCACGTGGTTCTCCAGGGACTGGGTAGTGCGACCCCTACCAGTTTTGCTATGAGCGCATGGAGAAATCTTTGGTGGGAAAGTGCGTTTGGAGCACTTTCACTTCCAGTGAGAAGCTGCCTGAATCAGTACATGTTGAGTGCTTTTTTGTCCAGTTTGTGGTGTGCCTGAAAAGTGCGTGGCTAACACTTGTATCAGATCAAGCAATCCGCTCTGATCTACATGTCCCTGGGTCTGCCCAGTGTTTGCCTAGCATGCAGCCCCCTTCCAGGGAGACCGCAATCAAAGACTGCTGTGCAGGGAATACCGCTCTGAAGCACCCTCCTCTGCCTGTGGCAGCAACATCGTGCTTCGAGGACCCCCCTAGCTCCAGCCTCATTGATCAAGGGAGGCGCTTTGGAATCCATGATTCTCCAGGCTGCTCTTGTTCCGACCACCTTGCTTGGGAGAATCAGCCATGGCTGTTTGGACCAGGCCAGACAAAAGTACTAGGGGCCATCTGGTGTTCGCTGCAGCTGCACCACGAGTTTGCAGGCAGCTGCCTTCGGGATTCTGCTCGTTCTATGTGATGTCATAGCAATTGCCTGGTTGGTGAATTGATTTATGTGATTGTGGTCTAATATGCTTTATGTATAATACAAAGTGTATTTTTCTATGACCTTGGGTGGAGACTCTTTTTGTGGACTGCCTAGAGTATCACTGGTGTGTGTGTGTTGTTCAAATGCTTTACACATTGCCTCTAGGATATGCATGACTGCTCAGCCAAGCTACCAAGGGGGGGTGAGCAGGGGTTATCTTGTATGTGTGTAACTTCCTTACCCTTACTATAGTGGTGGGTTCTGCCTGACTTAAGTACATACCCTAGCTAACCAGAAACCCAATTTCTAACACAAGTTATTTTCCAACATGAAGATATCTTGGTGTGATTACGTAGCTAAAAGTGCCTTGTTCACAAAAAATATTCATATACTTGCAAACATTTCTCATGCTCAAATGAAGTGTAGAGAAACATCAAATCGAGTGTCACCATTTTATAATCTTTCTATTACAGAATTCTTTTAGAAAGTCTGATATATCTTTTACATAGGGGACTAGTAAAATGTCTATCAACCTAGAAGTATTTTCCAATAGTGATCCAAATGAACATACAGTAGGTTTTACTGATGGATAGGTAAATGATGAATTCATTTTAGGTAAAAAGTATATGGTTTGCATTTTGGGATGCTGTTCCTTGAGCTATCTCAATTCTTCCCTGGTCTAGACGCTCCTCACGCCGCACGGCTCCTCGCGTGTGCCCGTGACCCCTGCCTCCTGCTGCCGCCGCGAGTTCGTGGCTCCTGATGATTGCTGTTTTCACTTTGAATTATTTTTCCTCACTGTATTTCTGTTTGCCTTCTTTGTGATCCCCCGCATTTTGTACTGTATTTTTAGGCCTTGCCTCTCCGCTTTTCCGCTGCTTCGCTCCTCCTGTTGGGCTCTCCAGCGCCCTTGCTGCCGTTTTTTCCCCCCCGATTCCTGCCGCTGCCCCCCTGCGGCCACGCCCACTTTTGCCTTCTGTATCCTTCCCATTCGCTGCCCCGCTCCCGCCTCCCAGCTGCTCCTCCCTCCCACTTCGCCTCTTATGGAGCATGCCGCCAGGACGCGCACAGCGGGTGCGCCGTGGGCGCGCCAAAGGCAAGCCTGTCTGCGCACGTCCGCGCCTGGACCGCACCCAGCGCCAGGACCCCTGGCCCCCGACGTTGCCAGCCAACCCGACGGACCTACGACGGCGCCACCCTCCGCGCTCTCAACACCGGCCGGACCCCCACCGGCCACCGAGCCACCCCGAAATGCACCCACGGACCCTTCACCTGCCAAGCCTGCAAATTCACTTGCCTCCGGACCTGCACCACACCCGCCAGACCAGGCACCAGCAACAACCACCTCAAGTGCATCCTGCTCAACACCCGCTCCGTCCACAGGCACGCCGTCGAACTCTGGAACCTCCTCGACACAACAGCGCCGGACGTCGCCTTCCTCACGGAAACCTCGATAAACACATCCTCAGCCCCCGACATCGCCATACACATCCCGGATGGCTACAAGATCACCCATACGGTCCGCGCCAACCAAACCAGAGGAGGCATCGCCATTGTCCACAGAAACACCATCCTCATCACGACAAACTCCGACGACACCCTCACCGCCGCCGAGCACCTTCACTTCCAGATACACACCGACCCGAAGACCACCCTCAGAGGCACCCTCATCTACAGACCCCCAGGACCACGCACACAATTCAGCAAAGCCATTGCAGACTTCATCAGCCCGCTTGCCCTCACCTCCTCAGACTACATCCTCCTAAGGGACATCAACTTCCACCTGGAAAACAACAATGACAACAACACAACCACCCTGCTGGACAACCTCGCCAACCTTGGACTCAAACAACTGGTGAACACCCCCACCCACTACACCGGCCACACGCTTGACCAGTCTTCTCCTCCAGCAACCACATCTCCTTCAGCCACACCACTGAACTACACTGGACAAATCACAGCTGCGTCCACTTCAACTTCAGAAAAAACACGACCCACCACCACCCGCAACAGGCTCCCCGAAGATGCTGGAGCAAGATCACCACCGACCAGCTCACCACCTCGCTGAGCCAGAACCCTCCCATCACCACTACGGACTCCAACGAAGCAGCCCGCAACCTCACACAGTGGCTCACCAACTGTGCAGATGCCCTTGCACCACTGAAGAATCCTCCCAGCAGACCCGGCAGCAAGAAAGCTATGTGGTTCACCAACGACCTCAAGAACTCCAAGAAATCCTGCTGCACCCTCGAGAAAGCCTGGCGCCACGACCAGTCAACAGAAAACATGACAGCCCTCAAGAATGCCATCCGCAAACACCACCAGCTGATCCGCACCACCAAAAGAACAGCATTCAGAGAACTACTGGACAACAACACCCACAACAGCAAGGAACTGTTCAGCATCGTCAAAGAGCTCTCTAATCCCAGCGCCAGCAACAACGACATCATGCCCTCGCAAGTCCTCTGCAATTCACTCGCCTTGTTCTTCCACCACAAGATCGCCGACATACACAACAGCTTCGGCGCCCAGACCACGCACCCAACCACCGAACCAACGCCCCCCACCACCACCCTCTGCACCTGGACCCCCCCTCAGCATTGAAGACACCACCCAAGTGATGAACACCATCCACTCCGGCTCCCCAGCCGACCCCTGTCCTCACAAAATCTTTAACAAAGCCGACTCCATCATCGCACCCCAACTCCGGAACATCATTAACAACTCCTTCGCATCTGCCACCTTTCCAGAGAGCTGGAAGCATGCAGAGATCAGCGCCCTCCTGAAGAAACCCACCGCGGACCCCACGGACCTCAAGAACTTCCGCCCCATCTTGCTCCTCCCTTTCCCCGCTAAAGTCATTGAGAAGACCGTCAACAAACAGCTGACCGCCTTCCTCGAGACAAACGGCTTCCTCGACCCATCGCAGTACGGCTTCTGAGCTAACCACAGCACCAAGTCCGCCCTCATCGCAGCCACCAATGACAT
Source organism: Lissotriton vulgaris (assembly GCF_964263255.1). Classification (NCBI taxonomy): domain Eukaryota; kingdom Metazoa; phylum Chordata; class Amphibia; order Caudata; family Salamandridae; genus Lissotriton; species Lissotriton vulgaris. The sequence continues at coordinate 259,363 of NW_028249214.1, forward strand.
CAGGTCCCTGCTCGACAACGGGGAAACTGCTGCCCTCATCTCCTCGATCTATCGGCCGCATTCGACACAGTCTGCCACCGCACCCTAACAACCTGCCTTCACCACGCCGGGATCCAAGGAAAAGCTCTGCAATGAATCACCTCCTTCCTCTCCGGCAGAACTCAGAGAGTCTGCCTTCCTCCCTTCCGCTCAGCGGCCACCAAGATCGTCTGCGGCGTTCCTCAAAGCTCCTCGCTCAGCCCCACTCTCTTCAACGTCTACATGAGCCCCCTCACAGCCATCGCACGTCAACACAACCTAAACATCATCTCCTACGCTGACGACAACCAGCTGATCCTCTTCTCACCAACAACCCCGCCACTGCCAGAGCCAGCCTTTAGGAAGGAATGAGAGACGTCGCGGAATGGATGAAGCTCAGCCGTCTGAAGCTGAACTCGGACAAAACAGAAGTCCTCATCCTCGGACCATCCCCCTCCGCCTGGGACGACTCCTGGTGGCCCCCTGCACTGGGCACCACACCCATTCCCATGGACCACGCACGCAACCTGGGGTTCATCCTGGACTCTTCCCTCGCGATGACCAAGCAAGTCAATGCTGTCTCGTCATCGTGTTTCAACTCCCTGCGCATGCTCCGAAAGATCTTCCGGTTGATCCCCACCGAAACCAGGTCCTCATCACCAGCCGACTGGACTACGGGGCCGCCCTCTATGCTGGAACCACAGCCAAACTACAGAAAAGACTCCAACGCATACAGAACGCTTCTGCACGACTCATCCTGGACATCCCCCGTCACAGCCACATCTCTGCCCACCTGAGAGACCTGCACTGGCTCCCCGTCAACAAGAGGATCACGTTCAGGCTCCTCACTCACGCACACAAGGCTCTCCACGACATGGGCCCCAAATACCTCAACAACCGCCTCACGTTCTAAACACCCACCCACCAGCTCCAATTCGCCAGCCTCGCCCTCGCCACCGTCCCACGGATTCGCAGAACCACCACCGGAGGAAGATCTTTCTCCTACCTGGCGACCAAGACATGGAACTTCCTCCTCACCCACCTACGGCTGACCCAGGACCATCTCTCCTTCAGGAAGCAACTCAAGACCTGGCTCTTCGAGCAGTAGCAGCCCCCCCCTCCCCCCATGCGTCTTGAGACACTAGCGGGTAAGTAGCGCGCTCTGTAAATGTGTTTGATTGATTCTTCATCAATAACACCGCAATCAAGCCACTTGTACAGTATTCCATGAAATGCTGCAGTTTTTCTTGAACAGGACCACTTCCAAGTTTCTACTAGTGCTCGTCATTAGAACGTTGACTATATGTCAATGTCAGATAGGTTTCCACATCCATAACTGCAATATTACGACCCTTATCTGAGGCTTTGATTATAATTGAATAATCTTTTCTGTTCTCCCCATGCCTCTCATTTATAATTATTGATGTTTGTCCTATTTCCTGTAATAAATCACATTTACTTCCCCACCAGTAATTGTAGACAAGACATGCTGTTATTCCTCACTGAACTGATATCAAAAGGTTTCCTTCTAATTTATGTTACCATTCCTTCCATTCTGACGTTTATCTCACCGGTTGTAACATACTCGGCCTGGAATGATTCTAATACTCCCAAGGTATGCAAATTGGGTACATCCTGAATCATCAGCTCTAACTTCTTAACTTCACTGTTGTCATCCTCTTTTCGAAGGGTGAATTTAGAAAAACCTCTAAAATGTAAATTTCCTGACATGTTTACAGTTCATGCATGATTGCCTCTCTGTTCCCTGTTTGTACCTTGAAAGTTAGATTCCTAACAAAGGAGCTTTTGCTTGATTTCAAATCTGAATTAGGATTCACATTCTCATGATGTAATACAAACAGATAATAAAGTTTTAGAATCTTTTGCTCTAAGTCCTTCCGATGAAAATGCTACGTTAAACCATCATCTTTATAAAACTATAGCAGAAAATGTCAAATAGGAAATGACAGGGAGAATGTGGGCTAGTAAATAATCAAAGCCAAATTTATCGGACTATCAACCGCTTTGAAATTTGGGGAGCTGCGGTGCAAACTTTCCAAAGACGCAGGACAAGGTGAGAAACGCATGCTACTGCATGACCAGGCACACATTTTTGTTCATGTGGCACCAATAAAGTGACAGCTTGTGCTTGCTTGCATGCATAATCTCTGGTAAAAAAAACTCAGGCTTCATGAGTAAAGTCCATGAGTATGCACATTCCTTCAAAAGAGATCAAACTAAATGACAAATTGGTCTTCTAAAATACTTAGGGGCAGATTTACAAGCCCCTTGCCCCTCCTTGTGTCGCCATTGCATCACTTTTTTAGACGCAACAGTGGTGCAAACAATGCAGCCAATTTGCAACGTGATGCATCTAGAGAGATGTGTCACATTGTAAAGCCTTGTGTCACATTATACATGCATCAGGTATAATGTATGCAGGGTGGGGGTTCCCATGCAAAAAGCAACAACATTTCACTGCTTCACTCTATGCCTTCACTGCGTCAAAATCCCTACGCCTGCTCAGACCAGGCGTAAGGAATGATGCAGGGCTTTTTGAATGGGACTCAACTATCTGTTGTGGCGCATTGCTGGAGTTGCGTCGCTTTCATGAGCAACTCTAGCAATTCATCACTTTTAGGCCAGCAGATGCGTCTGAATTTCTGATGCATCTGTTTATCCTTATGTCATGGAGCACTGTATTGTAAATTCAGCGAATCCATGGTGTCGCAGGGACCTTTTGCGCTGGTGCAAGGACACTTACGCATCCATGCAGATGCGTCAGTTCCTTGTAAATCTGCCCCTTTAAACATATTTTGGGAGATGCCAAAGTTAATTCTGCAATGGAGCTTTCACTATCCAGTCATCAATATCTGAATTATGTCAATTTGCACAAAATTGAGTCTATGGTTTGAAATTCAATGCTTGGACGACAGAGCTTATAGCTGCCTGACTCCGTATCTCTGCCCAGCACAGTGTCCAAAATGGTGCCTACTCTGTGTGCATGAGACATCTCAATCAACCGAGAGCGGGTTATGCTTCTACTCACTCTGGGGCATCTTTGTCACCTCCATCGGTAAATCTTCACAACAAGGAGCAAGAAATCAACTCTTGTCAGACCTGTTCGCTTCCCTATTCGCTGACCACAAGATGGCGGTAGGCCAAGCAACGTGGATCGGATCTGCACCGTAACACCGGCTGGCAGAGGCCATACCAAGCAACTGTCATCCACCAAGAGCCCCCAGTGGATCTAAAAGTACCTGTAAATGCCATCGGAACACGGACTACGAGGGCTCTGCGGACAGGACGTTTTATTACGAACGACCCTTTGACTATCAGCTTCCATATTCGAGGTTTGGTGGCTTACAGTTTTGGAACTGTAGAGGATACTATAAATTGAAACAGATACCTTGATCACTTAAGAATTCCTCTCTTAAATTATGGCAGAGCTGACATAAATTCTCGAGATACTCGCACCATCCACAGTGTTGCTTCAACACCTTTACTAATTTGCATCAGATCAATCGGCCCAGATCCTTATCATACAAGTGTCACTATCATTGTGAAAGGAGACTTACAGAGCTTCTCCTATGAGGATTCATTTGGAAGCATTTTCTTTCAAATTTATAAGCCCTGAAGAAGTCCCATTGGGACGAAACGCGTCGGCTGTTTGGTGTTAAAGATTGAAAATAAATAATTTCAAAAGACAAGAAAACATCATCCTTTTGCTATTTATTTTCTTGATAATATTGTTATTTGCAGAACTTTGTGGTGCACCTTTGAAGTTGTTCATTCTACCTGTAAATGCCTCCTGGTCTCGGGGTTTAACTTGACAATGTCCCCAAATAGCTTGACGCTGCCTTTCATTGCCTGACCCTAAAATGCTGTGCTCCCTAATGGTAGACCGGCCCTGATATCGTCTCTCAAATACCAGCTGGCAGTCTTGATGTTCCAGCACATATTCGAGGAAAAGCTTGTTTCCTGCATACCACAGACCCACCTTACCAAGTACCTCTAACTGCAGCTGTCAGGTCTGTGTCTCAGCTAGTCCAAGATCTACAAATTGCTTAAGCCACAAAATGGGGGCAGACCTACTCGACTATTGAAAAGCCTAGTCTCCAACTCACCAAATACCAGCCAAACCTAACCAAGTAAAATACCAGTCCATTCTACCGACCCCTTACTGCTGCCTCACTAACCAAGCTTGCATGTCTCAGTTGTTCAGTTGTCCCAGCTAGCAACACAAGCCTGTCTACATGCTTGACCCTAAAATTGATCTTACGCAAGTGTGCAGTTAATTAAGTAAGCCAATCAGCACCTAAGCAGCCACAAGACTTGCCACAAGACTCACACAGCAGAGCACGGTAGTGGCTCATAAGATACTTTCTTACGCCTGGATAGTAACTCCCTGTGTCTAGAGAGTCAACCAAGAGAGCACCTCATGATATAACCAACGTGCTTGACCTCAAAAGGGCGAATCCATGTGCAACGGGCCTAAAAAAACACTCTAAACCCCGAAAATCTACAGTTCAGCAAGTACTCATAGCTCAAAACCAGCAGTTAAAATTCCCCTTGTGTGGCCTCTAAAACAACATATTCCTACTGCTCTTTAAATTCTCACAGTTTGAAGTCAGCAACCAAATGTCTCCTTATAAAGCTGCTCACAAGGGTACAGGAATTTGGTTCATTCACAGCACTCATCATTCAGTGCCACATTCATTCAGTACCACATCCTATGCCGCATCACTAAACATTAAAATCAATTAACAAAAAGCTTACCACACTAACTGCGGTGGTGCACCCACAGCTCTATAGTCCAATTCAATCAATCCTCTATTGCTCAAGATCATAGGCCCCATAAATATTCATTGGATTTATCAGGTTCCAAACCAATTCTGAGACCACCTGAGAATTGCATTCTACTGGGGCGCTGTGAACTACATTGTATACTGCAGGTCTCTGCGCACTCGCTTACCTGCTGCTCAGCTCTCACCCAAACCAACCAACCAGACCAGTTGCTTCCAAATTAAATCTCTTCTAATCTAATCTCTACCACCTGCCGCTACGTTCCTTCCAGCATGGCAGAAAAAGAATCCAAATCACACAACAAACTTTAAAAAGCTCTGCCATCTCCATCAGATTCTACCATGAACCCTAAGGCTGACATGAACAGCACAATGCAAAGATTCTCAAGAAGTTGGCAGATATACATGGCCTGGCAAAAACCAATTAAGCAAAATATGGAAGCTATGCAGTTAGAAATGACCGTCATTCGTGCTGACAGAAATACAATCAACTCAAAAATGTCCGCAGCAAAACAAAGAATTTGTGATTTGGAAGACTCTACTACATGCTCCAACAAAGACATAAAATCCTTACTAACCTCTACCAATCGTATGAAAAACGACATTGCCGAACTAGAAGATCGCAACAGAAGGGGCAGCATTCGAATTTTTGGTGTGCCGGAGGGGTCGAAGGATTCAGCTGGCATCTTCCTGGAGAACTGGATTCCACAAATCACTGGCATAAAATTCATAAAGGATCTGGATTTAGAACGTGCCCATAGAATACCTACATTAAACTCTCCGACAAGGAATATGACACAGTCGATCATCTGTAAGCCCCTGAGATTTAAACATGCTGAAGCCATCCTAACCTTTGAACGCAAAAATCGTCAGATTACTTGGAATGCACATAAAATCATATTCACACAAGACTACTCGAAATCAACAGTCAAAATCAGGAAAGGCTTCCTCTCACTCAGAGACAGACTAAAAGAACTGAACATTCAATTTTCCTTTGCAGGTCCCGCCAAATTTAAAATCACAGCAAATGAGAAACTACACACGTTCACTGATCCACCTGATTTGTCAGGCTTCCTAGACAACCTGAACTCGCAGGACATGGAGCATGCTAATTCCTTCTCCAACAAATGGAAATCATGATATCCTTTAGTCACTTAAGCATCTCAGGCCCTCAGGCTCTCAGATTTTCCAGACAATGTTAGTCAAAGTTAGCTAATACCAGCTAGCGCCAGTTAATGCAAGTTATTGTCAGTTAATGCTACTTAAGGCTAGTTAATGCTAGTTATTATTAGTTAATATATTTTACTCACACAGATCACAAGAAGGATATTGTTTATACTATCAATATGCTAGTAAATGCTGGTTAATGTTGCCACTTTTTTCATGTTATTACATGCTATATGTTGGTGCATTACATCTCTGTTAACTCACAACTCCCAAAATTACCTACAACTGTCATTAGGGTATAGAGACCCCAAAAGATATAACTCAGTCTGTACTCTCATAAGATATAACTCAGTCTATTTTCTCTGTATTCTCGTAATTCTTGAACACACTGATACCCCATTGTGGTCACAAACTCTATTAGACCACTACATATCACTCACTATACGTCCATGCTCTCAGACTCTCATATACTCGTACATTCAAACTCCCATATTCTCATACTAACATTCTCCCATAACTTCATATTTACATTTATGCTGTAAGGATAGTACATCCTTAGCTTCTACATCCCCTTAACTCAAGACAGTAGGTCAAATGAAGATTCCACAAATCTCTGCACAGAACTATTCCACTCATTTACTAGTAGGCTGCCCTTACAACTAGCTATATTTCACTCTGAGCTGGCAGACAGACGCTCCTTCCGTCGCACCTCTGACGTTCTATGCCTTCAAGGATAGGATAGGGTGGGTGGGTGAGGGGAGGGGGGGCAAGGGTTTTTGGGGATTGTGTGGTTTTTGTTATTGTAATTGTCATTTTGGTTGTTATTAGTATTATTATTGTTGTTGATGCCATCCTCTTCTCAACTGATTCTTGCTATGTACAGTAGACACCCACTACACCAATGTTCGAACACATATAGTTCTCTGTTTACCTTCTTACTTTCTTCTACCCCTTACATAGAGCTTCTTCCCTTCCAGAGCCACAGCACCGGACGCTTCTTTGCATGCACGACACACACAATCTATAATGGCACTAACACCTATCTTCCTAGGAACAATGGGAGATCACAACAAAACACTCACACATATCTTTCTATGAGGACTCACTCACCTACACTAGATAGACAAACTTGCTGTAGACAGTACTTATTTTCTTCCGCCTCAAATTCACGCACATATGGTGACAAACAACTTTACAGACAATCTTAACGTTTAGTACTTTAAATGTGAAAGGGTGAAACCACCCGATCAAACAACGGAGAATTAGGAACTACCCAGCAAAATCAAAAGTGGACATCATACTCCTCCAAGAGACCAAACGAGCTAACAAAGATGCTGAGTTGCCCAAAAATAACTGGATCACACATGTGTTCTGCTACCCAGCAAACCACAAAAAAGGTGTAATTACCCTAATAGCAAGAAAGTCCAACATCATTCTTGAATTAACCTCTCCTAGAACACAATTAAACTAAAGGTGATACATCTATAGGAGGGTATGCTCTTTATCACAAACCTACATTGAGAAGAAGACTCCTTTCATGTTGGAAATATATACGGCCCAAATACAGATGACTTTTCTTTCCGGGAAAGCATATCTACAAAGATTGGGTACTTGACTCAGGATGACCTGATCATAGTGGGCGGTGACTTTAATCTTCCCCTAGACCCCATTCTAGATCGTCAATCCACCTGCTAATACCATACAATGAGTTTTTACAGCATAGTTAAGAAAATATGTTTAAAATATCATCTTAAAGACACATGGCGACTACAACACCCGGACTCGAGGGACTACACGCTTTACTCAGCACCACACAACTCATATACAAGGAGAGACTACATACTAATATCGGGCACTTAGACCCACCTAATTGACCAAACTAACATATCCCCAAAACTTGGCTCTAACCACTCATGTATCAACACCCTATTAGCTGGCAGTCATACAAAATCCCTGTTAACAAGATGGCGCTTCAACAACGAAGTTCTGCTAGACCCTAATGATAGGATCAGAATTGAAGACTGAATTACGAATTGCCTCGGAGACAATGATCGCCTGGAAACTAATATAAATGCACTATGGGACGCACTTAAACCAACCCTGAGAGGTGTCCTCATAGAAAGTAAAACAGAAATCAATCAGAGATACAATGCAAATTTATTAATATTAGTACAAGAAATAAAACAACTGGAGCTTTCACACAACAGCTCCCTAGATAAAACACACTCTCTCAGCTCACACAGAAGAAATATGAATATAACAAAATCGAGAGTAAAAGAGCAGGTGTGTGGATACCTAAATTCAAGGGCCTCAAATTATACGAAGCTAATAAAGTAGGAACATTGCTTGCCTCCTACCTCAAACAAAAACAAACCAAACACAGAATTATATCAATCAAAGATGCCAAAAATCTGAACCACACCAACCCAGAGACAATATTAGACACCTTTAGGAACTTTCATGAATCCTTACACCGGAATGAGCAAATTCTCGATCCACAAAAATACAAGGAGTACCTAAAACATGTTAAAGTCCCTCAACTATCTGAAAAAGACAGATTGTCCCTCGGTAAACCGATAACTGCCTCTGAACTGTTGAAAGCTATTAAAACACTAATAGACAATAAAGCCCCAGGTCTAAACGCCTTTACCGCCAATTTTTGCAAATTCTTTTCCGACCTACTGCAACCAACCGTGCTAAACTTATTCAATCATATTGCAAACTCCAGTAGTTTTACTAATTGTATGGCTGAAGTGAAGATTATTGTGATATCCAAAGAAGGGAAAGACCTGATGCAACCAAAAAATTACAGACCGATATCTCTGATAAAAGTTGACTGTAAAATCTATGCAAAAATACTGACCACAAGACTTAATGAACACCTCCCTAATCTAATGAGCAATTCCCAAGTAGGCTTTCTTAAACACCATATGCCAAACCACAACACTTGTCTCCTCTGTCACGTCCTCGAAAATGCAAACAAATCTAACTCACCATCTGTTGCTATAACATTAGACGCAGAGAAAGCATTTGACAGAGTATTTTGGTCTTTTCTAAAACATTGCATGGAAACATTTAATCTTGCTGAATTGTTCATAAAAATGGTCATGGCTTTATATGAAAAACCCTCCCCACGCGTTGCGATTACTTGCTTCCTCTCACTTGCTTCCTCTCCCAACCATTCCACCTTCAACAAGGTATGAGACAAGGCTGCCTGTTCTCCCCTTCATTATTTCTCCTAGCTCTAGAACAAAAACACAAATCCTCTCCTAGAACACAATTAAACTAAAGGTGATACATCTATAGATCCATTTATATCAACATTGTCCAACACACAACATTTGAAAAACATATTTCTTATTTTATTTCTTTTTATATGTACACAAAAGAAGTATCATCACAATATTTCAAAATACACTGTCAATATGAATATACAATACAACCCCCAATCGTCCTGAGGCACCCAAACATCCTCACAGTCACTCAAACACCCATACACAATTCAATAAAATATTTACAGTACAATTGGAGAAGACAATACAACAAAGGGAGAAAGACAATACAATAATATTCACTCAACAAACACAAGCAAGCGAAGCAAAAGGCGCCTACGCATGTTTCAGAAAAGACAACTGTCCACAGTTCCTTCGTCAGGGCACAAACAAATTATAAGTAGAATTTCTTTGAGGAGTTACTTTCTTCAGTTTATAATCATGTAGATAATTCAGATAGATAATTCAGGATGTAACCAGACTGGGGGGCTCAGTCTTGAAATCAATATATACAGGTAGAAAATATATTAATCCTATATCCAGGATATCACGAGAACCAACTGAATATCCAAAGCAGCCATTAGAATCAAAACCGCATAGGTGTGTAGCCAGTCACACACTGAAGTACTTGAGAGCCTGATGCCTCTCGGAATGTATCCCAGGGGCCCAGAATCGATGTAAGGTAACATTCCTACACGCAATGTCCTGAAAACTGCACTGCACTGGTTGTAGTAAAGCAGGAAATCAATTGAGCGCGGAAACTTGCACCAGGTCCAGGGAATAAAGGAATAATCCACAACCTATTGGCCCCCCCCGCATAAAGCGGTAACTGGGGCCGAATGACGAGGTCCTCACTGCCAATAACTTATTTTTGCTAACATCAAAAATGCCGGAAAAGGTCAGCTAGCTCTAAAACCTCTTCTTCAGGACATGAAGCAGAACCCCGACATAACCGGAATTGGCTTTAATGACAAATTTGTTAAATTAGCTGCTTATGCTGATGATATTCTGATTATCACAGAAAACCCGGGTACCTCCATCCAAGCTCTAATGCACTCTATAGAAGTCTACTCTGTACATTCAGGTTACAAATTAAACAGAGACAAATCAGAAGTGAAACCCCTAAACATCCATTGCACAAAAGAGGTACTGGGTACTTCTGGACTATCATGGCAATCCTGCTACATAAAATACCTGTGAATTGAGTTTGGGGCTGACATAGTACACACCATTTTTCCCAACAAAAACATTATCCTTGACAAAATTAAAAAGCTATTGGACAAGTGGTCCCCTAAATGTATCAACTGGTGAGGTAGGATCGAGACAATAAAGATGATGATCACCCCGATAGTCAACTACCTCATCAGTATGCTCCCTATCTTACTATCAGAGGACTTCCATCATAAACTAGATAAACTGATCTCCAAATTCATCTGGCAGGATAAAAAAGCTAGAAACGCCCTAAAAAAACTTAGACTACATAACTCACTTGGAGAAGTTAACCTGGCCAACTTTAAAGACTATCAATCAGCTTTTTTGGCAAAACAAGGCTCCTATTGGCTCTACGCCCCCAATAACTACACTCCAGTCTGGCTGGAGCTAGAAAAAGTTATTCTTAACAATTTAAACCCACTAACTCTACTAACCTCCAACACAACTAAGCTCATTAGATCAAAATATATATTTAGGAACACAATAACAGCTCTCCTAAAACTGGACAAGAAACTTCCCATAAGCATAAGGTGACTCCAACCTGGCATCACCTTGGAACAACCCGAACATTAAATACCCAGGCAAATCCATTTACTACCAGTCATTGATGGACAAGGGCATTTTCTTCCTGCAGCAATTATGGTCCTGGGCATACCCCATCACTTTCTCTGAACTCCAAGATAAATATCAACTAGATAAAATGGAATTTTACAACTTCCTTAAAATCAGGGCAGGTATACGAAATCCAAACATCATAGAGAAAATTCCGCTCTCCCAAAGCTTATACTGAAAATTAACAACTCAGGTCACCAAGTCTCCTACATTTATAAACTCCTACGCCCTAAATCCTTGCATTTAAACAAAAACATAAAATCCTTCTGGGAACAGCACTCATCTAATTATTTTTCAGAGTCTGACTGATCTCATATTTGGAATTCAGTTACTTCTCAAAAAATCTCTCCTGTGCTGTCACACACTAAACTATGGCTCATTCACAAATCATACTGGACCCCGGCACACCTCCATGCTCAAAAAATTCTCGAAGACCCCATGTGCTGGACCTGCAAGGAAGAGATAGGAGATCTAGTTCACCTCATCCTTCCCAGCAAATCCTTATCCATCTCCTGGTACAAAGTATTTGTACCAGGAGAAGGATAAGATGGATATGAGAAATAAGCTTGCATCCCTGATCACAGATTTTCTCAGCACGGATTTAGGCAACCAGCAGACAGAGCTTTAGTAGACCTACTACTTACGTCAGCAACAAAAATAGTTCAAACCAATTGGAAAGATACACACAAGACCTCGCTCAATTGCTGTATTAACTGGATCACTCATATTAGAGGCACAGACAATATCTCTCTCCATCGCGCACCATGGAGGTCCCCATCCAATCCTTTCTGTGATAGGTTGGACAACTACTTCGCCTCAAATAAACCACCTTAAACATTCTCCCATAGAATCCAGTACCACATACAGAGTACTTAAATGCTCTCTCCCAGGGATATATTAGCACAAGACTCTACAGTGGCTCTCCCTTCCGTTCATGCTCACATTCTACAACTCAGCACAACGTACGAACATCCAGTTCACCAATTTCTAGCCTAAGTCTTTACACGCCGACTGCACCCTCACACCACATTTTGACTGAAAATCTCTGCAAGCATACACAGCCTATACCCGAAACAATATTCCAGCTCTCTTTTTCACCCTCCCATATCCACTCATCCCACTCAATTATTTCTCTGCCTATTACTCTTAAGTTGTACAAGTCTGCCATACCATTTCTAACCCCAGACTGCTAAGCTACTTGTCTTTTTCTATTAGTTTATGTATTTCGTTCACTTTCAGTATTACGTATCTTAAGTATTTTATGTATTTTTCTGTACTATTTGCTTCTTAAAAATTTCAATAAAAAGATTTGAAATATGAAAATCAGTGAGATAACATAGCAGGATGAAGGCTTAGTTTCATACATAGTCAGTATAGGAAATCAGAGAACTTTTGTCTTTTTTTAAACCTCTTTTTTATTTCCATATTGAACAATCAATACAGCAGTGGATTTGCTACAAGGATTAAATCACATCATAGCAATCAGTAAAATGTAATAACTATTTAACATTAAGACATGAGGTTGTAAATAAACTATAACAACAATGATAGAAGTGAATGAACTGCAAACAAAAGGATTCATGGTAATATCCAAGTAATGGGTAATTAAGGCCTTCAATGTAGGATGACACATATGAGTGCAAGGGCTGTGCCTCCCTTGTATGGGACTCTACATCAATATGGGCCAGTAGTTGTGTATTATATACAGGAGGGGTATTTGTTGCTACAGATTTTCTACATTCCATAATGGACTGAATAGCACTCACCCATATACCAACAATAGGGCTCCTAAGTGTGGCATTAGACTCCTCCCACCACAAGGCTGTCTTCTCTGCTCATGTCCAGTGTTCCATGTCGCTGCTCCACCTAGAATATGCAAGGTAACTTCTTGGCTTCTAAGTCATGACAGTCTGGCATTTTGCCAATGCCTGTGCCAGGTAAAAAAATACATTGCTAACTTTTTCCATTCTGAGGCCTAGGGAAGAAGCTGAGGAGATATTGGGGAAGCTCGGGAGGGCAGGAGTGTTTCTGAACATACTATTATGGAGACAAAAAACCTATTGAACCAAAGGGACTGGGAACCGCTGGGACTGGCAGCTACATGGAGTAACAGCAAAGTATTTTAGGACACTGTTAATAGGTTCCATCAGAGGAATGGCCCATCCAACAATCTTTTAGTTTGAAATATTTCTGGACCGGAGTGGGTTTAGCAGGTTAAGCATTTCTCCACTATCTATCAGCTACCCTAGGATTAGATTTGTAGAGATTTTTTACAGGCCCATTTGGGAAACTGTCCCCCACTTCAGACTTACGTTTTGGACGCTGAGAAAGCTATCAGGAAGATTTCAGGTGCAAAAGCATCTAGGTCAGATGCGATACTGTTAGAAATGGGTGTCTCTAGTTGGCAATGGTTTGCACCTTTTGTCCAAGTAGGGGCCCTTCTTCCTAGTCAGGGCTAGGGATTAACACTGCTAACCTCCTTGGTAGCTTGGCACCAGCAGTCAGGATTATCTCAGAGACAGAGTTTAAAGCATTTGTACATAACCCACAATAATACAGTGAAAACACTACAAGAGGACGCCACACTAGTTTAGAAAAATATCCAGTACTTTATATATTTAAAACAAGACCAAAATGATAGGAATCCACCATACAGTACTTGCAAGAATAAGACTGAAAATATAGTTCCTCAGGGTCGGTAGTGCCATCTGGTGGTACAGCGGTGCTTAGACAACAGAATCCAACAGTTCTGTCTGACTACATTGGTAAGGGGCATCGGCAGACGTGAAAACAGTACCTTTTGTGTTAGGGCCAACACGTTGGTGTGGATTGGCTGTGGCAACCATCGCGGTTGCAATGCAAAGTGTATAGTGCAGCTGGCAGCACCCTCAAGGTGCGGAGCTGCTCGGTGGCCGTCATCCAGCAGCGTCAGTGAGACCAGGACTGCAGTGCCAAGTCAAGGTGGTGTTTGATGCAGTGCTGACAGATTGCAGTGCAGGCGACAGAGCCAGTTGCGGGGAGCTGGCATCAGATGGTCCAGACTGCGGTGTGGGACGATGCATCATGAGACTTACTAACAGTGCCCCCATGCCTCGATGCGGTCACAGAAGTCACGGGCTGCGGGCAGCGACAGCATCAGTGAGACCAGGGCGGCGAAGTGAAGCAAGGCTGTACGGAGTGCGGTGCCCACAGGTCATGGTGCAAGCAGAGGATTGGTGCTGACGGCGGCGGTCATCTTCGGTGAGACCAGCCTTGCGGTGCAAGATGCAGACGGTTCCCTCTGGGGTGCCTCCAGGACACAGAGCCAGTGACGGACTCGGTGATGGAGTCGGTGGCTTTCTCCCATTGTGGCAGCTGAAACGACAGTTCCAGAGGCGGTACCCAGAGGCTATTGAAGTCTTTGCAGACCCTGCGACTTTAGAATAAGCATGAGCGAATTTTGCGGATCTCGCGTTCGCGAATTTTGCGGATTTGCGGATTCGCAATCCGCAAAATCCGCGAATTCCCGCGAATTTGCGGATTTTTTTTTTTTGTGTTCGCCCGTGTTTCTGCCAGTTCGCGAGGGTTTTGTACACTTTCGCAAATTGCGAACTTACCTGTCGGGTCGCAAGTTTCGCGAACTTGTTGTTTCTACGTGTCCAGCCTGTTTGGGACACTCTTCTTCATCACTGCCACTCTCTGTCACCACTGCCACTCTCTGACTACTCATGCCACCCTCTGGCCCACCCATGCCACCCTCTGTTTCATCACCACACCCTCTGGTTGTCCAGTGTACATTATTTTCGGCAAAGCAAAGCACACCTTCCCTGCCTCAAGTGACCTGAATTAATTTGGGGCTGATTAATGTGTCACAGAATATTTTTTTAGCTGGCACCTGCTTCCTTAGTGCGCCCTGATTAGTGATCTTTTGCACTTGCTAAGTGCTTTCATTGTTGCAAAATTAGTTACAACACCTGCCCTGCCCCAACTGACAATAATGAATTAGGGGCTGATTAATGGATTTTAACTTCCAGCCTGGCTCCTGCTTGTCTCCCTTAGCTGTAATTCAGGACCTTTGTGGCATATGTGTAACTATTCTGAGGTTCAGAGCAGGGTCACATAATAGTTTCAACTGGCAACTGAACTCTGGAGGGGCCCCTCAGGAAGCACTACAGGAAATGGCTACTAATGATGAGCCTGAACTTTTGAACCTGGTAAGTAGTTACTTTCAGTTTTGCTAAAATCGTATTTCTGCAATTTTGCACTTATTCGCGGGGCGCGAACTCACGCGAACTCACGCGAACAGTGCGAGCAGTGCGAGCAAAATCCGCTGCTCGCGGATTTGCGGATTTTGCGGGAGATTCGCAAATCTCGCGGATTGCGGATTTCCCGAAAATCCGCAAAATCCGCGAGCGGAACGGATTTTCCGCCCATGCCTACTTTAGAACAGATGGCAAGCTCTAGTTCAAGCCCTTGGAGATTCTCAGCACAAGTTCAGAAATGTTCAGTCCAGTCCTTTAACTGCACAAGGCAGAAGCAGCAAATGCAGGCCATCCCAACAAAGAAACAACACAGCAAAGGAGAAGTACTCCTCCTGGCAGCTCTTCTTCTTGGCAGGTTCCTTGATTTCAGCAAGTTCTAAAGTTCTGGGGTTTGGACCTCAATATTTAAACTCAGTTTCTGTTTGTGCTCTTAGGCAGAGTGTCTGTACGTAGTCCAAACTAGTGTGGTCCTCTCTGGCCCAGCTTCCTGGACAGGGGTGGAGACAGCATAGTCTAAAGCAGACCAGGCCCATTCAGGTGCAAGGAAATCTCTTCCCACTACTCTAAATGCAGCCCAGGTCTATTCAGCCCAGCCCTGACTCATCCAGGAAAGGCAGAACACACCTCGACACTCCCAGTGGCTGTCTGAACAGAATGCACACCCCCAGCCCCTGTCACTTCAAAGACAGACAGTCAATCCAGAAACCACGCAGAGGCACAGAGGATGGATAAATAAGAAAATAACTACTTTCTAAAAGTGGTATTTTCAAACACAGTACATAAAAATCATCTTTAGTAAACAATGCAGTTTTACATTCTGAGTCCAGGCATACCAAACTCAGTTGCCTGTCTTGTCCCAATGGGAAGCTATTTTTATAAGATGTTATAAGAAAACTCCCATTCTATCCTATTACCATAGTGAAAAACGAAATGCACAGTAATTCACTTCCAGGACATGTCACGCACACCAGTACATGTCCTACCTTTAACATACAAGGCACCCTGCCCACAGGTGTACCATGGGCCTACCTTAGGGGTGAATTACATGTAAGAATAGGGAAGGTGATGGCCTGGCAATTGTGTGCACTTGCCAGGATGACATGACAGTTACAAACAGCGCACAGACACTGCAGTGACAGGTCTGAGACCCTGTTTTAGGGCTGCTTAGGTGGGTGGCTCAACCAGTGCTACAGGCCTACCAGCAGCATTTGATTTACAGGCCCTGGCACTCTGAGTGCACTTTACTAAGGACTTATTAGTAAATCAAATATGTTAATCATGGAAACACCAATCCATAACACAATTTACAACAGGAACACTTGCACTCTAACACTGAACAGCAGTGAAAAAGTGCGCATAGACACTAAACCAGCAGAATCGAGAGGTCAGAAAGCAAAAAGACTAAGAAAATACACCAAAAGATGCCAGGTCTAACAGATACCAGTTGGCCTTCTTAAGTGTAACATGAAACTGTGGAGCCCTTTGCTCACAAATTGATTTAACAATTCTTTAAGTAGCTGGGTACTGAGTTAGGGGTGGGGGGTAGACTGCGCTCTGCCAGCAGAGTTTGTAAAGTTTTGCAAAGTTCATGCTCTGCTTGGAGGCAGAGATTTTTTCATCCATGGCAATATTAACTTGGCAAGCGAGAAAAAAAGAGTGCTAGTCCTCCTTCTGGTGAGATTTCTCAAAAAAGGTGATCGCAGCAGGTCGCTACCGCTCACACTGAGAAAGCTGCTGCTCGAATAGAAAAGCTACTTGAGGGCAAAAATGGCGCAGCACCCTCTGGTACCATACACACTGATTTTACATCACAGGACAAACTACTGACACTAAAAATCAGTATGAGTAGTGTGACTCACCTGAATTCTACCACTCTCAGAACCCTGCAGAATTCAGCATAGTAAAACTTTGCGAGTTTTGCCCACCCCTAGTCTCGAAATCCTGGGCACTTAAAATATATATATTTTTTTTTAAAAGGAGGACCACAGGTCACCCAAATGTTATTGGTCAGTCTCTCTTATGGTAGCACAGTAAAGATTCTGGCGAGGGTAGTTTTTGGCCATTTACAGTCTTGGGCCAATCTTAATAATATCTTTTCCCCTAGTCAATATGGATTTTGTCCAGGGCTTGGTACCATGGAGCAGTGCCTGAACTTTCATTTCATTGTGGGTAAGAACACCTTCACAAGGCTCTGTCCACTGTGCCTGGTCTTTATGGATTTATCCACCACATTTGATTTTGTGAATTAAGCAACACTATGGGTGATTCCGTCAAATCTGGGAGTCGAAGTTTCTCTGGTGAATTTCTTGCTAACATTGCATGAGAATCTAGAGACCAGGGTACGTTATGGTCAAGGAGGGTAAACCTCTAGATAGTGGGGTGCATAAGCGGTGCATTTTGGCACCTTTGCTTTTTATTATTTATATAAAATACAGACATTGTGACCGCCGTGGTAGCAGTCGCATCCCAATTTGTCTTGCGGGACCGTCAACTTGTAGTTGGGTGGTCCAGTTTCCGATAGGATGGCGGTCGGACATAAGTCCAATTGCCATCCTAATGAGGGTCTGAGTACCCACTTGTCTGCAGCTACCAATAATTGTTAACTTACGTGTCCCAGCATCATTATGCACCGGCTACGCCTTTTTGGTAGAGTTCTTGTTACATTCATGGGTAGTTTAGTCTTGTTTAGAAATTACGAAAAATCCCATATAATATACATAATACTTTTCCTTCATTGTATTGCCCCTTTACAAAAAGAGTAACGTTTATAAATACAAGGGGATCTCCGAATGCAAACAAATAGCTCAGTGCATTTTTATAATCTCTAATGTTTTGTGCATGAAGAATTGGTTTAAAATAATAACTCCTACAATTCGTATATAATGCACAACTCAACAGAAAGTGCTGTGTGCTTTGCTTGGACACACCATATTTAACAACAAGGGGTGGTGATGGACAGAGTTTCTGAATTAAGCAGAATACTCTCACCCAGTCAAGAGATCAGGGCTAGATCCAACACCGTTTTTTAGCTCACTGCACCATCCCAGCTCAGAAAATGGCTATATGCAAATTAGTCTGTTCCTGTCCCAGTGCATGATGGGAACAGGGCAAACCAAACTACCAAGCCAATTCTTACACTGGGAAGGAAACAAGCTACCGGGGACAGTTTCTGGCATTTCAGCCGTCGTCGGCCCGGCTTGCTTGAATCCTGATGGTGCAATGAGCAAGGGACTCACATCTGAGAATACCCTTCCACGCTTAGGGTGGACAAAATATTTAACAACAAGGGGTGGTGATGGACAGAGTTTCTGAATTAAGCAGCAATACTCTCACCCAGTCAAGAGATCAGGGCTAGATCCAACACCGTTTTTTAGCTCACTGCATCATCCCAGCTCAGAACCTGGCTATATGCAAATTAGTCTGTTCCTGTCCCAGTGCATGATGGGAACAGGGCAAAGCAAACTACCAAGCCAATTCTTACACTGGGAAGGAAACAAGCTACCGGGGACCGGTTTCTGGCATTTCAGCCATCGTCGGGCCGGCTTGCTTGAATCCTGATGGTGCAATGAGCAAGGGACTCACATCTGAGAATACCCTTCCACGCTTAGGGTGGACAAAATATTTAACAACAAGGGGTGGTGATGGACAGAGTTTCTGAATTAAGCAGAATAGTCTCACCCAGTCAAGAGATCAGGGCTAGATCCAACACCGTTTTTTAGCTCACTGCACCATCCCAGCTCAGAACCTGGCTATATGCAAATTAGTCTGTTCCTGTCCCAGTGCATGATGGGAACAGGGCAAACCAAACTACCAAGCCAATTCTTACACTGGGAAGGAAACAAGCTACCAGGGACCGGTTTCTGGCATTTCAGCCGTCGTCGGCCCGGTTTGCTTGAATCCTGATGGTGCAATGAGCAAGGGACTCACATCTGAGTATACCCTTCCACGCTTAGGGTGGACAAAATATTTAACAACAAGGGGTGGTGATGGACAGAGTTTCTGAATTAAACAGCAATACTCTCACCCAGTCAAGAGATCAGGGCTAGATCCAACACCGTTTTTTAGCTCACTGCACCATCCCAGCTCAGAACCTGGCTATATGCAAATTAGTCTGTTCCTGTCCCAGTGCATGATGGGAACAGGGCAAACCAAACTACCAAGCCAATTCTTACACTGGGAAGGAAACAAGCTACCGGGGACCGGTTTCTGGCATTTCAGCCGTCGTCGGCCCGGCTTGCTTGAATCCTGATGGTGCAATGAGCAAGGGACTCACATCTGAGTATACCCTTCCACGCTTAGGGTGGACAAAATATTTAACAACAAGGGGTGTTGATGGACAGAGTTTCTGAATTAAGCAGAATACTCTCACCCAGTCACGCGATCAGGGCTAGATCCAACACCGTTTAGTAGCTCACTGCACCATCCCAGCTCAGAACCTGGCTATATGCAAATTAGTCTGTTCCTGTCCCAGTGCATGATGGGAACAGGGCAAACCAAACTACCAAGCCAATTCTTACACTGGGAAGGAAACAAGCTACCGGGGACCGGTTTCTGGCATTTCAGCCGTCGTCGGCCCGGCTTGCTTGAATCCTGATGGTGCAATGAGCAAGGGATTCACATCTGAGTATACCCTTCCACGCTTAGGGTGGACAAAATATTTAACAACAAGGGGTGGTGATGGACAGAGTTTCTGAATTAAGCAGAATACTCTCACCCAGTCAAGAGATCAGGGCTAGATCCAACACTGTTTGACTCTGTCCATCACCACCCTCTTTTCTGAATCCTTTTGTCCACCATAAGCGTGGAAGGGTATGCTCAGACATGAGTCCCATGCTCACTGCACCATCAGGATTCAAGCAAGCCGGGCCGAAGACGGCTGTAATGCCAGAAACCGGTCCCCGGAAGCTTGTTTCCTTTCCAGTATAAGAATTGGCTTGGTAGTTTGGTCTGCCCTGTTCCCATGATGCACTGGGCCAGGGACAGACTAATTTGCATGTAGCCAGGTTCTGAGCTGGGATGGTGCAGTGAGCTAAAAAACGGTGATGGATCAAGCCCTGATCTTTGGACTGGGTAGGAGTGGTCTGCTTAATTCAGACACTCTGTCCATCACCACCCCCTTTTCTGAATGCTTTTGTCCACCATAAGCGTGGAAGGGTATGCTCAGACATGAGTCCCTTGCTCACTGCACCATCAGGATTCAAGCAAGCCGGGCCGAAGACGGCTGTAATGCCAGAAACCGGTCCCCAGAAGCTTGTTTCCTTTCCAGTATAAGAATTGGCTTGGTAGTTTGGTCTGCCCTGTTCCCATGATGCACTGGGCCAGGGACAGACTAATTTGCATGTAGCCAGGTTCTGAGCTGGGATGGTGCAGTGAGCTAAAAAACGGTGATGGATAAAGCCCTGATCTTTGGACTGGGTAGGAGTGGTCTGCTTAATTCAGACACTCTGTCCATCACCACCCCCTTTTCTGAATCGTTTTGACCACCATAAGCGTGGAAAGGTATGCTCAGACATGAGTCCCTTGCTCACTGCACCATCAGGATTCAAGCAAGCCGGGCCGAAGATGGCTGTAATGCCAGAAACCGGTCCCCGGAAGCTTGTTTCCTTTCCAATATAAGAATTGGCTTGGTAGTTTGGTCTGCCCTGTTCCCATGATGCACTGGGCCAGGGACAGACTAATTTGCATGTAGCCAGGTTCTGAGCTGGGATGGTGCAGTGAGCTAAAAAACGGTGATGGATCAAGCCCTGATCTTTGGACTGGGTAGGAGTGGTCTGCTTAATTCAGACACTCTGTCCATCACCACCCCCTTTTCTGAATCGTTTTGTCCACCATAAGCGTGGAAGGGTATGCTCAGACATGAGTCCCTTGCTCACTGCACCATCAGGATTCAAGCAAGCCGGGCCGAAGACGGCTATAATGCCAGAAACCGGTCCCCGGAAGCTTGTTTCCTTTCCAGTATAAGAATTGGCTTGGTAGTTTGGTCTGTCCTGTTCCCATGATACACTGGGCCAGGGACAGACTAATTTGCATGTAGCCAGGTTCTGAGCTGGGATGGTGCAGTGAGCTAAAAAACGGTGATGGATCAAGCCCTGATCTTTGGACTGGGTAGGAGTGGTCTGCTTAATTCAGACACACTGTCCATCACCACCCCCTTTTCTGAATCGTTTTGTCCACCATAAGCGTGGAAGGGTATGCTCAGACATGAGTCCCTTGCTCACTGCTCCATCAGGATTCAAGCAAGCCGGGCCGAAGACGGCTGTAATGCCAGAAACCGGTCCCCGGAAGCTTGTTTCCTTTCCAGTATAAGAATTGGCTTGGTAGTTTGGTCTGCCCAGTTCCCATGATGCACTGGGCCAGGGACAGACTAATTTGCATGTAGCCAGGTTCTGAGCTGGGATGGTGCAGTGAGCTAAAACACGGTGATGGATCAAGCCCTGATCTTTGGACTGGGTAGAAGTGGTCTGCTTAATTCAGACATCTGTCCATCACCACCCCCTTTTCTGAATCGTTTTGTCCACCATAAGCGTGGAAGGGTATGCTCAGACATGAGTCCCTTGCTCACTGCACCATCAGGATTCAAGCAAGCTGGGCCGAAGACGGCTGTAATGCCAGAAACCGGTCAATTACATTATTATGAAAATTGTCTGCCACTAGATCAGGGCATTATAAAGAAGAACAAGGGAGCCCTCAAGGTAAAGTAAGGACCTTGAGTAACAGTTATATATACAAAAAACAGTGGTCCTCATACAATTAGGATATCAATAAGATAAATATAGAATGAAATCAATACTATATTCAGAATGTCCAGCCGGAGAGACAATTTAATGATGTAGTTATTTCAGAAAACATGTTGGAGAACAAAAATCTAGTGGGACACTGTCCTGTATCCGATAGGGAACATGACAAATACAAAACACACAAGGGCATTTCAAGCAAGACAGGTTTAGCTTGTAAAATATAAATTGTATTAAGCTCAGTATGAACAGTCACTGCACTTTTTTTACACAGTGGATTAATGTGCAAGCTGTTACATATGGGTCGACGACGTTTCGATCCTTTCAGGGAGATAGTAGGATCATCATCAGGGCAATGAACAGTGCATGCATGATTAGTAAGAAATTGTCTCAAAACTTTAAGGTGCTAGTTCCAAGTGATAGAAGGGTCCAGCGATCTACAGGAACCATGTAACCAGTCTTAACTATTAGAATGCGTGAGTAGAATGCAACTCGCGATCCTCAACAATAGGTACTGGGGTCATGGAAGCGAACAAATATGCGGCATGACAGTGCACTTGGCAAACAGATTCAGGTGAATCACAATTATCTCATCAGAGTAACCAGGGGTCAATAAGTAAAAACAGTACTGCAGCGACGTGACAATGCACAATATCACACAGTGTCCTCAGGTGAATTTTTCGGAGTGACAGAGGAGCCCATTCCTCTAATCTCTCTAGTAGAATCTTGCTCAATAATTTTATTGATGAGTCTAAGAGAGAAATGTGACGATAACACCTGGGATCTGATTTATCACCTTCTTGAAAATGGGGATGATTGTTGAAACAGCCCAGGAAAGGGGATCATACATTCCGCAGCTGCATTACACACCCGAATGAAGGTGGGGTCCCTTAATCTAAAGGTGTTTGAATGCATCTACTGGTACCAAATGTGGGCCTGGTGCTTTCCCGGCTGCACTGTGAGGTTAAGTAAGAATGGACCTGCTCGAGGTATCTGTTCCCCAACAGCTATGTGTTTAAAATTCATCAGATGGAGATCATATTTAAAAGTTAATGCATTGAATGCATTCTTCTAATCATCATGGGGGAAGTGTGAAATGCCATGTCCATCAGAGGCAGGAAGTCCCCATATCTGTTTCGCAGAAAGAGGGCATGTCTGAGTATTAAAATCACTTGCCCATATAAGTGTAATGTTTGACTTAATGGTGCACAAAAAGACAAACAGTCCCACCTCAAGGGCATACACCACCAGGCTATGAGAGGAGTCAAATACATTATTATAAAAACTGTCTGCCACGAGATCAGGGCAGCCTATAGTTGACAGCCACAGAAACTGCGCGTTGGATGCAACAACAAAATACTTTTCAACTATAAAATGTAAGTTGTTAAATATTAAAATCTGTAACCCCCCTCTGGCATGTCCTGCTAGAGATGGTAGCCCCCAGATAGTGAGCGGCAAAGCCCTCGACAATAGTTGGTTTCACACACCAGGTTTCCTGACTGTGGAATAACTCCACGTTTGCCTCTGGAACAAAGAGCAAAACCCCCAGTATGACTGAGTCAATCATTGTCGTGTAGCGAACTCAGGACTTGAAGTCTGTTTGTCAGATCTATAGGTGAAGTATATGGGGGGTTTGGCCCAAGCAACGGTTGGTTAATTGATTTACCACTGGCCAATGTAACAGTACCTCTGAGATGCAAAAAGAAAAAATCAAGTGGTAATAAAGCAATGTTTTGAGCAAATGGTGAAATTGGTGTTGACCTAATAGATCCTCTCCTGCAAATCTGGGATGCTTAAAATTAACAATGTTACAGTCCCCCTTTAACACTTTCCTTAGTGGGCCAATCCATCCCACACGTCTACCCAACAAGATATGGCCAGTCTTACTTAACAGAAATATATATATTTAGAGTACAACCAGTGAATGACTTTATTCTTCAACAATTCTGGTGTATCTTTTGTACCAGAAGTCAGAGGAGGGACATTGACAATAACCGCCACATTAGGACAAGAAGCTGGTGGAAAGTTAATTTTTACTAGGTCCCATAAGTCTCCCAGAACAGTCAGGTGGCAATAGCGCAATTCGTTAGAAGGAGGAGATTCTTGTGGTTGAAGACCATTTACCATAATCAATGGCTTAACTGGTATTTATGTGACAATCATAAAATTCTGCCTAGAAGCACCGTTGTGAGTAGTAGCATTGATGACTTCACTTGTGCGAAGGCCTAAAACATTATCCTGGGGGGGGGGGGGGGGGGGGACTAGTGCAGGTTGAGACTGTAATGGATGGGCATCTATAACATCATACGCATGTCCCTTTGGTTAAGTAGGACTGTTTACATATTCCCCGAATGCATGGTAATAGGCAGTAACAAGTTATGAATGAGTCCTCAGAGGAAACCATATTGATAGGTGCAGGTACAGGTGCAGGACAAAGGGCAGCTTCTGTGGCATCAGTAACTGGTTGAGGCACAGTTAAAGGGGGCCCCTTTTTCGTCCCCTGACGCCTTTTTCCTCTTGCCTGGAAGGGTTTTTTGTAGAGGTGATGCTGAAAGACAAGAGCAATCCTGGCTTTGTTCACTAACTCCCACTCTTATGAAAAACATCTATTGTGGCTTTTGGAAGATCACCAGTTAAACATAACGCCTCATAGGAAGACTGTGTAACCAACACCTGAATTAGTGGGGGGCCACGGGTAGAGGTAGATGTCGAAGTTACAGTGACTGACAGACGTCTTTTTACATTCTCTATTTCTTTATTTTTGGCACCCACAGCTTTCCTGATGTAGCCATCTAAAGTGTAGGCCTGACAGAGGGGAGGGCCTTTCGTTTAACCATGATGGTAGGTAGGGGCGTTAAATCCCCCTATACTAAGATTTATATCCTGCAGTGTGCCCCAACAGCTACATATGGAGCAGATGTGTGGGGGTTTCACAATCCCTCTTCCATACAGGTTAAAGAAATCAGTATGTGTAGGTGACTTTTGAATTTCCACTGTCTAGCTCTTAATTTATTATGCATTCGGAATTAAATTTGTTATATGTTTACGATTTAGTTAAGTTGGCCCCCTCTCCTGCTCTGGGTTGGCATGTGGTCATGTACTGAGACAAGTTTTGATAGGAAGGCTATTTTAGATTCTTTGTTTGGATAAGGTCTTTCAATTCCTTGGTTGAAATATGTCAGTACGTCTTTTACTGGCATTGGTCTACCTGAAGTGTTTACTGCTTGGGACTCTTTACTAAAATTTCGGCAAGAGGCTGGTGAAGTCTCGTCATGCAGAGTTTTGTCTCTCCCAAAGATTGGAGGGGGTTTTTATCAAGTGCTCTATTCGTAATTATTCTATGTTTTTAGCATCAGGAGAGATAGCATTTTGCTTACCTGTGGAAATTTCAGGGTGGGAGAGTTCTCTTCTTTTTAGATTCAGGGAGACACAGTATCGCAGCTTTTATGTTTTTGAGATGGTGCAAAGCTCTGGGGGAGTAGTTCATTGGCCTGTCCTTGTGATGGGTCGGCGAAACAATCTTTTCTGCACTTTCTGTTTTTTTTTGTAAATTATATAAACCATTCTTTTTATGTTGTCTCAAACACAGCTCTAGCCATACAGAATTGTAATGCTGCCTTAATAATCTTACAGTTGTTAGGAAGCCTAGACGTTTGCTGTAGTGTATGTTGTTTGCTCCAAATGTCTGTAAGAAGTAAGAAATCTATTTTTTTTTTACATACACTCTGAAGGAAAAAATCTTGAGCGAAGCCTTAAAAGTGGGCACCCTTACTAAAGGAGACTGCTACTTCAGAATCCTATCTGACTTATCAAGAGCCACACAGGATAGACAGTTGGAGCTTGGAAAATATATGTAGAACTTATGTTACTGGGAGCAGAACTAGAGGTAAACCTTGGGGAAAAACAAAATGAAACACGATAATTGTCTTGAGAGGATGGCCCTCGAATAGGACAGTCCTATGATAATAGGGAGGGTTCTCCAGGGGAGGGCTTAGGGGGTACTTCAGTTATCCTTTGTACAATTTTTTCACCAGGTGAGGGAGCATATGGGAAAAAATAAAAAAAACTTTGTCCAATGTGCCGATTATCAGGAAAGAAATGGTCCTGACACACAAAAAAGGGATAACAGGAGGGACTTCATAGTAAGGTGAAAGAAAATCAATGGTCAACAACATGGACAATAACACAGTAAACATCATGTCTTGGAACGTGAACGGCCTTAGAGTAAGAAAGAGAAGACATACAATTCTGGAATATTTAAAATTCGTGAATAGCGAGGTCATAATTCTACAAGAGACACACGTTTTGAAATCAGAATGGGTCAAGTTCATGAAATATCAAAAATGGGTTGATAGCGTTGTCTGCGCTAATCAATCTTGTTGTATTAAGGGTATGGCAATTCTATTTAAAGAATCAGCAAAAGCAGCAATCATAGAAGAGTCAACCGACCCCAAGGGAAGATGGGCAATAATGAATGTAAAAATAAAGGGAAACGTATACACTATTGTTGGATACTACGGTCCAAACACACATGACCCAGCACCACTCTCTATTCTCAATTAATAGAAGTGTCTGTCCCAATTATCCTGGGAGAAGATTTTAACCTGTTCTTAGTCTCTAAAAAGGATAGATATTCCACCAGGTAAAGCCTTAAATCTCCCAAAAATTAGAGCATGGCTGAATAGATTTATAGAAGACCTGGGGTTGGTGCATACGTGGAAGACTAAGGGTAACCAAAATAATAGATTCACCTGTAAAAGTAAAAAGTATGATCATGCATCGACTATTGAGTTTTTCTTAATAGATAAAGCTTTAAACAATAGTGTTAACAAAGCTCAACATATATGCACATCTATCTGACCATTCCCCCGTCTACATGGCAATAAAAACAGGGAAATCCCAGGTGGCACCAAAATGGGCCTTAGAGCGCACTCTACTTCTGGACCAGCAGGTCATTGATAAGCTGAAATCAATAACCGAGGAATATTTTGAAACTAATATTAACCATGAAACCCCCATGCAAGTAGTCTGGGATGCCTAGAAAGCAATGATTAGGGAACCCTTAATCGGACTAGCTGCCGCAATGAATAAGGCGACTAGACACAAAATCTGCCAGCTAGAGGCCAAAATTCTAGTTCAACAAAGGAAACTAGAGGTCACAGCATCTATACTAGATCAAGAGAAAATAGAGAAAGATTTAAATAATAAAAAACTTATCTGACTGATATATTGGATTAAAGAATTAGGAAAAGATGGGAAGCTAGTGAATTAGCAAACTATGAATGCAGGGAATGTAGCGGGGAAACTCCTCGCAAGGAAAATCAAAACTAATCAAAATAGAAATAAGATTGTAGCAATACAAAGAGACAATCTGGGTGGACAGAAAGTAGATGACTCTGTGATTGAGAAGGCATTCACTGATTTTTTCCAATCTTTATATAATGAGGATCTAGTGGTGTCTAACAAACTAGTTGATTCCTACTTGAGCAAATCAGTTCCCCCAGCTTCGACCCAGAAGCTAGGGAGACACGTAACTCAAAAATAACCAAAGAAGAAGTGATTGAGGTGGTGAAGAAACTAAAGAGAGGGAAGGCAGTGGGCCTGCATGCACTACCAAATGAATTATATATGTTCTTAAAAGAAACATTGGCCCCCAGACTAGTGGATCTCTTAAACACGGTCTTCTTCAAAGGGTTAACCATTCCAAAATCCTGGAATGATTCCACTATCAATTTAATCTTAAAACCAGGAATAGATCCTCTGAAATATGAATCATACAGACCAATATCCCTCTTAAATAGCTATTATAAAATCTACACACAGATCCTAGCAACAAGATTAGGACATACTACAAGCCACCTGATTCATGGAGACCATGAAGGATTCATCAAGGGGAGACAATTACATGACCTCACTTACGAATTGATTGAAACTATTGACATAGCCACCCAAGAAAACACCCCACTCCTTACATTCAACGCCGCGAAGGCCTTCGATCCAGTAAATTGGATGTTTTTATGCAAAGTAATAATTCAATATGACCTAGGAGAGAAGGTTCTAAAGGCCATAATAAACATATATGCAGCCCCAGTGGCAAAAATACTGATAAACAGCAGCTTCACCTAAGAAATAAAAGTCAGAAGAGGCATGCGTCATATCCCGTTCAATTTCCAAGGATGGGAAAAGAAAGCGGCATTATACGCAGATGACTTAATGGTGTTTACATGTCATTTAAAGATATCTCTCCCTAATTTCACAAACCTGCTAAATGAATTTGGAGAGGTTTCGGAGTATTAAGTTAAACACCAAAAAACGGAGATCATGGAATGGAACTCCCCACTCCCATCTGCATTAGCAAAAAGTTGAATTAAGTACCTAGGAATAGAGATACTAAAAAACATTGAAGAAATTGCACAAGTAAACTTTGAGATGAAAGTGAAAGAGACAATGAAGTTACTAAGAACCTGGAGTAGTTTGCCACTGTTGTTCATAGGGAGATCCAACGCAATAAAGATGGCCATTTTACCTGAATTCTCTTTTATTTTCAACACTATCCCACTAGAATTTAAAATGCACTGGATTAAGAAGATACATGGCAAACTTAATGGATGTATATGGACTTCAAAATAGCATGGAAAGTACTCCGCAGGAGAAAAGATCAAGGAGGTATCGCAAGTCCTGACCTTCTATATTACTACAGGGCCTTCCAGTCTAAGAACATTAGGGTACTGCTTAAGGAATATTCGCTCTACACGACGTACTACAAAGCTATAATGGAAGGGGACTTTTTTTTATACAAGCTTGGCCACCTAAAGTACTTTAAATAAATTAAGGTATAGGTTCTATGAGCAGCCTGCAAACACTGGGACCAGATTAGGAAGATACTACAAGTTCTTTACTATAGCGCCTTAGAATGTTTGAAAGACGCACTGGCAGCCCCCGTAAAGAATGCAGGTATAACAAAGTGGGGACAGTTGATACAAGCGAGAGCTTTGATAAGCTTGATTCTCTACTAATAAGTACGGATAGGAAATTATTTAGATTTAAGTATTACCAAGTGACAAGCTGGGAAAAAGGCATGGAGAAGAATCAGGATGACAATACGGAGGTAGAGGAAGAACTACAAAGTGATCCAGCGCAAAAGGAAATATCTAAATTATACTGGCTCATGATCCAGGTGGGAGAAGAAGACCTTACACTACCATTAGAGTTATGGAAGAAAGACCTGCCAGCACTGAACTTGCAACACTTAAAGCAAGTATATTTTCTATATTATGGGGTGTAATAATATTTGCACCTCTTAAGAAAGCCCATCTTTGTACACACTACAGAGGGCATACTGATCTCCAGAAAGACTTATGATGATAAACAAGCAAGTGCTGAAAAGTTGTCCAAAGTGTGGTGAAATAAGTGCAAATGATATCCACATGTTTCGGCAGTGTCCTCAACTTCAACTGTTTTGGTCCAATGTGGGTAAGATTATAAATGAAATCCTGGGACATCACATTGAGGTAAGCATAAATATAACTATTTTTGGTACTGTGAGTGACAGCGGGCCTCTACCGTTTTTAAATGACAAGCACAAGAACCTATTGTTTGTACTAATCCTACTTGCTAGATGGGAGATATGCATAAAGTTGATTCTCGCAAACCCCCCACACTAAAAATCTAGCTGACCTCAGTGGGTAAGGTTAAAATCTAGAGAGAAAAGTAGTCGAAAGAAATTCTGGGACTTATGGGACAGAAATAAATTCCAAGACGGAGAGTAGATGCAGGGTAGGAAGGGATATCCAATGATTACACATAATGCAATAAAACAAATTTTGGGACTGTTACCATGGTGGAACCATGAGGGACTCTCCCTGTGAATTTGGAGATTGCAAGACACAATCTCGCCTCAAGATGAGAAGGCCCTCCTTTCTATTGGACGAGTCAAGAAAAGAAAAATCCCTAGCAGGTAAATTTCCAAAAAGAGGGATAGTTGTCTACATATATCTCATCCTTTGCACAGATGAGGGAAAAAAAATATATGGATGGGTGATGGGATAATATTAGGATTGAATATAGACCTGCTGTCCTTATATTAGTGGAATGGCTCTCCTCTTCTGTAAATACACCTTATTGCTGAGGTTTCTAATGCACAGAGATGTGTTACACCCTGGGCGATATTGTAGTATATTCATCAGTTTTTATTGTATTTCATCTTTTTATCAGGCATTCTATTGTGTTCTTTTATGAGTTTTACGCACATTTTAATAAAGATATATTAAACTGAACTTAACATATAAAAAGGGTTTGTTCTAAGTGCACCTGCTTGCTATGAACACATGCAATAAAAACAAAATGAAGAAATGAAACTATCATGCCTGCTTGCTAATGCCAGACCTTCTGTGTTTGCCTGTGCTTGATAATCTCGTTTCCAAGGGGCCTATACACACATACAGTTCTACTTCTTTTCTTCACTGAATACTATGAATTCCGCTAGCCCACAAACGTGAAGAAGAGAAAGAGGAATTAACCATAAGTGACTTGTGGTTTTAAAAACGTTTTGTTGTGAAATTCCATCTTCTTCTAGATTAACTGTTTCTTTACAAGCTGCACGAAAAGCCATGTGTGATGTGGGGAGCAAATAAAAATGGTTGCTGTAATCTGTTTGAATTGGCTGAAAGCAATGAAAAATCAGACTGGTCTCTTTTTTTAACATACATCCGGCATGCCTCACTGAAAGGGAGCAGGGATTATGAAGTCGATCTGTACCATTCTTTGAGTGTATATTGCACATATTTGATTTGGAAAAGTTTCAACTTCCGCAGGACTAAGACATCAGAGTTTATGAAACAAAGTGGACATGTGCCTGTTTCCCATCCCATAAGTATGCATGCCTAGGATTATCATTTCTGCAAATGCCACTATTAGATCTGTTGAATTCCTTTCTTCTCTGAAGTAAAATATTTTCCACAATATCGCACTTTTTCCTATATAAACCACGAGAAAAAAGGGGATTGTTCTGCTATTTCCGAATTTTTCTGCAGCACTTACACCTGGAATGTCCATTTGTAACATTCC
This sequence comes from Lissotriton vulgaris, assembly GCF_964263255.1. Lineage (NCBI taxonomy): Eukaryota > Metazoa > Chordata > Amphibia > Caudata > Salamandridae > Lissotriton > Lissotriton vulgaris. Next base: position 290,490 of record NW_028249214.1, read on the forward strand.
TAGTGCTAGAAAGTGAGAGCAATGCGTGCCAGGCATATGGTGTTGGTTGGGAAGGGGGGGGCGGTTCTGTCCCTCTGCCCCCACTTGGACATGCATTCGATTTTAAGAGGTGCCCTTTCAGTAATGTCAGATATGGGAACAATGGGCAAAATAAAATAATTCTGAAAAAAAAGGTTGTTAGAGCACGCTTGGGGGCTTATTTTTCAAAAATATCACGCCACGTGGCGCTGCCAGCTACCTTGCTGCTCTGCCTTGCGTGATAAGGAAAGGGCCGGAATGCGCCATATTTGACATTATACATAGCATTCCAGTCTTTTCCCTGCACTGGCAGCATGGGTGGCTCTTCCGTTTGAGCGGAAGAGTCTCGCCCCACAAACAAAAGTCAGGGACAGAGGTGAAAAATAAAAAATGAAATAAAGTTTATTTATTACTATTTGATTTTTCAGCAACTGACCTGTCCCGGACTGGGCGTCAGGAGGGGTCTGAGCCATTGCTGCTGAGTGGCAGCAGGGAGCTCTGTGCTCTCGGGTTTAAAATGCTCATGTATTTTTTGCCGACCGCCTTCTGACCAAAGGCATAAATGAGCAGTTTAAGCCTCTCTAACTCAGCTGGGTTAGAGAAAGCAATGGCATCCAGTGCTCTTGTGAGCACTGATAGAGGCCGCTCCCACCAATGCTAGAGCTGCTGTCATGCTGCATGAAAGCAGCACCAGGATTGGCTTGGGATTTGGGAGCCTGCCTGCCTCAAGGAGAGAAGGATCGAGGAGAATCTCACACTCGTACAAAAGGTGAGTGCTTTTAATTTTGTATTTCTTTTATGTGCCTCACCACCCTCAGGAGAAGCCAGCTGCCACAATAGGCTGCCCAGCACCGACGCAGGCACCCATGCAACATGGTGCAACGAAGCCTGCATGGTAAGCAGGATTGCTTTGGGGACACCTTCCTGTACAAAAACAATCCTCTGAGGCATTTTCCTCTCTCTATGTGTACAGCAGAATGCAGCACACTCAGAAAGACACTGACCTAAGAACCAAAGCAAAGAATGATTGTTCACATGACAAGGTAAAAGGTCCCTAAAACCCAAGCTCCTTAACCTTTCAGTGAGCAATGCTCAATAATTACCACTTTGCTGAGACAACCCACGCTTAAGGATATGTTTGTTGGGGCACAGGTACAAGCCGCAAGTCTCAGGGAAGCTATTTCAAGTCTACTTATGCATCTTAGAACAGGTAAATGAACTGTGGAGAAATGTTCTCATTATCCGATGTTTTTCTGAAGCTTCTGAAAAAGGGACCCAACTATATTTTCTTCATAAACCTTTCCTAAAGCTACAATTCCATTCTTAAGGTTTTGTTCCAGGAATAAAGTAGGCTCACAGATATTTAATTCCAGTGGCAGCTGCTATAATTGCTTAGTGGTGGGGGGTGTACAATCAAAACTAAACTCGCAATTAAAAAATTTAAATTACACTTACCGGCCACTCCGATAGCTGGCTCGTTGCTTAAATCCCCCGATCCGTGACTCTGACTGCGCAGGCTCCTAGATCAAAATCTCAGCGCATCTCTCATGCTAAGAATATTATTTGTTTACTGCTTTGTTTGCCGCTCAGGCAGTGCATTGGAGCCTGTGGTGTTTTTCCAAGCCAGCTGTGCAACACAGCTGGGTTGGAGAAACTTTAGTGTTCATGTCTGTTTGACCGGCCTAAAATCGCCGGCCAAACAAACATGCGCACTTAATAGAGCCTACCACTCCACCACCTGCCATCCCTGTCAAACAGGATTGCCTGGCCTGGTCCTGCCCTGCTGAAGACGTGCGTCATCAGCTGTTAGACCGGCAAAAATAAAATGATAATAAAATTCTTTTATTAGCAATTTATTATTTCTCTGTTAGCAGGGGGCTGCGCTCCACCGCCATTACAGAGGAACCGCCCCTGTTTATTTCCAATGCCATTGTCTCATCAAAATACACTTATCTTGACTGATTTACTGTAACATAGTCATCCTTAAACATGCAGGGAAGAAGAATCAAGTGTTATGGGCAATCATCCAATCATGTCTTTTCATAACCTTAGTAGAAATGTTTAAAAAGTTTGGTCTTCCGAACTGCAAAACAGAGTACTCAAATGACAGACTTAAAGCATAATTTAGACGGTGGGTGGCCCGCTGATCTGCCTGATAACTGGAGGCTACATACTCCATTTCCCTGGTAGAGGATTGCCCATCAGACATAGAGATCCCCATCTGCTTTGTGTGATCTCTGTGCGTTCAGTAGAGTTGACACTACTGCTGCTCCATTGAAGGCCCTAATGTTTTGCTGAGCAGGTACTGTTTGATGTGCATTCTCTGCAAACTTTTTTGCTTTTTAAAACCAAATCTCCAAAGGTGGAGTATATTGTTAAAAAACAAAACATCAGTGGTATTGAGATGCTGGGAGTTTTTTTCAGTGTGCAGGGGTCTGTTGTTTTCTGTTCGGAACGGCCATGCTTTCCCAGTTGGTCCCTGTAAGACCTGGCAATCCCAAACATTTTGTCTTCACCCCTCGTGTTTTGCTGAATTAGTTTTTGTTGCCTTTAGGGCTGCTAACCAGTTCTAAAGTGCTTGCGCTATTCCACTAAATCATGGTAAAATTGGCCTACACCTCATTGGCACATTTAATTTTCCTGTAAGTACATGGTACTACATGTACCCAGGGCCTGTAAATTAAATGCTGATAGAGAACCTTCAGCACTCATTGTGACACCCACTAAAGTAGCACTTTAAAGCATGTCTCAGGCCTACCATTGCAGGCTGTATGCAGTATTAAAATACCATTTTGATCTGGCAAAATAAACCTTTTGCCTGGCCTAAACCTTCTTTTTAAATACTTATCACTTACCCCTAAGTTAGAGCATGAAAGCACATAGAGCAGGGTGCATGGTATTTAAAAAGTAGGTATGTGGGTTTAAGTTTTACATGTCCGTTTAGTGAAAAACTCCTAAAATCGTTTTCCGCTACTGTCAAGCCTATCTCTCCCTTTGGCTAACATTGGGTGTCCTTATTACATTTAATACATGTTAATTTTGGATTGGGAGAAGAGATAGATATGATGTTTAGACTCAAATTAATTTTAACTTAAAACCCTTGTTAAAGGTAAAGTCGAATTTCAACAGACAATTATGAAAATGCCACTTTTTGAAAATTAAGTATAGGTAACAGCGATGGATGGAATGCTTGAAATAATCTCAGCCACTGGTAATCACTCGTGGCCACATCCCAGTCCATTGTTATTCTGCAGACAATGCCACCTCACGGTAGACCCAGCTATATGCAAATCAGTCTCAACCCTGCTTCAATAGGAATAGTCCAGCCCGAACTACCAATCCAGGTCCTCCCTGAACTGAAAAACAAGCAAGCCAGGACAGGTTTCCCTCCAGCTATGGGCTTATCAGCTGGGTACAGCTTGGTTCCAATGACACAGTGTGCACGGGACACATGTCTGGGCAAAACCGTCCCACTTAGGGTGACATATTAAGCATGCAAAAGAGTAATGGATGGAATGCTTGAATTAATCTCAGCCTCTGGATTTCATTGGGTTTTAATTTATAAAGTGTGACAAATGCCTATAGGTGTCAAGGCACTATAGTCACAGCAGCCCACACAATCCAGCAGTAAATCAAACAGTTACATGGCCAAAAAACATAAACCAGCCTGTACAGTGTACATCCGGTTCTTTAATGCCTTACTGAAAGGTAGGTGCCCCTTGATTGAAGTCAAATACTGGGGGAGCAAGTTCCCGAATCTGGCAGCAGCAACTGAGAAGGTACTGCCCCCCATCTCATCTTGAGGACTCTGGGCAAAATAACCAGATTGCATGGGGCTGATTGCAGATCACTACCTGGAATGTACCAATGGAACATCTCCATTATTCCAGCTGAGCTTGTTTGATAAAAAGCCTTATGTACCATACAGATAGCCTTAAATTTGATGTGTTTTATGATAGGGAGCCAGTGGAGCTCCCACATCCCCGCAGAAGCAGATTGACGCTTGGGAGTACCTAGTATATCCCAAGCAAGAGCATTCTGTGCTAACTACAGTTTTGCTTGGGTATTGATATTAGAATCCAGATATAGAGAGTGTCTCAGTAATCGATTCTGGACATAACCAACACCAGATCAACCTGCTTCTGTGCAAAGATGGGAACGAAGGGAAAGATTTTTTTTTTTGGTTGAGCCTAGAGAAGGCGTGCATGGGCTGCTCTCGGAGACTTGTGGTTGAGTATGTGATAGAAGCCCCGCCCACTCTCTGCCCATATTTGTCATTGGCTTGTGTCAGTGTTCTGTGGAAATGCTGGCGTCTGATTCATAAAGAGGCTTGTTTGTCCCTCCTTAGTACCGCCTTATCTTCGTCTGTATCCTCCCATGGCGACTGACCCTTTTACATCGGATGGTACACAGTATTTTGTTTTAGTCTCTAAGCACTATTTTCTTTTTTGAGTTTATCCTGTAGGCATGACATGCTCTGCTTACATTGAGCATGCCATGCAAGGACAATAGCATCATAGATCTTGCATTTAAATGCGAGACCTATTGCATTGCAAATATTTTTTTTCCTGCCTGCAGCGCTCTCCCCCATCGCTTTTTATTTATTTATTTAACTAGGGCTGCAAGCCTCAGTTTAATTACTGGTAGCCGTGCCTTTCCTTTGTTAGTTGTAGACAGAGGCATTCCGAGGGCGCCTGTTCCATGCACTTCCCCCTCCTCTCCCACTTGTTTACAAACTGCAGATGAGCTCCTGAGACCTGGGGCACTGTTACACAAGGGAAGTTTCTCTTAGGTAGGCAAAATTAGCTAATATGCGCAAAAAATGTCACGCAAATAACTCAAACAATTTAAATATTAATGGAAACTACTTAACTGATATTTCTGACATTATCAGATATAAAAAAAACACAAATGTCTACTGAGATTGTTCAAAATGCTACATATAAATAGCATCCGAGTACTGTTTGATATTGAGCACATAACTCTAGGAAATTCTTAAAGGGCGTTTTTGCACATCTTTACCCATCAAATTATCACATGCCTTTTTTGGGTGGTTTTGAGGTAATAATTTTACAGGAGCAGAAAAATGCCTGAAAACCTAAACAATTACGGGGCAAATTATCAAGGGGGTTTATCTCCGCTTTTTTGGCTTTAAAAGCCAAGAAAGCGGAGATAAAATTATCTCCCTATTACCTAGCTGTCGCTAACACCAGTTAGCGACAGCTAGTAGGAGATAGCAACCATCTTGGGCCCCGCTTTGCATGTCAGTGATATTTATCACTAATGACATGCAAAGTGGGCGTGCCAGGATGTTAGCGACTGGAAACAGTCGCTAACATCGCTATCTCCTAATACCAACTTTTGGAGATATTCGCGCTATGCGCGAATATCTCCAAAAGCTAACACCTGCCGTGAGCAGTTCTTAGCCATGTTATCCAATGGGAGGTGGATAACATGGCTAAGAGCATTAGCTCGGTAATGCAGGAATATCGCTGACTTTTCAGCGATATTCATGCATTGCGGCCGTTTTTATCGCATTTGCGATAAACCTTGATAATACCAAGGTTTATCTGCGATAACAATCGCTGCAGGTCAGCGATAAATATTTGTGTCTAACCAAGCAATAGCGATAATTATCGCTATTGCTTGGTAATATGCCCCTACATTTTTTTCAGCTTGCACGGTTCCCAGCGAGTTTCTTGTTGGAGTGAAACCTACGTTTGTGTTATGCAGTTTTACTGCGCTTTAAATGAGGACCATTTTACCATGGTATGTAAAATCCATGATCATGGTGAAATTTGGGGAAATTCTTTTGCCACGCGTTTATTTGTTGCATGCCAATCAAATTAGTTCCTAAATGTCTAGTTCTTCTTGTTGCAGTTTTAAGTAGCGCAAACTCGACCCGAAGGTATTGAGCACCAGTTACGTTACACAAGAATACATTTATATTTTGGTAGGCAAGGAGTAATTACATTTGCCCAGAATCCCTCTTGATACACAAAAGTTAAAAAACTGCATACACAGGCTGCAATGACAGACCTGAGACATGTTGAAAGGGTTACTTAAGTGGATGGCTGTTAGAAATGGGGGTCTCTAGTTGGCAGTGGTATGCACCCTGTCCAAGTAGGGAGGCTTCCTTCTATTCAGATAAGGGCGTTACACACCCAACATAACCTCTGATCACCCCCTTGGTAGCTTGGCACGAGCAGTCAGGTCTATCTCAGAGGCAATGTGTAAAGCATTTGTACATAAAAATGCAGTATCCCAGTGAAGACACTACAATTGGACACCTCACCAGTTTAGAGAAAAAAACAATCTTTATCTAAACCAAACATGACCAAAATTACAAAATTACAAAAATCTAACATACGTAACTCAAAATATCACTTTTAACAGGTTTAAGCAATTCTGTCCATATGACTCAATGGATGTGTTGATTTTAGAGCAAAGTACCTTTGATTAATCAAAATCCAAGTTAAAAAAACGACCACAGAGGAGGAAAGCAACAGAAAACACAGCAATACATTGGTTCTTGAATACCAGGAGAATAGATGCATCAGTTCTGCTGCACGCAGGAGTAGTGTTGCATTGATTCCTTACTGCGAGGAGAATGGATGTGTCGATTTCCGGAGGTAACTCCTTTCGGCTGGGCGATGCATTGGAAACTTGGCACACAGGTGCGATGCGTGAGAAAATGCAGGCGCTGCAGTGAAAATAGGCGCTGCATCGATTTCCACTCCTGCAGACAGGTGATGTCCTTCAGCCACACAGCAGGGCCTCAGTAAAAGTCAGAGCGGGGGTCTCAGTCGTCGGAGACTCAGTGCTCTGGAGCTTGGCTGCAGTGTTTTTGTTGGGCCGTGAACAGGTGCTGTGTCGATTTTTCAGCCACACTGCGATTATGCGCTGTTTTTTCAACCACAGGGCAATCTTGCAGTGAGAAAAACTGTGCTGGAAGAGCGAGGTGTAGATTTTCTAGTCTTGAAGCAGCAGAACCACCGCCAGGGGTTTAGAACTGGAATTGGCAGCAATTGGCAGTTCAGAAGTCCCAACAATGGAGTTTAGAGATGCTGCAGATGAAGTATTCGATAGCCCTGAGACTTCCAACAGGAGCCAATCACACACAAGCCCTTGGAGAACCTTGGTAAAGCAGGATACAAGAAAGCAAAGTCCTGTTCTTTCACTGCCCAAGACAGAAGCAGCAGTTGCAGGCCAATTCAGCAAAGCAACATACAGCAAAGGATCAGTACTCCTCCCGACAGCTCTTCAGCTCTTCTTCTTGGCAGGGTCATCAGTGGCAGGAGTGTTCTAAAAGTCTGGTGTTGTAGGTCCAATACCTTTACCCCTTTTGGCCTTTGAAGTAGGCATGTTTCAACAGAAAGTCTTTGTTGTCTACAAGATCCTGCTTTGGCCTCAGACACATTACAGGGAGGAGGAGACACCATTGTGAGAGGCCAGGCACAGCCCTATTCAGGTGTCAGTCAGTGGCGGCTGGTGACATCTGAAAGTGGTAGGGCGTAAACTAATTTTCATACTGCGCGTCGTGAGCGAGACAGCCTGAACAACCTAGGAGGATTCGGTAGATTCTCCCCGCAAAAATTTTGAAAAAAGAGTGGACAAATGGTGCATTTTCAAGCAAATTTGCGAAAGCAGGAAGGTTATTAAAGCAATTGTGAAAGTGCAGTTATTACATTAATAAAGAGATGTCATATAACATAGGTAGCTGCTTATTCAGTATACTGACAAAAGCAGTGACTCACAGACCTATTTACATCATGTGCATTTTTTGATCTGCATAGGGTACATGTTCTTTGCAGCAGGCACATTACCCTTCTGCACTACCTTTCCATGAGTCAAAATTTCCACAAGACAAAACTCTGATATCTCTCTCTCTCTCTCATATATTAATCACCAGCGTTATCATGACCTTTTTCTTGTTTCTAAAAATTGCCAGAGGCCAGTGCAGTGGTAGAGAGTGCTCTTAGAACCATAATATACTTGCAACTTCATTCAAATTACGCACTAGACAAGAAAGAGAGCAATATGCTGCCTAAATAAAAAGTACCAACATCCTGGAAAAAGAGCAAAGTAAAGCATGTGAAATATAAGCAGGAAGAATACCAAACCACCCATCAATCAGTCATTGCAGTGCCACAGGATTGGTGCACTTCCCCACCTTGGAAAACAATGCTGTTCAAAAAAAGACAAGAAAACAAAAGTTTGACATTTTTGCCCACTCTTAATAATAAGAGTCCGTCGTTTCTCAGATGGCCTGAAAGAGGCCTACCCCAGCTCACATAACGTACAGATTGCCACATGTGGTCGCCGGCCTGGGCTCTCAGGTTTCATTTCTTTTACAGTAAACGCCTGGGTACTGGCTTGTTCTAGTCAATAGCTCTTCACTAACGATGAAGCCATGAACCCAGAAGCAGTTTCTACAATAACCCAGCTTGATTATCTGTGCGTGAAACCAGGATGCAGAGTGAGAGCCGGGGATAGACCTTCACAAGATGGACATGACGTAAATACCATGCTTTACTAAATATTTACTAATTTACATTCGACTGACTCAGTACTGACCTTGTTGTTCAAAACTGCAGAGCAAAAAGCTCAACGTCACAGCTTGCTCCCAATAAAGCAGCCTTTTGCGCACAGGACAGAATGGTGACATAACGTTTCCCTTTCCAAAATAGATGGAATTTGACACCCGCGCCTTGTCTCCACTTTTGTCTATTTGTACAGTAGTTGTATTCCAGCAGAATAAACATTTAACCAAATGCGACGATGGAGACTGATCCAAAACAAAAGAGACACACGCAAGATGCACTCTGCACGCCGAAGCCCTGAGCATTCAAACAATATCCTAATAGCTCCTTTCATTTCCCGACACCCAGAGACTACTCCGCACTTCTCACCCGACCTAGCAGCACCTCCCTGTTCCTCAAGTGCCTAGAACTGGTCCCTGATCTACAACTCTTCCAGCAACATTCCTCACGTAATTATGCTTTATGCAATCATTCTCTAGTTTTTCAATCTACGGGAACGGTCTGGTGGCAAACTACTCACAATTAGTCGTGGACGGTTCTAACAGGGACCTGTAATGGTGGGAGCACAGACGTCGGCATTGCACCACAACAGCAAAGCAATTATATTATCATAGTCTCGGCTGCTCTGCAAATAAGTTTGCAGTGAAAGCCACAGTGTTTTATTTAAAACATAAAGTGCAACGACAGACCTTGTAAGCCAACACGCCGCAATAATACGCAGCCACAGCACCGCCACCTGCACACTCCAATCAGGTCAGAATTTGCCTGGTGGCCCAAGTCACTTAAGTGCTGCTTAGCTTTTCGAAGGAAATTTTCATTAATAGGCTGTCCGTGTAATATGCACTCAGTGCAACAAAGTGACACCTGTTTGTCGTTTGTGGTATAAAGCGCTCTGCCTCGACGAAAACCTGAAGGGTTTGCTTCAACAAGGTGTGAACTAGCCAGCGACTGCGATGTTTTGCTGCTAACTGCCCGTCTCATTCAAAAATGTGGCATGCATGGGTGTCAGGGGCCTGGCCTGGAAATGTCATCTTAAACCATTTACGGGATCCTCGCAGTTGCTGCTCGCGGAAGGGGGGGGGGGGGGGGATGGAGGGGGGGGGGTGTCGCACGGGGATATTAAAATAAAATTTTAAAATCCTACCTGAGCAGGTCCGCGTCGCCCCGGGCCCGTTGGCGCCTACAGCCCCTCACTCTCAGCCAATCCTAGCTTAGGGCATGCCATATAGCCATGATAGGTGATTGGCCATGCAGTACGGTAATGATCAAAGCAACCCAACACCCACGCGCGGCACCATCCTGCTGCAGCAGCCAATCCTGGTGCAGTGTTAACAGCGCCACTGCGCC